>NW_011889075.1:963039-1113265 GCF_000151845.1 Pteropus vampyrus | reverse complement strand
AAATAAAATAAAATTCTATAAAGCTGACTGCACTAAACAATACTGACATGCAGTAATGGGAGGAAACTTTTATTTCTGATTGAAATCAAAACATTGAACATATATTTTACTGGCCTTATAAATAATTTTAAAAAATAACACCACAAAACTGCCCATAAAATTCTCATTCTCTCTTTTCACTGGAACATTTTTAGTCATTTAAACTGATAACATTTACAATACTGAAATTGTTAAAAGAGAATAGAATGCTATCTTGTACTCCCAATAACATAAAAAATAGAACATACTATTTCAGAGATCTAAAGCATCTAGATCTAAAGGTAACCTAAGTTAATAAGGGTTATCATGATGATACTGAAACAGTAATTTTCTAGTCTTTGACCCAGGCTGGCAAATGTAAAGGAAGGAAGGATCCGTAAAACACAGTGTACAGAGTTTTCAATTGTGGTGAAACATCATTTAAAATGTTTGTAAAGATTTGTAACAAAACTTAGAAAATATGTTAACGTGTGTTATTGGTCAAATGAATCCATTCAAACACACTTTTACAGTGGTATTACTGTATTCAAACTATTGTAAGGCAAGATGGAGTGAAAATACATCTTTGTGATGAAATGTTTACCTCAAGAGCTAAAACCAGCCATTTAAAATATCCTATGGATGTGTATAGTAAGGATGTTTATGTTAAAGGAAAAATAAAGATTCATTGGTTATTTCAGCATTGAACGGAGATATAGGCCAATTATTTTTTTAGAACTTTTAAACATTTTGTTGTTTAATTTGCCATGTTTTATACCTTTCATTATAATGATAATTAAGAAAGATAATCTTAGTTATGTAAACTTGTTTCCTTTGGTCTTCTCTCCCGCCACATCCTGCCTTCTCTTCCATTGCAGTTCTCACTTTCCCAACCATTTGGGACACACAATCTGTTCATGATAGAAAGACAAATAGCAGCAAATTTGGGAGACAGCACATCTAGCTGCAGTTCCTCGGTGCTCCCTTAGTCTTTCCCTCCATCTATCTTTGGCAACTTCTCTCCCTGTTATGCCCCACAATCAGTAAACTTTGGGGTGTGTGAGAGATTTTGTTCCCAGGAAGAAATTTTGTCTATTAGAAGTATTACACATATAATTTCTCTTTCATACTCTGCTGCTTTTTTATTTCCACTAAGATTAGAACATGACCTGGAGAATTTTTAACAGTATATTTTCAGTTGCTATGCTTTGTAAACCTACAGCAACATTCTTTTACTCAGTAATATATACATTTAAATCACTCCATTTTCCTTTGGAGAATATGAGACAAAGGGAAAGAAACATCCTCTAGTTTGATATATACCCCCAGGTGAACGTATTACATAAATCTTACCTGCACTTTTGTCTAACCATTCAAGCTTTTACAAATGATTATTTAAAGTTATTTTTCCCTAGAGAGAATGATGATAGAAAAGTTGTATAACTAGTCAATTCATACAAAAGTAAATGGCTAACTAGTTATTATAATGAAAATTGTTATTGATTTTAATACTTTCATTAGGGAGTTATTAATTTATTCCTTCAATAAACATTTAGAAAATATTGTTTATAATGGGGCATCGAATGGCAAATACAAAGAATAGTGTGATGCAGTTTCTGCTTCTGGAGTCTGTATAAATGACCCTCTACAAAGCACAATGTGGTCAAATGTTATCAGAAAGGTAGATACAAAATGTAATAAGGGTTTAGAGGAGAGACAAATTATTTCCAATGGAGATCACTTGAATTGTACATTAAAGAAGTGAAATTTGAGCTGAGTCTTATTTTTACTGAGGTATAATTGACATATAACATTATATTAGTTTTAGCTGTTTAACATAATGATTTGATATTTGTATATATTGCAAAATGATCACCACAATAAATCTAGTTAATATCTGTAACCATATATAGTTATAATTTTTTTCTTGTGTGAGGTGGGTCTGGACAGTTAATATGGTGGACATATATTATTTACCTTCCTAGCATTCATTTCTCTTTTCTCCTAAAACATCTCTAGATTCTTGCGGAGTCCAGCCTTTTCCTAATCTTGGTCAACACTATGGTCTGGGTAGTCTTCAACCTGCCGTTCTATGGATAGATCATGTGACCGAAGCCTGAGCCATTCAGTACTTTGTATCCTCTTAGCTATACAGGGTAATGTCACCTAGGATAACCCAATCAGAGTGAATATAAGAGTTTCCAGGAGTTATGGGGGAAAAATCTCCACTTTCCCACTGATTTTGATATTGTGAACATAGGGCTGGAATTTTGAAGAACTTACAGTTAATGGGATTAAAACTGGGTCCTGAGGATGCTACATGAGCTTCTGCATGAAGCCTCATGCAAAGCCTGAATTACTAGATTTTTAAATTATGTGAGCTAATACATTTTCTTTTATTGTGTTGTTAGTCTGGGATGCATTTTATGCCTCTTGCAACCAAAAAATGTCTTAGCTAATTCATTTAGGTAAGGTTTAGATGGAAAACGATGGGATGAAAACAGTCAATTCTAAGGGAACAGACTAAAAGTAAAAGTCCAACTGTAGAAAATGCAGAGCTTGTTGAGGGAAAGTAGATGGTATAATTTAGTGGAATTTTAGGATGCATGAAGGAGAATAGGAAAGAAATATAGAAATTTCATTTGGGATTCAGTTATGGAAAATTTTAAATGCTTGATCAAAAATTATATTTGAAGGTAATAGAAAAAAATGAAATGTTATAAGAGAAGTGTGTCTGAGCTTTGTGGAGAATATTGGGTGGATTTAATGAAGCAACAGTTGGGGCTAGAAAGAATAATTAGACATTTGTAATAAGACATAGGAATTTAACAAGCTAAATGTTGTGCTGACTCTGAAGAACTGGGATGGACCTTCACTCCAAATTTGGTTTTGATGTTGAGACTGATGATGACACACATACATGTACACCAAGAGGAATGAGAAAGTTCATTACTCACATAAGGAGGCTTTCTGGGGGAGAGCAGGGCAGCTCCCAAGCACATCTAAAACTAGCTTGAGAAGGCAGGCAAAGAGAGATAGGCTTGGAGTTTTCATGGTAGTTAAGGAGTGAGTCAATGGAAAGAGTTCTTGTGAGTGGTTTGAATGTCTCATCAGCACCAAAGAGGGAGTGTCTGGGCTTTCTTATCAGCTTTATCAAGTAAATAGACATATGGATAAAGCTGTTTGGCATGTTGTGAATAAGGAGTTTTGGGGTACCCATGTGGTTATGCCTTTTGGTCAGGAGCTTGGATTTGAACCTGAGGCAAATATTTAGTAATTACTCTTACAGATACGGTGAAATTAGATAAAGTGGACAAAGAAGAGAAATAAGAGAGATAAGAAGAGCAAAAATAAAATTTTGGGAGACTGCCAAAAGTCTAAGTGTGCACAGAGAAGGACAGAGAAGTGTGTGGAGAAAAAAGAAGAAGGATTTGTAGGAGCAAGAGGCCAAGAAGCTCAAATACAGAAAAGTCCCAGGGCTTAGCCAGTATCAATAGTGAGGCTGCAGAGAATTAGAGCTGAGCACAATTAGGGTTTACTATAAAAGGAGCTGACATCAAAGTAGGGTTTACGTTTAGGGGGTTGATGGTATAGACTACAGAAATGAGGCCAGGTGAGAGGTGTTAGTTTTATGGGATGAATATAGAGAACTGCTTAGTCAGTTGAATCTAATTGGAGGAAGTTGTACCATCCATTCACTAACACCAAAGGTCTAAATGGAAGATTTAAACTACCAAGTTCTAAATATTTGAAGCTTATATAGTAGGGGTGAGGATGGAACATGGGCGAGACATCAGGTGTAGGCCAAGGAACAATAGATCTCTGAAAACTTGTTTCTAAAGCTCACTCCAACATTTATTTAATATCTGCTTACTGTGTGATAGTGATAGCAATAATAGTAATAATAATAATGTGACAGCTACTATTTATTATGTTGCCTTCCATAATCCAGACATCATATTACACATTACCTTATTTAATCCTCCTTATATCCTAGCAAGAGGAACTCTTATTATTCCACTGTATAGAAAAAAGAACTAAGATTTAGATAAACTAAGCTACTTGCTCATGGCTACACAGCCAGGACAAAACCAGTTCTATGTGACTCCACGCCCCTGCTCTTACTTGTCAGATGTCTTTACCTTGCACATATTAAATAGCAAGGGAACAATGACGAACACGACACTTCTGTTTTAAAGAAAGCCATATCTAGTGGTTGAAGGTTGACTCTCTTCACATTAATCACTCATTTCAAAACATTTAGGAATATTTTGAGCAATATTTGCCTTGATATGATTAGGCTTTCAAAATTTTATTTCTTAGCTAACGGCATTCTAAAATATCCTTTTTGTCTCTGGTGTTCGAAAATCCAATTCACTCTGTAGACTGACTATAAACGCAAATAAGAGCATTGATTTCCTCATTTCATCACCTCTGGAGAACAATTCATAAAGCACGGAAGTTCTAACTAGTCAATCAATAGTCACTACTTAAATCAGAGACTCGAAGAGTAGTCTATTATTAAAAAGTGTTCATCTGAAGATGATGTTAAATGAAAATAAAGGAACCAATCTGGCCTCTGATCTGTATTCAGCTTCAGGAAATAGTCTGGAGGAAAGGGTTCTGTTAACCATATTTAGAGCTTTTCCTGTTTCTGGTTCCTGCCTGAGGAGAAGTGGGGAAAATCCAATTTCTCAAAAGCCACTTAAGTATTATTAAGCAATTCATGAAAACAAGGCAAAGCTGTGCTATTGGCAGGGCTTCCCCCACTGTGATGTACAAACCGAATTGTTCACCTGTTTGTCTCATTTTGGCTTATATTTGACTACGGAGTAAATACAGATCTATATGAAATGTTCTCTGCATAGACCAAGACAACCAGATTCATTAGTTATTGGAAATGCTATTATCTTACCCAATCTGTAATCCTATTTCTAGAGTTAGTTATGTAATTTCACCCAACACAGAGAGGAAACTTTGATCTGAATTACATTTAAAATGAGCCTTTCACTAAATCAGGGAGAAAGATATTTTTCCTTCTTAATGAATCATAATTCTAAGGCTGTAATAGGTACAAGTGCGAATACGTGTTAGAGGAAATAAGAATACCATTCATTATTTCAAATAATTCATATATTTAAAACCCTACTTTATCACTCTAAGTTGGGATTTCAAATGAACAATTACTCATGTTTGTCTATTATCGTGTTCTTAAATTCAAGATGCTTTTAGTGCTGGCTGGGATTTCTGAAATCTAGTTCTTCATCTAGATGAGAATCTAAAGCCCAGGAAGATGTAATTTGCTCAAATCTCACAGTGGTGGGTCCGTGACTTAACTTGGAACTGGGGTTCTTAGACCAAAATTCATTCCATTGTACTCTCTTCTTTCTCCAGGAGTGATTTGGAAAATGGAGAGATGACTTGGGAATCAGGTCCATGGAAATTCTACTGTTCTTTCTTACCTATAGATAAGATTTGTAAGGAGACTGGTGAGATTGGCTATACAATTTCTTCTCTTCCTTAGTTCATGGAAATTTCCTTTGAATAGACAGAAAACAGTATGTGTTGTGTCTTGCTATCTGTATTTTGAAAAAGCGTAGAGAACAGAAATGCTGCATTCATAATGAGATTGTGTAACATTTTGCAAAGTGCTATTCTATAATGTTGAATTGAAATACCTAATCTAAGATATACTTATAAGTAATAGCTAGATTTATGCTTAAAATTGAGTGCTTTGCTGTTTTTGCAAGAGTTGGCCTCCACATTGACAGAGAAGTATGGTGGATGCTGAAGGATGCTACACAGAGCTGTTCTAGACCAAACACTCCTTCTTTGGCTGACTATTAGGACCTGAAATCTCAAATTTAGAGTCACTTTTTTTCCTGGAATGTTAAAAATCCATTAATACTGTGCAAATATCCCTGGAAGAGGTAAAAAACTGAATACAAAATACAGAATATTTTTCTGCATTAGCTATAAACACCTAGTAAGTATGGGCCCAGCTTTCCCCATCAGTGAAAATGGGAAATTTTCACCAAAGGAAAAGGCACCAAAGATAAGTTTTGCCTATTTAACAATTTTTCCTAGAGCTGAAACTGAGTATTACTATGAATAATAAGTGAAAATAACTAAATTCCATTAGTAACATGATTCTAGCCAATATATTCTATGCTAGGAGCAGATGCTATTATAAATCATTATTATTTTATGTTCAGAAAATGAATACGCCGATGTTTACAGCAAAGGAAAATGCAAGCCAGCTTTCACCTTTCCTCCTGAGGAAAGTGATGAACTGGTATGCATTTAGAAAGTGCTGAATGTCTTCTGAGTCTGACCAACTTCGTCCCCTCCTAAAATGCCCATATGTGAATTAGGCACTCTGCAGATTTTTTTTTAACTCAGCATTTACTGATCTTAAAAACATTTGCTAGTGTAAAAATATACCTTACCTTTGAAAGAAACCTGTTATAAGAAAAGCTGTGAACAAAATGCATTATGTTTGTCTGACATTGAAAATGGCTTATTTTATTCAAGGGTGTTTATTTATTTTTCTCCTCTTCTTCTTTTCTTTTCTTTTCTTTTTTTAAGTTCAGGTACAATGCAGTTTAACAGGTAGATAGCCATATATTCTCCTTAGTAGTGCCCATTTTCTGTCTTCTTTCTCAATATTTCCTTTACAGAAAAGACCCAGCATTAGCTAACCAGATAATGGAAAAGAGAAGAGTTGGTCTTTAGCCACTGTACAGGAACTCTGTAAGGTAAAAACCACAGTTTTTTTTTTTTTTTAATATTCTATTCTTCTTGGTATTTAGCAGGTGGTAAATCCTTAATATTCATAAAATGAATAAAGTAGATCTATTAATGTCAAGAAAAAATTTAGTATTTTTTGTATTATTTTGCCATTCAATGCATGTCATAAAACAACAAATCAACTTCCATTGGATATAGAAAACCAAATATTAGATATCTATGAAATGGCATAAATAAAGGTGGTCCAAAATTTGCCAAAACGTACAAAACTTGAAAACTACAAATTAACTATCTCTAAATTTGCGTCCCCATTGTGGGAGAGCAAAGTGGCAAGCTGATTTGTTCTTTAATCAGTAAGTCGACTTTACTTGGTAAATTTAGGACAGACATTAGGATACAAAGGAACATTTCGTGAAGTGTTTTTTTATGTCCTAAATATTTAGGTAGCATATCATTTCACCCATCCCAAGTTGCATGCAATACATGAATAATATATGATGTTATTACTCAGTGATTCACATAGCTAAACTCAGGAAAATATTTGCTACAAATTTTTTTTTTCTTTTCTTGTTTTGTTTTTCTTTCTTTCTTTCTTTCTTTCTTTTTTTTTTTAACATAATAGGGACTAAGTGGAGATAGTTTTTGGATTAGTATTTTGGACATTTTTAGCCAAGACACAAGTGCATAGATTACCTTAGAGTAGCAGGAATTAAAAAAGGCCACCTTGTTTCATCTTATATGTTGAAGGCAAGAAGTTAACATAGGCATGTTAATGCCAAGAGTGTTAGTAAATTCACAGCCCCGATAACCAAAAGAGGGAAGAAGAGCCAGCTGGGAGAGTTTTTGATTCTAGATACAAAGAGCTGATAAAGTCAACTAATTTTGTGTGTGCTATCTGTACCCAGGAGCCAGAATCTGTTCTCCTTATAAATTATCATTATGATGTATCAGGTATCAGAACATTTTATGCTTGAGACCCAAAACGTGAGTGGAGAAGGATAACATACTCTTAATAACATTTTTATTATGGCAGGGTAAATGGAGCCAAGAACAGATAATGTATTCCTTAAAAGAGATTGTATCCTAGAGTGAACACAACCCATGGTATGCAATGGGGGGACAAAAGTTTCTTATCAGAGAAATATTTACTAAACTGATGTCTGAAACTGCCTGTCATTTTAAACCAGTTTGTAGAAAATGAGCATGCTTATTCTCCCAAGCCCACACAAAATTAAGATGAGTTAAACTGTTGTAAACTGAGGGCACTTTGAAAACAAAGACCAAATATGGACTCAATTGAAGTTTGGTGGCTCCCTTCCTCTAGAGTAGCTTCTCTGGGCCACAGATGAGGTACTGGGCTTTCCTCATTTCTGTTTGATCCCACTGTGTATTGGAGGTCACAGTGGGTTGTAGCCTCCAGGGCTGGTAATCTATCACTCTTCAGTATACCTCTATTTCAGAGGGATCTGAGAGTGGCTAGGGAGGCAGCAGGGCCACCCACTGTGGTCTGATAGACATGACAACACCCTTCCCTCTTGGCCAGGCATTGACCCTCAAGTCCTGTGCTTGAAGCAATCTTCACAGAGAGCAAGATGATCTGCATCTTGTTTTGTTCTATTTCATATTGAACATAGACTCCGCTAAGTATAAGGTGACTATGTGAGAACTGGAGAAAGAAGAGAGCTATGTATTACGTGGGTAGAGTGGCACTTTGTTTAAAAGTAAAGGACAAAAATTTGTGCACATTGTCTAGCCGGTAATTTCCAATATTTTTTAAAGAGGCTAATAGTCTTTGACTTCATGATGCTTTTCATCCCATTCTTTTTCTGCAAGTGCTTCATGAAACCTATAGATGTACACCCCTCTAAACATACACACAAATTAAAATTAATTTGAGATAATCACAAATTAAAGCAGAGCCAATGATGTTTTCATTTAGTTTATGCATCATCAAGAAGTTACTGTGCTTTGATTGATTGATTGATTTTAAGGAACATTTTCCACCGGAAAGTAAATACCAATAGATAGGTTTTTAATGCTAAGTCCTCTTTGATTGGTGCCCTTTCATTCAACTGAATCAAATTTTATAGTGAATAAAATTTAATTGGTGGGATCTTTCTGCCATCTATGAATTTTGCTGACAATGAGTTATTTGGAAGGAGTTGGCAATGAGTTTTGTTATAGCTGGAAAAGAGATGAAATGATGCCTCAAAACAATTGCAAATGGACTGTAGTTTCTTAGGACACAGGATATAAAGATAGGTTGAAGTAAAACACTGCCTACATCGGCTTTTTAATAAAAACAGCATTTTCTAGTGAGGAAGAAGAAATGTGATATTTTTTCAAAGTTGATCCAAATTAAAAGATTTTAGAGAAAGAGTGTCTTTGTCTTAAAAAGATAAAAAGGGCTTTATTTTACTATCAAAACACAAATTTTATTAGTTCATTACAAATGGCCCTTTATCAAAGTGGACTGAACTGCAATGTTACCGCAAAGCAAGCTTGTTCTGTCATTAGTGTGATAAAGATGGCCCAGATAACAAAAAGCAGGCAAGAATAGTGCTAAACGCGAGAGCACAATTTAAGACTTGGTGATTTCATTGTTCTTAGTCAGATATCAGAAACCAGAAATAAACATAAAAATAAAATTTCCAGGAAAAAAAAAATCTGTCAGTTAAACTCAGCAAGGTGAAAATTGTCATAGTTTAGAGCCATCCTCACGCACACACATATCACATTTCCCGAATGGCACTTGGACTCATTCCCATTTACCACAGGCCTCCAAAGACTACTTTAACCATGTTTTAATCATTGGTTCTTACCCCCAATCTTCTTCACTTGTTTAAACTGCCTTCTGAAACTGGTTAAGCTAATACATATTTATTTGTTCTGGTGCTTACTGAATTTCCTCGATATGGTCTGCAAAAACTGCTTCCTCTTTAAATTTCATACATATCTCTCCAACTGTTCTCACATACATTCAGCTAGCCAATACTTTTTCACTAAAGTGCCTTTAGAACATTTCTTGTGTGTTCAACAAATGATACATGACTGTTGCCTTTAGCTGTCTCTAACAACCCCCATGGATAGTGATGGGCAGATACATTGTTGAAGGAGCAGAGGTAAAGGGAGGGGGATACGATTCTAGAATCATCAGCAATAGTGTTGGAATTTTTGGATGTGGTGGAAAGAGAGAAGAAGGTAAAATATGGAGAGAAAATGGATGAGTTAGTACATATTTAATTAGACTTTTTCTATTTTAAGCAACGAATTCACTCAGGATAGATGTTGACTACTAGTATTGAGGCCATGGAAGTAAGATCTGCACAATTTCTTTGTCATTATGTGTCTCCTTCCCTTTGTTCCATCGTACTATTGGCACCAACTGATCATTCCCTATATGTCCAGCTCAAACCTCCAAAAGCCACCAGATTATCTATATACCATTGACCCTGTTGGTCAGGGCTATGCATTACACAAAGCTAGGCCCTGGGTGGATGGCCTGTGGGACACCTCCATTTGTCATATCCCTGGTCATCTCTAGACCAAGAGGATCCTCAGTGTGGTGCTGCTAAGTTGTAGTGGAGGGCAGGGCAGTTAGCCACAGGTGGAAGACAGCTATGACTGGCTCTGTTAACATCTCAACACTGCTCAATTCGATAGGGATGTGCAATGTGTTACACAAAACAAAGAATGGAGAGAACACAGGCACTATGGTGTTTTAGTCAAAGGAGAAAATGTTGGAAATTATGGCAATGAAAGAGGTGAGGAATTCTGTAGAGGTGTGTTTTGAAAGAGGTAAAGCTAATTGGATGAAATGGTAGAATTACATCAGATTAGGGAAAGGGGCATTTAGGTAATGTTGGGGGAGGGTATTTGAAGTGTGCTTTGGAGATCAAGAAGAAAGGGGCACTTAGAGCAAGAAAGAGCTTGCAGAACAGAAGGACTCACAATTTCACCTCCTTTGAAGTGTACATGGAGAATTTGGTCTGTACTGAATTCTCTGCTTAGACTTCCTACAAGAGAGGGTGATTTCTTGCCCTCTAACAATCTTCCACAGAAACATTAGAGAGAGGACATTTTCCCTTCTAAAAATTTCAAGGGCTTGGGACTGCATTCTAAAAAGGAGATTGGGAAAGGGGCAGGAGAGATTTTTATGGGTGGATTGTTTTTGCTATTTTTTTTGTGTGTGTGTTGCAGATTGAGTCATTCCTATGGCCTTTTACCTGTTGGGCTCTTGGCTAGGTTGGTTCCATGATTTACACTGACTTGCTCCTAAGTGAGGAAAAATCTTTCATAAGGAAGAAGTATAAGAGCTTTAAAAACTCAACACAGGTAACTAAAGGCATTATTGCACACATAGTCATTTTATTAATATAAAACCCTAACGTCTTAATATGAGTGCAACTTGAACTGAAAAATGTAAAGGATGACTAAATAGTATGTGCCTTTCTGCCTCTTAACAATATTCTGGGAGTGGTATTTTGGCAGGGAAAAGTAAAATATTTCATTAAAAATTTTGTCTTCACATGAAAACTCAGTTCTATGTGAATAAAATATGATCTTTGCAGCACTGACATTTCAGTTTCCTCAGACACAGGTGAGGTCTGTTCATCACTCTATGCAGCCATATATGCAGGTGAATTTTTAATAGAGGTTCTTATGTGAGGAACTCTTGCTAAATGTTAAAATGCTGGGTGGTAATGTAGATAATCTTACTCTAAACCAAATGATGAGTTGCTTAAATGGTCACATGTGTAGTAATTTTCTGGGTACATTAAAATGATAGGTGTACATGTAGAATAGAGTGTGAGACAAAACTGGCACCCCTGAATATATGTGCTTGCATTATTTTATTTTTATTTTGCACTTAAAAAATTCAGTATAACTGTTATAAGACTTATTTTTGTCTTATATAAAGCCAATTAAATTTCAAGCTGGACCAATTCAATAAAAATGGATTTGAAAACTATAATCAACACAGAAAAGTAAGGCAGAATGAGCATTCAGTAAAAAAAAAAAAAAATTATAGATTTTCTTGCTGTGCTGAGAGAGGCTATTGGGGTGGGATATTCTTGGCATTTGTTCATTTAGAGATAGGGACAACTCCATTCACACAGCTCTGCGAGCAAGATGCAATGAGAATTTCATCAAAGGCTGTGCAATTGTGTAAATACATTCTTGGGAGCTATAGAAATTCTTATCCATCCTCATGTAATTTTGCATGCAACCTCCATGGATGAGTCTCCTAATTTGTGTTGGATGAATGATGTCTTTTTCTAATTAGGCAGATGCTTCCATTTTAGCTGAGGACCAGAAGACAATGTCTAACTGAGCTTTTTTAGTTTTGTTTTGGTTTTGGACAGAATTAGCCTTGGAATTTAGTATCCTGATTGACTCATGTCCCAATTAAAGCCCAATTTGATTGATTCTACTTGTGCCTTTCCATAGGAAACAGAACAACTTTCCACATTCTCAGCATGTTGGATTTGCTTATTGCTCCCAATTCCTGTAATATGTTCTGACATTCACGGCCCTTTACACAGAGGCCCAGTCTGCAGCCAAGTGTGTGTTCTCTTCAGTTCCAATACTGACAGATCATCTACTTTACCTTTTATTATTCCTTTGTTGCAATATACAAATGCAGTTACAAAACAGAATCTTTTGGGGTAAACATAGTGATAATAATAGTTTCCATTATCTTAATAATTTACATACGAGAGAAAAATCGCTTCCATAATCTGAGTAAGCCAAAGATGTTCTCTTCCCCCACCCCCAATCTTCCAGCTTGCCTTTAGCTTTGAAGGCTTGGAAAGCCCTATTATCCTAAAAATTAAATTAGCTTAGTCTAATGCATACAGATGGCAATGCCTTGTGCTAGGTACAGCTGTCATTTCCTTCCTCAAAAGTGAGGGGAGAAAGTATCATCAGCTCAACTGTAACATATAAAGTACATTAGAAAGGTGAGCACTAGTAGAGTAAGAAAGTTTGTCTGATGTAATGCATAAAATAAGACTTTTTCTTTTTTGGAAAAAAAAAGTTTTTCCTATAACTTATCATCCAGGTTATTCTAATCATACTTTCAGTTTTAGAAAAACAACAACAGATTTTTGTATCTGCTAAAGATACCATCATTTGCAAACTTTCACATTTGAATAAAGCAGGCATGGTGTTTATAGAGTCACCAAATAGATTCTCTCCTCAACTTTTTATATTAGATATACTGAGAGTCCATTTATCTTCTGGCCTGAGGTAGCATCAACCTGTCTCCTGAGGGCCCATCTATTTCTCTTGGAGCATGTCCAGCCCTCCATTTTGCATCGAGTTTATCTCTTTCTACCAAAGACAAGGTCCTTACCTTGTCTTCTTAGTGTTAGTTAAATGTTTATTGAATAAATTCATGGACTTTTATAAATAGATAAAGCATTTCATCAACATCTTCAAATAATGTATATGTTATACTGCTTCATTTAACATGTATACAATGAAGACATCCATTCTGAGTCTGGCTTCTTATTGTAAAGGCCTAATAAATTCTTGCTTCAAATATAGTCTAAGGTTGTGCATTTTTCATTAGATAATGCAAATGAGGTGAACAGAGAAATGATCACACTTCAGCTTACGGAGGGGAAAGATGCTCACTTCGCAAGCACCTCCACCAGCAGATTGCTGAACATTCTCTGAGTTTATTTTATAGTGTGCGTAGGCCCACTTTGCTGGCGGAAGGCAATGGAGACAAGCTTTGCCAGAAATCTGGAATAAGGTTATATTGGTGCCATAGAAGAAATCTTTCTTTTAGGGCATCATGTAGATCTGTTTTGGCTATTTTTTTTTCAAGCCTGCATTAATGTCTGGGTCAATAACAGGAAAAAAATCTGTTATTAATTACTATAATTTGAAAGGAAGTTGAAATCCACTTTCAGCAATCTGCCCTGGCAGCATAAAGACTTTCACCACTCAAATTCTTGGAGTTTGTCTTAGCACAAACATTATCTGCTGACCACAGTGGGATGTTTTCTTTATAAAGACATATCCAGCTCCATGTAATTACTATGTTCCAGGAAAGGTGGCATACAAATTTTTTTTTTTTTTTGTAAATTAAATCCTATTTTAAGGTATGTAAGAAATGTTCCTCTGTAAAGGAGTCAGTCCTCTGGTAGAGCAACAATTCACCTGAGCGTAAACGTGGATTTCCAAATATCAATTTTACCTTAAATGACATGCTTCTGTTCTTGACGATAAATAACCATTTGGTTACAGACAGCAGAATTAAGTAATTTCAGGAAATGAATTACCATATTGACCTTGTGCAGACCTGGGATGATAGCTTGCCAGGATGGGGCCATTGCCAAGTTTCTGTCTCGTTTGTGTAATTTAGACTGTAACTATTCTTCTGATTTATGATCAACTTGCTTAGGTAAAACAGATTGTTTGAGTTATATTTAATTGAATGTACATTTCTTCTATTTTTCATTTAAGTGTGAGTAACCTCAAAAATCCAAGGGTCTGCTGGAGGTGGAGTTGAAAGAACACTTGTCCTTGAGCATGGACACAGGCTCAGTGAGTGAAAGACCTAACAAATAATGAGCCTAGTGGGAGGTTGGAGTAGATGGTCTTCTTCCCTTCCTGCCTTGTGCTGCTGATCTCAGGTATTCCCGAAAGAATGGGAACTCCATCCATACCCCGGCCTTACCCTGTCCACTGATGAGCCCAGCATTCACTGATCACTCCTAGAGCCACCGTCCTCTCATAAGTGTGGGCAAGGTAGTAGAAACCCTTTGTGAGTGCACAGATATTTGAATCTGTTTGTAAATCTGTCGCAGCCTAAGTTGCCAAAAGGCAGGCATGAGCAGAGACCTCCCTAAGATAACATGATGTTCTCCTAATTATCCTGCCCTACCCTGAACTATCTTAGCACTTTGTTAAAACATTTATTACAACATTTTCCATAGCCTGCCTTGGTTATAGTTATCTGTGTATGTGTCTGTCTATGCCTTTCTCCACTAGCCTTCCATAGGGCAGGAGCCAAGTGTCACTCATCTCTCCATTCCTCGCAGATTCTAAGGCAATAACCTAGAGTAGGGTCTCTATAAATGTCTAAAAAGTTTTAATTTTGCTAATATTTTCTTAGTATTTCTTCAATTTTCTTAAATTGTTTGAAATATATTATATTGTCATCATAAGTGAATTTTTAAAAAGACAACATGTCAAGAATACAAGCAGATTTGATTTTACTCAATATAAATCTAATCTCTATTTCAACTGCACAGTAGTTCATGATGGCAGAGATTATGCTTTTTGTTTGTTTGTTTTTATATCTCCAGCATAATGCATTGTTTTGGGTACATTGTAGCTACTCAAGATATATTAGTTGAATAAACAAAAGAATTTAGATGTGCTACATGCCAGGCATACATGAAATAAATCCCGTCCTAAAGAAATTCAGAGTTTACTAGATGATGACATGGGCATCAATATCTGAGGTTTGTTTAGGGCTTTATTCTATATTTGTATAGAACTTTTAATAAAAGTTGCTTTTAATTACCTGGTATCATTTGATCTCAAAATCTAGTGAGATTGTCAGGGCAATAACTTCTTGTTTGTCAAAAATTTTAGCTTCTTTTCCTCTTTTCCTTAAATATAGATATTTCCCCATTATTTTCGTGTATCTTTATTATAGAAAACACAAGGAAGAGAAAAAAAAGACAAGATCTGTACTTATGTATCTGTGTATATGTATACACACATATTCTATATTTTACTTTCGGGACTTTGTTCTGATGCCATCTTTGTTTTCTACATAAAAAAGAATTAATGCCCATAGAGTTCCAGGCTTTGTTGGACTTTTCGGTAAATATAAAGTTAAATGACAAATTTTCTGTTCTCAAATTTATAATTAAGTGAGTCAAAATCGAATCAATAATTACAATGGAAAAGAAACACTATTTATAGAAACAAAATAAATGTAAAGTGAGATAGGGTGGAAACTGGAGGAAAGCAAGTGTTGAAGTCCAAGAGAAGAGAAAATTTCAACTATTGAGAGTTATCAAGATCACTCTACCATATATCACATAAAAAAATTAACTCCAAATGGATCAAAGCCTCAAATGTAATAGCTAAAACTATAAACTGTAGGAAGAAAATATAGGGGAAAACTTTCATGACTGGATCAGGTAGTAGTTTCTTGGCTAGGATACCAAAGTACAAACAACAAAATGAAAAATAGATAAATTGGACTTCATCAAAGTTAAAGTCTTTCACTCTTAAAAGGACACCATGAAACAAGTGAAAATAGAATCCACAGAATAGGAGAGAAAAAATTTCAAATGATATATTTGATAGGAGATTTGGATCTAGAATACATAAACTTACAATTTAATAATAAAAAAATATACCCAAAAAAGTGCTCAGTCATCAAGGAAATGCAAATCAAAACCGCAATGAGATACCACTTCATATCCACCAGGATGGCTGTACTAAAAAAGACAGACAATAGCAAGTGTTGGCTGAGGAGGGTTATGAAGGGAATGCGATGACTACTAAGGGCTCTCGGCTCTCTTTGGGGGTGATAAAAATGTTCTAGAATTGATTGTGGTGATGGGTTGCACCATTCTGAGTATACTAAAAACCATTTAATTATACACTTTAAATGGGTGAATCGTATGCTATGTGAATTATATTTCTAGAAAGCTGTTACCAAAAGAAACAAAAACCAAAACTTAAAAACAAGCAACCCAAAATAGAACATTAATGTCTACATAGTAGTCAATAAAATGAGAATTTAAATTTTCCCATTGAGGTTAACAACAAAGTGGTCACTTAGAAATCTGGGAGAGAGCAGTTTTGGGGGAAAAAGCCAGACTTGAGATATTAAGCAAAAGAAGTAAACACGGAGGCCAAGTGCTGATCATTATTTTCGGTAGATTGGCTCTGAAAGGATAAATAAAGGATGTCAGCTGGAATAGACAAGAGATTAAAAAAAAATTCTTTTTGAAATGGAAGAGACTGAGTAGTCTTAAGGCCAACAAGAGGCTGAAGCTACAAAAGTTGGTCGTAATTAATTGATGGAGCAGCATCAAGGAATGGAATAAGAAGGGCTGGAAAGCACAGAAGAAGTACTCTGCTTCCAATGAGCCAGCATGAGAGGAGAAAAAGACAGTGCTGATCACATAAAGGGTTTTCTTTTTTTTTCCTGAGGAAGTTAGGGGTAAGAACATTTTGGAACAGCAGGAAGCACTGCGTTAGTGGAGGTGGAAAATCACAACTCGGTACAAATCTGTGTGAGTGCACATATCTCAGTGGGACTTGGAAGCCCAGGAGTAGAATCAAAGAGCTCTGATATTTCGGTTAGTCCAAGGTCATAGGACAGAGAGGATGGTGAACCAGGGGCCAGAAAAATGAAAGATTGCTAGAGAATGAAGGGTACACCACCTGGATAGAGAAAAGGGAGAACGGAAAGGAATTGATTAGGGTGTAAAATCGAGTAGTTAGAGGACTGGAGTAGAAATAAGTTCAAAGAATAGAAGGGTGGGGAGCAAGAAAACAAGAGAACTATAGTAATAAGAGATTGCGGTCAATAAATGGATTACTATATTTTAAAATTTAGAAGACAAAACATTTCTGGTTGGTGTGATCTAGAGCAGTGGTCCCCAACCTTGTTGGCACCAGGGACCGGTGCTCCAGTGAGAATTGAATGTGCGATGATCTGAGGTGGAGCTGAGGTGGTGATGCTAACACTGAGGGGTGGCTACGAATACCCATGAAGCTTCACTTGCTTGCCCACCGCTCACCTCCTGCTGTGTGGCCTGATTCTTAACAGGCCACAGACCTGTATTGGTCAGGGGCTCGGGGGCTGGGGACCCCTGATCTAGAGTGATCATGAAGTAGGTTGCTAAATAGAATGGAAGGTCATTGGAATTCCAGAAATCAAAGAATTGCAGACTAGGGGAGTGGAAGTATGTTATACCAGGACAATCATGTCATCCAGTTACACTGAGTAGAACCAAAGTAGAGAAAAATGTGGCAATACAGGTGACCAAATGTTCTATGAATGTGTGGGAGCAGTTAAAAAATCAACAGAAAACAGTGACTAGAATGAACAAAATGATCATGTTGTTTATGCCATCTTTAATTTTCTCTTAATATTACAAATATTTTCCTTGTTATTATCTACTTTATAAACATAAGTTTTATAACTGACAGTTATAATGTAATTTATGTATCCCTTGCTGCATTTAAATTGTTTCCAATTTTTCACTATTAAAACTAATGTTATGGTAAATATAACTTAGTTCCTTTTCAAATTACATATACATTTGCAAACAAGTTTGAAGACAATTTTTGAATTCAAACAATTGTTTTGCTTTTTATTTAACAAATTTTGTCAAATCACTGTTGATGAGTTAAATTAATTTTGAAACCATTCGAGAACTAGGTCCTGTCCTTTTTGTAGTTTCAGATTCCCTGTCCTCTAGGAGACATCGGTGGTTAGACAGATGGGTAGATGGGTCCTCAGCACTTCAGAAGGGACACTTAGGTATTTATATAGTTTTCAGATTGAGAAGGAAGTTTTCTGACTGGAGTCCAGGCAGTCTGCCAGATCTGATCTGTGAGATAATACAAACTATAAATTGGAACTTCAGGCATAAATATGTCTGAGTATGTGATAGCTGTTTGTAGCAACATATGATTAATGGTTGTGTCCTGATAAGAAACATTATAAGTTGATTTTTGAGTTAATTGTTGGAAAATCCGAAGAGAGGCTAGTGAGTCCAGAAATCTCTGTAATTCAATAGAAACCCAGGTTTCAAGGAAAGAAGCAGAAACAGTGAAAGAAGGAGAAATTTATTTCAGAAGATAGACTGCTCAGATTATCAAGATGAAATTCTCAACTGAAGTCAGAAGAAGAGGTAATTTTGCATTTTGTATTGAGAGATAAAAGGAGAAAAAGAGAGAGGATCGGTGGAAATTTAGCATGTTCTGGAAATAAAAACTGGATACAACTATATAAAAAAGTACTTAACCTTTACTGAGTGCCTGTTATATGTCAGGCATATTAATGAATTACTTTATTTTATCCTCACAATGACTATATAATAGAGATGTTCTCATCAGTTAGAATTAGGTTTGGCTGCCTATCAGAGAAAACTCAAAACAATGCTGGCTTAACCAAACAGTGTTTATTCTCTCAGCTAAAGTAGTACGAATGAGTCAGTCCAGGGCAGAAGTGGCAGCTCCATGGTATCACAATGGGCCCAGGCACCAGCTTTTCTTTTCCAATATTCTTAGAGTGTAGCTTCATTTTTCGAGATCCCAGTATGGCTGCAGGAGTTCCAGCCATCACATCTATGTTCCAAGAATCAAGATGGAGAGACTGCAAAAGAGTTTTCCCTTCCGACTTTCCTGCTTTTAAGAGGTCTTCCTGGAATGTAAATTGGTACAGCCACCATCGAAAACAGCATGGAGGTTTCTCAAAAAATTAAAAGTAGAACTACCATAAGATCCAATAAGCCCACTTCTGGGTATATATCTGAAGGAAGTGAAATCATTATCATGGTTATTATACACAATAGCTTAGACTTGTAATAGCTGAAGTATTCATCCATGGATGAATGGATAAAGAAAAAATATATTACATAAATTGCCACATGTGACACACATACACACATACAGACAATGGAATATAATTCAGCCATAAAAAGAAGGAAATCTTACCAATTGCAGCAGTGTGAATGAAACTTGAGGGCATTATGCTAAATGAAATAATTCAGACAGAAATAATTCAAACACTATGATCTCATATGTGGAATCTCAAAAAATAAAACTTATAAAAACAGAACAGATTGGTGGTTGCTAAGGACAGGGGATAAGAGGTGAGGGAAATGAGATGTTGGTCAAAAGGTACAAACTTTCAGTCATAAGACGAATAGTTCTGGGGATAACATGTATAACATAGTTCCCAATTTACAATATTGTGTCATATACACACAGTTCCCAACGTACAATGATTTGATTTATGAATTTTTATTTTAGGGTGGTGCGAAGTGATCTACATTCAGTAGAAACCATATTTTAAATTTTGAATTTTGATCTTTTCCTGGGCTAGTAATTTGCTGGCCAGTGGCAGAGAGCCGTAACTCCCAGTCAGCCACGCGATCATGAGGGTAAACGATTGGTACTTTACTGTGTGTTGTGTTGCCAGTGTTTTTCTGGATATTCTGTTATGTGTTTTCACATCCTATCATGTCTGTAAAATGCCCATCTCTGTCTCCTGCTTCTGGTGAGAAGAAGAGGAAGGCAATTATGGATTGTTCTTGATTTACTATGAGGTTACATCCCAATAACGTTAAGTGTTCCGAGAACATTTAAGGTGGGCTCAGCTAAGCTGTGATGTGTGGTAGCTTAGGTATATTAAATGCATTTTCAACTTATGATATGTTCAGCTTATGATGAGTTTATCAGGACATAACCCCATCGTAATTAGAGGAGAATTTGTACTTCAAAGTTGCTAAGAGTAGATCTTAAACGTTTTTACCACACATACACACAAAAAAAGGTAATCATATGAAGTGATGAATGTGTTTACTGACCTTATTGTGGTAACAATTTCATAATATATGTGTATCAAATCACCATGTTGTATACCTTATACTTACACAATGTTATATGTCAATTATATATCAATAGAGCTGACAAAGAAGTCTTCCCAGAAATCCCACAACAGTTTTTCTCTACATCTAATTATTAAATTCTAGTACATAATGCCACATCTAACTACAAGGGAAACTGACTTTGTACGAGGTACGATGCCTCCACAAATGAAAAATAGGATTCTTACAGCAAGAAGGAAGGGGAGAACAAGTATTGGGTTGTTAAGCAGGACTATTTGACACTTTATTCTCTTCTTTTTGTATTTGTAGAAAGAAGGGCTCAGTGTACTGCCAAGGTCACATGGCTAACAAATGGGGGTGTCAGGATTAGAACACAAGCCTATCTGGCTTTAGAACCAAGTCTCCCTTCATTACGTGGCACTGACTCTCGACAGAAGATAATCTTCTCATAGAGCAGAAGACGGTAGGTCCATGAACCAAAAAAATTCAAGAGGTTGAGGCCAGAAGGTTGTTACTTGGTCCTCATCTCCTTAAATGCATAAAGGTAGACTCTAGCCTACATGTCATTTTTCATCTTTAAAATAGTCTTGCTTTTTAGTCTTTGAGCAATTCTACTTCTAGGAATTTCATATATGGATATAATTAACATGGGTGCAAAGATTTATGTACAAGGATGTTCACTGAAGATTTATTTATAATAATGGAACATTCGAAACAACGAAAATACCCAACAAAAGAAATTGGTTAAATTACAGAATACTGGAACATCCATATGGCAGGACACATTGCAACCATTAGAAATCATGTTCATGATTTTTTCATATTTAAAGACATGCATGAGAAAGCTGATAAGTTATGTAAAAAGGATTATAAAATAGTAATCACAAAGATCCCAGTTGTGTAATGTGTGTATAGAGGCATAGAAAGAAACCTGGAAGAATAAGCATCATAATGTTATAGTGGTTCTTTTGTAGATGATGGGATTATTAATTAGTCTGCTTTTTATTATGCTTTTCTGAATTTTCCTAATTTCTATAATAAATATGTATTACTTTTATAATCAGATAAAGCTCACAAATGTTATTTGGAAATATGCTTCTTCCTTAGGAAAACAGTTTTGTTATTATCAGGATGACTGGCTTAGATGTTTAGCACTGTCAAAGTGCTAGCATGAAGAAGGTTACAGCAGATTGACTTCAATAAATATTTATTGAGTGCCAGTTGTGTGTAAGCCACCGTTTTGAGAATTGGAGGAGTAGCTGGGGAGAGGGTATGAGCTACAAAGATGAACAAGCCATGGCTCCTGTCCCCAGAGAGGTCATCAGAATACTGCCCGCCCCCCCCCCAAAAAATCCTTAAGGACCAAATCTTTAACAAACATTCTCAGAGAGGCTTTGCTTTTCCACATACACTATTCATATGCCATGCCATCAGTGATTATGGCCTGGAAATAACTTCTTTCTGCTTGTTTGGTCCTTAAGCTTTCTCTTTCTGAGTATTCTCTAGGTTTTCACCCACAGCTTTTGTGTTTTTATGTTATGCTTTGGTAATGGGGAGGGCTTGAAAGCTCACTTCTCTGGATCAATGATTAAATTCCTGACTAGGCCAGACTGAAAAGGGTTCCTCCAATGGAGAGAGGCATTAATTGTCTTATAGACCTCTCTCTTACACCCCGCCTGGTCATAGGGCTGGAGGAATGGAGGCAGGTGTTGAAAAGGAAGTGGTGGGTGGGTGGTTAACCTTATCACTTCCAATGTCAAGGGAAAGAAACTTTGACATGCATTTCCTTTTTGAAATTAAAAAAAAAAGTGATCTGGTTTAGGGAAATATCACACCTGGTCCAGCACACCTGTCTTTTAAAATTATTCTTTCAAACAATTTAGCCAATTCACTACCCTGTTCACTACCATTTTCCTCTAAAAATAAATTGAGCACCCTTTGAACCTTTTTCTTCCATTTTTTCTTCCAGGAAATTAGACCATATGTTTCTTGGCTAAGAGTTGCTATCCTTGAATTCTCTTTCACAACAGATGAGCAGCTTCTAACTATCCTTGAAGTGCAGGAGAGGTCCAGGCATTTACAGGAGGCCAAGGGGCAGGGAGGCAATGTGGTGAGAACTGAGGTGCAAATGTAATGTGTGTGCTCCTGGGAGAGTGCTCAGTGTATGGCCTTTGGTTGTTGCGTCTCAGGGCTTCGTGATCTACATGCCTGGGCTGCTGGAGCTGGGCACCATCTTTGTGGAGTGCTCATTTGCAGCAAATATTGCCAGGCCACGGGGCATTTAAATGGGTGTCCTGGTGATCCTCAGATTGTTTTTTCATCTGTTACTTGGAGAAAATACCTCACAGGGCTGCTGTGATGGTCCACGTAGTGGCACTTAGAAAGCACTAACTACTGTAACGAAACAAACATGGGTGCTTTGTCGAAGTCAAGTAAAAGGCAAAAGTATTTTTTCTAAGTGAAACTCTGCTTTTAAGCAGTACTAAATATTGCAAATTTGGCATTAAATGAAATAAACGTCTTATTGTTTTGTGATTGAAATACTCTTTTCTTATGCTAAAGTAGAACCTGCTGTAAGTCGTCCCTGCATTCCAAATTGTAGAGGAGGAGGAGCAGTCTGGGCTTAGGCATCTGTGAGAGCTCAGTCTTACTCTTTCTTCCACTTCTTAGGCGCTGCGGGATGGTGGACAAGCCAAATTAACTTTCCCCACTTCATTTTCTTCCTCTGTAAAACATACTTCCATCATTTTATCCTTTTTCCTCAAGGGCCAGAGCTGGGTTATACTGAACTCTGTTTCTGGTGAGAAGTATCTCCGCTTCTGGACTTTGAGCCTCATCCAGTCCCAGCATTTGCACCTTGGGTGCAACCCCAAGCTGGAGCTCCAGGCAGCCACCCAGAGGACAAATAGTCCTCTTGAAAATTAACATATACTGATTATGGATGGTAATTGGGTGGGTTTTTATTTGAACAGGTAATATGGAGTCTGGACAGCTCAGGGATTAAAAATAAACCTGCTCTCTATATTTAGTCATAACTCTTTTGTGTTGCCCTTTATCCTTGGGTAAAGGATAAAGAGCATTCAAGCTCCTCTTAAATGTTTTAAATCCAAGGAGGGGGAGGAAACAGTAGAGGAGGACCCTCAGTAAGAAATGTTCCAAGTTAATTTGAGTGGAAAAAGCAGCACATGGCATCCTGGAGTACCATGTGGCTCCAATCAGAGGATGGTGGCTGTTAGCACTTTGTTTTTTTAAGCTGAGTTGCCTTTCTGTTTGTGTGGGTATGTTTGGCATGACACTGTTCCAAAGCATTTGTTTGAGACATTTCAAACACAGCAATTTAATGAATGGCAATAAAAATATCTTCATTCACTCAATGTCTTTTTGTTATTCATATAGTATATATATGTGTGTGTGGATGTAAAAGGGGCCAAGCTAAACCTCAGGGGACAAGCTCAGGGGAGGCCTGCATGGCAGGTCTTACAAACTCAGAGATTAAAGTAATCACAGGTGGTCAGAACATAAAAATTCCTAACCAAATTGAGTCTAGGTAGGTAGTCATGTCTTGGGCTCGTAGTTTCCATGACAAAAGTCAATCTTTTACTTTTGAAATTGTCTATTATCTTTGTGCATCTAAGATAACATACTTTTGAAATATCAGAGTAATCGTCTTTTCCAGACTCCTCAAAGGCACAACTGCCAGCACCAGAGCTTGAGACCACATGGTTATCTTGTTGCCCGGCCACATACCAACTCTATGTACTGTAAATGTCAACTATCCTGTAGCCACCAACATAAAAGAAGTACGTGTCTCTGTTTTACTTTTTATTCAATCCCAGAGATTTCTCCACTTTGCTTTCTCCTGACTCCCTCATCTACCACCAATGAATTTTATGTAACTCTCTTATGTCTCCTCCTTTCATTCTAATGCATAAAATAAGCCGCAAAACTGCTACTCCATGGAACACTTTCTTAATCCGTTGAGATTTTGCTTCCTGGCAATTGCTGTCAGTTTAGTTCGTATAAACTCTTATAAGACTTTTTCTTAGGCTGGACATTCTTTCGTCAACATTGTATTCATATTTTGTGGTTTTCTGGATGCAAAATGATTTGAGTTTTGAGTATAATTGCAGGCACATGCACCATGGGGAAGTCACCAGAAAAAAAAAAAACCAGGGCTGCTGTGACATTGCTACAGATGGTTAATGTCTTAAGAAGCATACCCTTTTGTATATGAAGGTTGCATTTTTGAGGCACTATGGTGTCATCCAGAGAACTTACCTGTAGGTTTCCACATCAGGCAGTAGTGCAGGAGTATATTTTTCTCCTTTCGTCCATTCAACTAGTATTATACTTTGTACTGTAAATAGATTCTTTTCATATGCAATTTTTTAAAAACAGAATATTAAGTGAAAGATAATAATGAGTTTTTATTTGATTCTAAAAGAGCAGGTTAACTTTTTGAAAAACTGTCATATATGGACAAAGACTACACTGGAATTGTGTCATTGGTAAAAAAAAAAAAACAAACATATTTATTATTCCCACTTGTATGGTCTTCACTCAGCCCTAGCTATGTATCAAGTGGTTAGATAATGCTAGAGGTATAGATTACAGGGTAAAAATGGAGGTTAAGGACTTATTCCTTTGTTTTTAAGTGAGTCTAATGGTTTGGAGCTGTCCAGGGACAAATCAGGCAATTCACTGCAGATTTTTCTAGGTATCCCTCGAGTGACTGTCATATCCACAATGGAAGGAGTGAGATGATTTGCCTGGTGGCCTGACTTCACAGAATTTGGAAAACAGAGAATTGTCCATTCTCAATTTTGGGGCACCCATGGGATGGAGACATGAGTGTGGGACTTGTCACAGGCCTGGCCTGGGAGTGAGGAGAATTCCTGTGGGCCAGGAAGTTGAGACTGAGACTGTGAAAATTAGTTACATTGAGTAGTCCTCATTTACAATAAAAACCATCTAGAGAAAAACATTGGTGAAATAGCTAGGCAGCATCTTCCAAATTTGTGTCCCACGAAATACGAGGCCTAAAAGGCACTGAAGAGGAGGGAAAGAGATATGTTCAAATAAGATTAGGAAATGCTATATGCTAACTTCTTTTTTGGATATTCAAAATGAACATTAACATATGAAAGTTTCTGAGAAAGCAAATGCAATACAGAATCAGTTTCGCCTTGCTCAAGATGGTGTTTTCAAGTTTAGTTGACCCTGGATTCCTTTATTTGTGTAACCATATTTTAGATTCTTATGGACCATTCTTTAGAAATTGCTACACTTTGCATTTCACTGAAAGCCCGTAATAAGACAAGAATTTTGCTATCATCTCTAGAATTTTTTGCCAGTGCAGAAATTTGGAGAAGAAATTTGGCAGAGAGATATAGAACCAATGGAAAAGAGAAATTAAGTAATCATTATTAGCGGAAACCCCAAGATAATCAGTTGGGAAAAGTTAGATGTAATAATGAATAATATTATAAGGTAGTGAGTTAAAAAAAAATTATGAAAGCCAAAAGTTTTCTTATATACCAGACAAAGTGGCAATTGGGTAATCTTATTTCCAAAAAAGATTCCAATCGAAAAACAAACCATGTTCCTGATTAGAGAATACATATTCAACTGTCCTGAAATCTATTTATAGATTGAACTTAATCCTAATCAAATCACAGTGGGTTCTAAATTCTGACCCAATCTGGGAAAATCCCATAAATTATCAAAATTGATTTTCTCTCCTAAATATTTTGTATCTCTCCACATCACATCATCTCTTCTACCATCCAGGCAGCTATCATTTCTTGGAATGCCTTCTAATTGCTGTACTTTTTCAACTATTGCCAACAGTAGCCCCAATTCTTTAATTTTTTCTTAAATGATAATAATAAGGGAAATATCTCCTCTTGTAACTCCGCTGCTCGACATTCTCCTATGGCTTCTTATTGCAGTTAAAATAAAATCTCCATCTTCCTTATGATCTAAAGGTCTTATATCCCACTGACCTCACCAGTCATATCTTGTCTCCTTCCTCTGACACATTCCGTCCTCTGGGGGTGGTGATTTTAGTTTCCACCTCAAGGTCTTAATATTTTTTCCTTTCGAATATCTCTTTCTCTTCCTCTTGCCCTTATGTCTTCTTTGTCCTTTAAGAACCAGTTCAGCTTTACATATTTCAAGGAAGACTTCAGTATTTCCTCTCTTATTTAATTTTATGGCCCCATACTGCTTCATAGAATGTATCAGAATTCTATTTAATAATTTGTGTAATTAGCTGTTTAATGACTGTATATCCTGCCAGAATATAAGCCCCACCTATGCAGACATCTTTATCTTATTAACCTGTACATTCTTTTGCCTATTGCAATTCTTTGCATTAGCAGGTACTCTAGTTTTATGGAATATTGGATGGAAATAAGCAAAAAAAAAGTTATTAGAGGACCTGCAGTAACGGATAAATGTGATAAAACTGTAAAAATTGAAACAATATATTGCTTGTATCAGAACTGAATAAAAGATCACTAAAACAGAATATAAACCTCAGAAACAAATTCTAGTATAGATAAATTTGATGTCTGATAAAGATAACATACTACTAGGTAAAGTAAAATTTATTTAATATATGATGCTAGTACAATTGGTTAACTCTTTGAATTAAAAATGTAGAGCTATATCTCCTGGAGAACACAATAAATTCCAGATTACAGAAAATAGCATTTTCTAAATATGCTCAAAGGAACTGGTAATAGGGTTAATATAAAAAAGTAATAGTTCTATGGCTACATAAATTTTGGATGTGCCAAATTAAACTAAATTAAACTGGTTTCTTTACTGCAAAAATTCTAAAAATGACATTAATGTGCATTGTAGATTCAAAAGCTGTATTATAATGCAACATTTGGCATAATTATGTAGAACAGTTTTTATTTTCAAATATAACACCAACTTAGGAAATTGGGTTTAAAAACTTCAAAAACACCTAGGATAATTCCAGGAAACATTAAAAATTTTTTGGTATTAAGGAGGTCCTTTAAAACAATATCAAAGATAGAACTCCAAAAGGAAAATTAAATCTTTGTTTATAAACAGCAGGAATCCTCTCATTAACTGAATATAGTAGATGCTAATATAGTTTACAATTTTTTTCTGTCTGTCCTTGGGGAAAGGCTTCTCTGCCTCTGTATTATCTGGCTTGGTCATGTGACTGGCTTTGACAAATGAAAATTAAGAAGTGATGGTTTACCACTTCTGGACAGAAAATTTCAGAGAGATTTAACTTACTGTTTTTCCTACTCCTATAATCATGAAAGTATATGTTAATATTAAAGTTCTGTCAGCTGGGTCCTATATGGTTTGAGGAGCAGAACTTTCTTGTCGGCACAGAATTTGAGTGAGAAAGAATTTTGGTGAGATTCGTTACATTCTTTGTTACCTTAGCATAACCTTATATAACTGATTTATTAAGGAAAAAGATAGTCATTGGATTAATATCAGGAACTCATATCGTGGATATTTAAAATAGGCTTGGTAGATGGTATTTACCATAAGAGCTTTGGAGACTAGGAAATCGAAATTATAGAAATGATTTTGTTCAGGGCACTTCAACTGAAATTAGATGAATTCAAAGCTTTCTTCCCCCGCCTGCCCCCACCCCCCGCAGCTAAAAATTTAAATTTCAAAGAAAGCATATCCTATGGGCCTAATTTTGATCACATATCCACTCTCTGGCTGAGGGCTTACAATTACAATCCCACTAGACTATACCCAATGAGAGTAGAGAAAGGAAACTAGAGTACTGTTAAAAAGAGGAAATGGATTCTGGCAAGCTAAGATACAAATATTTACTACCTAAAAACCAATAGCTTTGGTCATTAAAATTTTAGTACATGAATAAATACTTTTTAATACAATTAAAGAGAAAATGAACAAAAAATATTTATGACATATGTGAGAGCAAAAGGTTGATATCCTAATATATAGATATACAAATGAAAAGTAAAAGACTACATTAATAGAAAAAAAGACCATACCAAGGCAAAAGACATAAACAAGAATTTCCAACATATGAACTATTAACAGAAAATTTGAAAAAAATCCAACTTACATTCAAAGAAATGCAAATTAGACCAATGAGATAATTTTTATCTTTCAAATTTTCGAAATCGATACTACTTTTTTTTAAAAGACAAATGAATCTCCCCTAGATTAATATCAGATTACAGAACAAACAGTGTTTTTCTCAAATTCTGTGATGTCAAGTACCCAATATTTATATAGATCCATTTGGCTGTGTGTATTCAAAGTCTTCATAATGCTTAAAACCTTTGACTAAATAATTCCATTTTGAAGAATTTAGCATAAGGAAGTAGCTTTAGTTTGGAGCAATTTGTTTATAGAAATGTTAATTTTCGGCATCACTTATAATATTGAAAAATTAGAAATAACAATAACCAATTATAGAGAATTTGTAAAATAAATTATGGTGTATCTGTATATTGCTGCAGCCATTAGAAATTATGTTTTAGAAAACCACTAATGACATGAAAAACCATCCACGTTACATTATTAATGATGTCAAAAACTGTTTTGAAATAGATACTATAAAATGCCAACTAGATAGGAAAATATTTGTTGAAGTAACATAATAAAATGTTACTGAATTATTTGGGACATGGTTTTTGAATGATAATACAACATTTCCTCTTTGTGTTTTCTGTACTTTTCAATTGTTCTATAATCAATTATAACTTTTGCCAACAAAGCCCAATTAATAAATGTTAATAAAAAGTATCACTTTTAGTACATTTTTAGAAGCTATTGATTAACAATAATTTGCACTTCACAGTTTTCATGTATTCTCTTCCTTAGGAAACTTTTT
Organism: Pteropus vampyrus; assembly: GCF_000151845.1. NCBI lineage: Eukaryota > Metazoa > Chordata > Mammalia > Chiroptera > Pteropodidae > Pteropus > Pteropus vampyrus. The sequence continues at coordinate 1,084,009 of NW_011889075.1, read as the reverse complement.
GCCCAAGTTTTAAAAGAAAGATATTATTTTAAAAAATGATCTGATATTAATATTGGAAAATTGCTTTCTATTTTGAAGAATGCATATAGGCTTGCCATTTGTTTCTAGTAGTCTAGGAGACTTATTTCTCCATGGACTTATGCTTATATTTATTTTCTACCTCTGTTTTTATGACTATATGACAATGGATGTTTCTCCGGAAATTTCCTGGTTTTGCTGGTTTTTAGGCCATCATAGAAATGCAGAAATATAAGCAAATGTGACTCATATTTCTCAATTAGTTAAAAAATATGTTTATTTCACACATATATGAAATAAACAATGCAAGTTTCTAGTCAATAAAGTGCTAAATAAATGACATGTAAGACAGAGGCTACTGGGATTCTGAGAAGATGGAGTAGTCAAAAGGGACTTTAAAGGCTAATATTTCTTAATATAGAAAGATAATTCAGATATAAAATATTATTACAGATTGCTATTGTAAGGAGAGAATAAGCTATGTAGTAAATCTATATTTAAAAGTTTATTTTCTAAAACCACTGTTCCATGGCTGGTTCCAGAAGTGAGCTATATTGTTTAGGATTAATTTCCTTTGGTAATAGATGCATTCCTGAAAATTCAGGTGAAGTGTTATTTGCTGAATTAAAATTATTCCTATAACATTTGCAATTGAGAATAACTCCAAGGCTGTACTGGTAATCAAATGTGAAGTTAAGAAAGAAGCCTATCTATTTTTATCATTAAAAAGAGAGAAAATAAAGAACCATGTGATTAAACTTGCCTAATTCTTTTTCATCTTCATTGCTGAAGATTCTGGAAGAACTGTTCCTGATTTTTAGCTAAAGCCAACTGCTCCACTTATCCACTAGCTCTTGTCTTCTCTCAAACTAGGAAGTTGTTCCAATAATTTCCATCTTTCTTATGTTATCATTTTTTTCTTTTTCAGTAGATTACTCCTATCAGCACACAAATATATATGATAATTTCTCTCAACCTGAAAAACAAACAAAAAACCTTTCTAGAGAACATTTCCCTTATCACTACCAGTCTTTTTCTCTCTTTTTCTTTTTAATAAAAAATTGAGTTTCCCATTCATACTCTCTCCAATTTCCCTTTACTCATTTTCTTTCACGTCCCCTTCATTAGGCTTTTGATCATATCGTTTCACCGAAACTTCCATTATCAAGGTCACTGATGACTTCCATGGTGCTAATCCCAATAGTCCACTTTTGGTCATTATTTTGCCTGATCTACAGCAGTTTTTGATACAGTTGACTATGCTCTCTTCCTTGATGCATATTTTCACTTGACTTTCATGCTTCACTTTCCTGCTTTTCCTCTTCCTTATTAACTAATCCTTTTCAGATTCTTTGCTTGGTTTCTCTTTAGAGAAACCCATCTCTCAACAGTCAAGTATCCCCAGGCTCTGTCCCCGAATCTTCCTCTTTCCTATCTCTATACATTACTTTTATTATTTATTCAGTTCCTTTAAATATCATCTATTCACTGATCAATCTCAATTTGTACCTTTGGTTGTAACCTCTATTCTGAACTCCAGACTCTACATCTAACTCTCTATTAAGGACTCTACTTAGATGTCTACTATATACCGTAAGCCCAATAAGTACAAACCTGAGTTCTTAATATTTCCCTTTAAATCTGTATCCCCCACAGTCTTAACATCCCAGCCAATGGAAACTCCTGCCTTCCAGTTGCTCATCTTCTTCTGTCTTATTCTAAATCTAATCTTACAGCTTTACTTTCAACATTTATCCCGTGCATGACTAGTTTCCATCAGTTCTACTATGATGGTCCAAAGCACTATTATCTTTTTTCAGTCTAAGAAGCAACAGCCTCCTAACCAATATGTTTTATTCTTCCTCTACTTCCCCAACCCTGGTTACACTCAACACCTCAGTCAAAGTCATCAGCACATCCATTCACGTTATCTCTCTGTTCAAACTCCAAAATCTTTTCTGTTCACTCAATGTAAAAGCCAAAATCTTTGAAAGGCCCTGTTGGACCTCACATAATCTGTTCCTCCTCCCTGTTACCTGTTTTGACTGCATCTCCTGCCACTCTCCCTACTGTTTCTTTCATTTTGACGAGTCTTCTTGCTCTTTTATCACACTAATCAGACTCTCAGGTCAGAGCCTTTGCACCTGCTTTTCTTCCATCTGAAACATTCTTCCTGTAGTAATCAAAGTTGCTTTCTCCCTCACATTCTTCTCTTTATTTATATGTCACATCCTCAGAGAGGCTTTCTTTGGCCATTCTAACCAAAATTACAAACTTCGGCTCAAGGTTTCTTTTACCCCTTTCATACTTTTTAAAAAAATGTCTGTCAGCTGACTATATTCAACACAAAGGCAGAGATTTTAGACTCCTTGTTCCCATCATTATATCATTCATTTGTTTATATATTTGTTTTAAATCACCCAATGAGTTGAACAATGAATTTCAAAGACAAATAAGACATAATCCTCAAAACTTCATACTGTACTGGGAAAAATAAACAAATAAATACAAAGAAACACCATCTTAATTCTCGCACATTATCCCTCGAGCCAGATCTTTACCTCACATAAAATTTCTAAAATAGTGATTAATATTTTTGTGAATGAGTTCACATGTTATTTGAATCTTTTTTTGTGAGAAATTCTCCTGTTAAGTATAAGCATTCTCTAGTTCAATCAGAAACTATTATACCTGGATAGACCCTCAGATACGGTTTCATATATTCATCTTACAGAGCTAAATAATTTACCACCCAGAGATAACATCTTAATAGGGATAATGGTATCTATTATTTATTGGATGTTATTATCTACCAGATACCATGCTAAACACTTTGCATGCATTATTGTATGTAATGTTTCAACAACCTTGTGTGTTGGATACTAGTACTGTCTCACTTTTATAGATGAAAAAAATTTAGGCCCAGGGAATAATTTGTGATGGTCACACAGATATAAGTGATGGAGCTCTGGTTCCACCAAAGTCTGTCTTATTTATTAAGTTTAGGCTCTTGACAAATGAAGAAGCTACACTTGTCCATAATGTTTCATAAGTAATTCACAGATCGGGATCTGAAACCCTTTTTCTGATTTCCAGTCTAATGCTTTTTCCACAGAAAATTGCTTTTTTGTTTCAAAAGTTTTTTTATATGGTGATTTTGTTTTTTTGTATATTGACATGTAGAGATATACTAAATCCTACATGAAAACAATCATATTTGTAGTTATACTATGGCTATCCTTTTTAATCCAGTTTTCAATTATTTAGAAATAAAAGAAAATTGAGATGGAGTCACATCTTTATAACAATGTCAATAGTCTCTTTTGTTTTTTGTGCCACTAAACCAGCTTTCTGCAGGAGAGCAAGCGATCTTAAACAGTTCAATAGTACAAAAGCGATGAAGTAGCTCTACCAGAACAATGTATATTGTACATGGTTGTTTACATATAAACACATACTGTAATCATAAAACAGTTTACTATAGCCAGAGAAAATGATTGTAAAAGTTTTCCTTTTCTTGCATCACTCAAAAAATCATTTACTTTTCTTAATGACGGAACAATCTGTGTATTTTTGCAATCACAGTAAGTAGCTGTAGACAGCATTGTGATAACATCAATAGAAGCACAGTATGGTAATGTAAAATTAATGAGCGAGATGGCAAGCTTCTTTTTAGGCGAATCACACTTTATAGTACAGCGCACCCTCTCAATTAGTCTGTTCTCAGAATCCAGATAACGTGGGTATTGCGGTGAAGTGTGCATCTGAAATGTGGGAGTAATAAGGAAGATGGTTGCTATTGATAAACAATGTACAATGGCTGCTTATAAGATATAAAGAACTATACATTGACAGAATATGCATTTACTCTATTTGAGTTTCTTTGTTGATTCTCTCGTAATGGCCACAGAATTGAAACAACTGACTTGTATTGAGTAAAATAAATAAATAGATAAATAAAGTAAGTAAACAAATATGTAAATGCCACTCAAGTTTTCCTGCTTTCCAAAAACGGTATATATTCAATGACTAGCATGACCAGTCAAATGCATAAAGACCTAGGCTTGCTTACCATAGTAATTATCACTTTCATCATGGAGGCTGAGAATCTGATTTCCTTGCCTAGTGTTGAGATTCAAATCTCTTAATAAATCCTAAACTGGAATTTTAACGAGAAAGGCTAGAGTGTGCTTTTAGACTCACTGGTCCAGATGAGTTAAATTGCAGGACATCAAAGGAGATAAGGAGGAATCTTTAGAAAGCAAACTTTTGATAAACTATACAAATCGTGTGTTGCCTCAAAAGCATTCAGGAGGGTTGATCTAATTGAAGGACAGAAGTATGATGTGATATTCTGTTCAGATTCAGTGTGGTTTTAAAGAAAATACTGCTCTGTGAGACGTCATAATTTTCACTTAATTGTCTTCTCTCAATTATGGGTACTTTTAATATGCTTGTGGACTAATAAAGAAGGATGTTGAAAATTATGAATGTAGTCAACTAACTTTCAAATGTTTATTGTTTAAAATTTTTTTATATCCTAATTGTAAGAAATAGAAAAAATGTGTGTGTAAATAAAATGGAAAATTACTTGTAATATTACTGGCCAGAGAAAAGCACTCAGGCTATTTCGGCGTATAAATCTAGTCATGTCACAAGACATTTGTATTCATGACAATGAAGGGTTTTCTTCCTTCTTTCATATACTGAGTTCTCCGTAGCACTGGCTCATAGAAATTATGAATTATATAATAAAAAGAGATCTTCAGTGTGGCTGAGAAAAATAATACAGTGACTCTTTTAGCATATTGGAGTTACGCTGAAACATGGTCCACTTCATAATAAGAGTGTTTTTTTCCCCCTTGTAAATGTTTCACTCTGAGGCTTGATTGGAATGGGAAAATCCAACTGGAAGGGAGAACATAGAGAATGGTGAAGAGTTAAAGGGACCAAAGACATCTTAGGGGGAGTGGTGGGAAAAATGAGGGTAAACTAGCTTGTGCTCACACTTCCTGCCACTAGGAATTCTATGAAGGGACTCCTAGGTAGGAAGACACTCGTAAGTGGTAAGAGAAAATAACAAACTTATTTGCAGCATTTTCTGAACTCTACTGGTGTGTTTGAGAAATTAACAATAAGATTTATCTATTAATAGTCATACTTTTAACTCATTAAAATGATTCTTTAAAAAATTATTTTTAATTACAGTAGACATTCAATATTATATTAGTTTTAAGTATACAGTATAGTCGTTAGTTATTTACATAACTTATGAAGTAATCTCCCTGATAAGTCTAGCATCCGACACCATGCGTAATTATTTAATTATTACAGTATTATTGACTATATTCTCTACGCCGTACTTTACATCTTCATTACTATTTGTAACTGCCAATTTATACTTCTTAAGTGATTCATCTTTTTCAATCAGCCCCCAACACCCTCCTATCTGACCACCATCAGTTCATTCTCTGTATCTATGAGTTCCTGTTTTGTGTGTTTATTTATTTTGCTTATTAGATTTCACGTGTCCTTCTCTTTCTGACTTATTTCACTTACCATAATACATTCTAGATCCATATATGTTGCTGCAAATAGTATGATTTTATTTTATTTTTTTATGGCTGAGTAATATTCCATTGCATATAAGTACCACCACTTCTTTATTCAGTCATCTATCAGTGGATATTTAGGTTGCTTCCATATCTTGGCTATTGTAAATAACACTGCAATGAACATAGGAATTCACATATCTTTTTGAATTAGGGTTTTGGATTTCTTTGGATAAATACCCAGAAGTGGGATTGCTGGGACATAAAGTACTTCTATTTTTAATTTTTTAAGGAAAATCCCTACTGATGTCCATAGTGGCTGCACCAATTTGTAATCCCACCAACAATGCACTACAAGTCCTTTTTCTCTACATCTTCACCAACATTTGTTGCTTGTTGTTTTTTGATGATGGTCAGTCACAAGTGTGAGGCGATATTTCATTGTGGTTTTAATTTATATTACTCTGATGGTGAGTGACATTCAACATCTTTTCATATGTCTATTGGCCATTTGTATGTCTTCTTTGGAGAAATATCTATTTAGGTCTTCTGCCTATTTTTTAACTAGATTTGTTTTCTGGTATTAAGTTGTATGAGTTCTTTATATATTTTGGGTATTAATCCCTTGTCAGATGTATCCCTGACAAATATCTTCTGTCATTCAGTAGATCATCTTTTCATATTGTTGATGATTTTCTTTGCTCTGCAAAACTTTTATATTTTCCCATTTGTTTATTTTTTCATTTGTTTCCCTTGCTGGAGGAGACATATACAAAAAAATATTACTAAGAGCAATGACAAGGCAGGAATTTTGTGGTTTGGGGTCTTACATTTTAGTCTTCAATTAATTTTGAGTTTATTTTTTGTATATGATATAAGAAAGTAGCCTAATTTTATTTTTATTTTTTGCATGTATCTGTCCACTTTTCCCAACACCATTTATCGAATAGACTGTCTTTATCCCATTGTATATTTTTTCCTCCTTTGTCATAGATTAATTGACCATATAGATGTGCGTTTATTTCTGGAATCTCTATTCTGTTCCATGGAGCCATGTGTCTGTTTTAATGCCAGTTCCATGCTGTTTTGATTGCTGAAAACTTGTAGTACAGTTTGATATCAGATACAGTTTGATACCTCTGACTCTGTTCTTCTTTCTCAAGATTGCTTTGGCTATTCAGGGTCTTTTGTGGTTCCATATAAATTTTAGAATTATTTGTTCTAATTCTGTGAAAAATGCCATTGACATTTTGATAAGAATTGCATTAAACCTATAGATTGTTTTAGGCATTAAATCTACAGATTGCTTTGGGTAGTATAGATATTTTAATGATGTTAATTCTTTTTATCTATGAACATGACGTATTCTTCCATTTATTTGTCTCTTCTTCAGTTTCTTTCTTCAGTGTCTTATAGTTTTCTGAGTACAGGGTCTTTACATCCTTGGTTAAATTTATTCCCAGGTATTTTATTCTTTTTGATGCAATCATAAATGAGATTGTTTTCTTAATTTCTCTTTTGTTAGTTCATTATTGGTGTATAAAAATAAAACTGATTTCTAAATATTAATTTTGTATTCTGCTACTTTACTAAATTTATTCAGTTCTAATTGTTTTTTTTTTTCTTGGACTCCTTGGTGTTCTTTATATATATTGTGTCATCTGCAAATAATGACAGTTTTACTTCTTCCTTTCCAAATTAGATGCCTTTTATTACTCTTTCTTGTCTAGGACTTCTAATACTATGTTGAATAAAGTGGTGAAAGTGGACATTCTTGTCTTGTTCCTGATATTAAGGAAAACAGTTTTAGCTTTCATTGTTGAGTATGATGTTAGCTATGGTTTGTCATATATGGCCTTTATTATGTTGAGATATGTTCCCTCTATTCCTACTTTGCTGAGAGTTTTTTTCCTAAAATGGATGCTGGATTTTGTCAAATGTTTTTTCTGCATCTATTGATTTGATCATATGATTTTTATTCTTTATTTGGTTTGTGTGGTGTATCATGTTAATGGATTCAAGAATGTTGAACCAAACTTGCATCCTAGGAATAAATCCCACTTGATCATGCTGTATGATCTTTTTAATGTATTGATGAATTTGATATGTTAATATCTTGGTGCAAATTTTTACATATGTGTTTATCAAAAATATTCACCTATAATTTTTTTTTTTTTTTTTTGGTAATGCCCCTGTCTGGTTTTGGAATCAGGGTAATGCTGATCTTGTAAAGTTAGCTTGAGAGGCTTCTCTCCTCTTGAATTTTTTTGAATAGTTCAAAAAGGATAGGTGTTAATTCTTCTTTGGATGTTTGATAAGATTCACCTGTAAAGCTATCTGGTCCAGGACTTTTTTTTTGGCGGGGAGTTTTTTGATTACTGATTAAATTTCCTTAGTAGTAATTCATCCAAATGTTAAATGCTCAGTAGGGGAATACGTATGTACTGCCTACAGAATTAATTTATTCATTGAAAAATACTCATCCTGTCCTTCCTCCATTTGAATCACATGTCATTAACACACAGTCATGACCTTGCAGTTTTGAGGCTACTGTCAAGAGACGAAAGAGATAGCAAAACCAGCAGGAGGCATCTCTTGCCAATTGAGATCATGTTCTACACACAATCATATTTTTTCTCAATTAACCATGACATCATAAACATTTTTTCTTGTCTTAATGAGATCTTCATAAGCACTCCTTTTAATGACTGCATAATGCTTTATTTTATTAATGTTTTATAATTTTCACAATTATAACCTAACTGTTGGAGCATAGAACTGTTTCTAATTATTTTTGTTGTTTGGTTATAATAAATAATTCCTCATCGATAATATTTTTGTTGACATCCTACTCCACATTTTGAATAATTTGGGGTCTAGATATTAGATATTGGTCTAGATATTAATTCAAAGAGAATGAATACTCTTTTAAGATTTCTGATACATTTTGCCAGATTTCTTCCCTGAGAGGTTGTGCTGTAGTATTCAGGTTGTGCAGTAGTATTCAGAGTGACTATTGCATGGCAATTTCTTCTCCCCAGGTCAAGCACAACCAGGCTTCTCCTTGTAAAGCACGCATAGGCTCCTGGCATCTCTGTTGACAAAGCTTTTCAGTTGACTTGCACAAAATTGATTTCCTTGGGATATACAGACATTTGTTCACTTTTCCAAAGCAACTTTAGCACTGTTCTAGATCTGAATGAATAAAGGTTATTTAGGTGACTTTCCAGGTCATAGAAAACTGCTAGAGCTTTCTGGTTCAAAAACTAAAACAACAAATGAAAAAATAATTTATCTGGGAACACTGCTGCATATGATATTTTAAAATTCTAAATAATTAAAATATAATTTACTCAATGTTATAAGTATTATAACTTTAATTTTGGACTCTTTACAAAGTGCATATAAAAATATTCTCATTCTCCCATGCCTTAGATGTGTTAGTCACTCTACCAATAACAGCCTTCCTTTCATTTGACAAAATCCTAGTCATTTTCAAGACCCAACTCTACATTCCCTACTAGGTGAAGCAATTTATAAACTTTTCTTTCTCCTTTACCTCTTTCTTTCTTCCTCTGCTTCTCTGGTAGAGTTTGGAGCTACCTCTTTTGTGTCTTTCCATCACGCCTGGAACACGTCTTTATTAAGTACCTATCTCATGCTAAATGTTAGTTTATGTGTGTATCTCCACAATGAATGAGAATTTTTTAAGGCCACTTTTTTGTTTATATTTTTATTTTTAAAACATAGCACAGTGCCTGACAGTTGTCAACTGCTTGGACAAATAACTAGCATCATACCATTGACACTCAAAGTGTACAGGCTTGACTAACTTGCTGTTGGAATAACATTACTCACACTGTTGTTCTAAACACTCAAGTAATATCATTGATCTTTATGTCATTTGGATCTTAAATGTAAAGAAACATTTCGGCATTTTGAACGTACCAGCTTTGATGCCAGATAGATTGTTCTTCACTCTTAGAGCACAAGTAGCATCTAATAAAATCTCCTTTGAAATCGATATTATCACACTGAATAAACTTACATGTTTTTGAGACAGGAAACTAGTAACTTTTCAGCTAGAAAAACTCCCTTTATCAATATACTAGTGCAAAAAAGAGTAAATCTTTTGGGAGTAAATTTTACATAAGCATTTATTAGAGTGATTGTGAAAATCTTGTCTCATTTATATTTATGCATTTTTGCGTGTTTTGTTTTGCCTAGACTGATGTTGGCACTTTAAACTTAATGGTCACATAATAATTTTGTTCCAAGGAAGTTTGTTAATTATGTTTAGAAATGATAGGATAGCAGTATACACATGCATCCACAAATGATAGGATAGCTATCCTGTTAACTAGATAATTGTGAATTAACTTATCTGAGGATAAATCACTAGATATTTGTGAATTAGATAGATAATTTTGATAATCGCTACTTAATTTATCTGAGACAAACCTTGCTTTTACCTACCTTACCTAAGTACTGTAATTAAAACAACAACTGTGCACTCACTATTGATAATAACTAATATTAATTATAGCTTGGTTCAAATTTCAGCTTTTTTTTTTAATATATAGAGAAATCTTCTGAAACCAAAATACTTGCCTCTCTCAAGGAATATTGACAGAACAAAATTTATAGCTGTTTTAGAAAGAATAGTTTGTTATTAGCATGAGTTGCAGTTAGGAAAGATTCATTCATTCATTAATTTAGTTAGCCAATGAATAATTTTCAAATGCTACTGTGTGTGCGACACTGTATTTATCACTGTGATGCACATGACGAAATATAAATCAAAGCTCCAGGAAGTGAACTAGTGGAGAAGCTATGTGCGAAAATTACAACACAATACGGTAATTATAAAACTTTGAACACAAGACACCACAGTATACTTGATATACAATGTGAAAAGATAAAGAGTGAGAGATTCTTTCTGATTGAAATTGGGAGAGAAGCTTAGACAATAAAGACATTTGGCATAGTGAGGGTAAAATGGAGATTGAGGATTTTTTTGTGAGAATGAGAATTAACTTTCAAAGCAAACTCTCTTCAGACCTGGGGATGAGGGGGCTCCACAGACCCAGAGACAGTAGAGAATCTAGCAGCCCACCCTAAAGGCAGAACAGCCAACTGGGACCAAGAAGAGAGAGTGGGCCCACCTTTGTTCTTGCTTTCCTTTTTCATTCTTTCTTCTCCTTCTCTTGGCTCATTTTATTCAAGCTCTCTCTCCTCTGAGAGTTTTTGCCTGATGACAAAAAGATTGATACAGAGGTTCTGGATCCAGTCAACCCCAATTCAGCTCAAAGGCATGGGCTTAATTTGCTGCTGTTTGAGCCTGAGCATAATAGGAATGGAGAGTAGGGGAGATTCAAAAAAATCGTGTAGGAGATACAACAGAACTTGGTGACTAATTAGATATGGGAAAAAAAGGAAAATAAGAGACAATGCTGACCCCATGATTTTGAGCCTGGTGACCAGGACAATTTCCAAAAGAGAAACTGGTTTGAGAAAAAGTAATAAATTATAGAATTTCATTGTTAATGGGAATGTAACTAGGGCTCATTTAGTCCAACCTCACTTCCAGTGTTCAGATCTCTTCTACATTTTGCCTAGGGAACATCTCCAATGATAGAAACATTCTATCTCCTCAAATAGTATGTTCTGTCTTTGGAGTTTCATTTCAGATTTCTTGAGATCATGGTGAGAAGAGGCTCTTTAGGTTATTGAAAATGCAAATGTAGGATTTTAAGTCAGTAGAGAGACCAGAATTGGAAAGGAAGATTTGGAGTCAAGGATATGAGTTGACATTGTGACAAGTAGTGAGGAGAAACAGGCCATGGTAGAGAGAGAGAGAAAGGATGAGTAGGGAACCATGACTGGCTTTAGGAGGACAGGGGAGAGAGAAAGAAACCACAAAGGAGAAAGAGACTAAAGGAGAAAAAAATTAATTACTTATAGTATAGTGTCACAGACGTCAGGAAAAGAGAGTTTCGAAAGAGGGCAAATAATGGCAAATGCCAAAGAGGAGGAGCAGAAAGACAAGATCAGGAAAGTCCTCCTGGATTCTTCCGGATCAGATCTTCATAGTATGACTTGATTATCTTGTTAAAAGTCATTTCTTGGACTATCAGGCCACAATCACATTTAAAGTTAAGGATAGCATAATATTTCAAATCCAATTATAAATAGCTTATTCTTTTTAAATTGTTTGAAACTTGTGCATGAACCAGGTTCATTACACAGTATAGCTTCTTTCTTGTCAAAGAGGAAATTCAAATATTAAAATCAGGGAACTCTGAGATAGTATATTGTATCCAATAAGGGCAATGCTGAGATTTTTTTTTGTATATTGTGTATTTTTGTATAAATATCTCCTCAAGTGTTTTTCTACCGTCTTAGTGGACTCCATAGTGAAGTGGTTTAAGATATGAATGTACTTTTGGGAGAAATGGTTCAAGTCTGTCATAGGTTGTCTGTACAAGGTTGTCAATGATTTCATTTTAATCCATACTGGACATTTCTCCATATCACAGAATGACTGACCACGAAATTTGATGGAATGACAATTTTGTTCAATGCAGAGCTAGCGCTAACAGGATAGAGGATATTACAGATCACACGCAAAGTGTTTTGTTGCTTCTGTTTGGGAAAGTTCTGTGGTACCTGAGGTTATTTTCTACAACTTGTCACCTAACCTATAAACCTGATAATCATGGCTAAATCATTTATTTGGTTTTTTATGGATAAATATGCTGCTGAACTACATGCCTAATATGACTAGAAGACATAATTTGAAGAGTTTAGAAAAACATCTCTCAAGAAACAAGTTCATCTCAATGACATCACAATAAAGCCTTGAAATTCACACACTATTTGATTTTTGGGGTCCAGTTAAGGTACTGACTCATAAACATGTTGATCTGATTAAGTTAGCTTGGTACACAATGCTCCTATCCATAAATGAGATGTGGGATAGGGATGTTTTGATGAAAAGAGTGTTTGCGAAAAGTCCAGGGTTTGAGATGTTGTCTGAGACGGTGAGAGTGTGGGAGAACATGAAGACAGTGGGGACACCGGTTCCTAGAGACTGGTGAGCACCCAAAGACAGCAAGTGAAGCACAGTATATATTGTTTCAATCAGCCTACTTATTAATTCATTAGTTTTCCTTTTTCACTCAATTGACCAGGCTTGTCTCTAGCACCCAGAAGGATCGCTAAGAACTTACAGTAGAAAATAGTGGAGGTAAGCTTTGGAGAAACCAAACTGGGATTCAGATACAAGCTCTATCACTTTTAAAATTGTAACATTTGAGAACATTGTTAACATTCTTTGAGCTACTTTCATCTATTAAATTGACCCATCCTCCTCAGAATGTTCTTATAGGAGTTAAAAGCAATAGCAGATATTAAATACAACTATCCCATATAATGCCTGATGCTGATAGGTGTTTTTCTCTTTCTTCTTGGACAAAATTGCATTTCCTACTAATAGAGAGGTCACGGGGAGCCTGAGGGAAAAGGCCAGTGTAACTTTTCTCTCTCCCGTTCTATATGAAGATTCCTTCCATGGCTGTTTTGTGTGCATGTTTCTTGAGGTTGCAGCCTCATTTGAAGAGGGGCTCCCTCTGCCAGAGGCAAGATAGGCTTCATGTGTGGGCTTGAGAAGAGCTCTGGGCTTGATTTTATGCTCCGCTGTTGCCACCTGGGAACTCTTAATCATGTTTGAAATAGAGGCCTGATATTTCATGTTGGTGTGGACCCCACAAAGTACGTCCTAGCTAGAGGATGTTCACTTGGTGGCATGAATACTTTTTTCCTTCACTTTCCAAAGAGATGAACCACTTAGAGGTGGTGGTGACTAGTCCAGCTGCTTTCCATGGTGAAAGTGAGGGAGGAGGATGAGAAAGACTCCTGGGAAATCTTTTTTCTGGTATGAGAGAAAAAAAAGAATGAAGGAAACATAATTTTTACTGAGGTTTACTTGGTCAATGAAAGCATTGTGGGAAGTCAAGATGAATATTTAAGTATATTCCTTCTCTACTTCTTTACATTACATATTTAGAGTCTTAAAATATACATATTCACATGTCCTTAAACACAAACCAAATAATACAGCTGCCAAAGGATTTCGATATTTTAAGACACATTTGTTTCTCTTACATTTTGTTGATGTCTAAACACAGACCTTTACAGTAAAAATTTCCTCATCTAATTTAATTTATTCACATCTTTACGTTGATGATCTAAGTGGATTTTGTGATGAGTTACACTGAAGCTTTGTTTCCAGCCTCTAAAAGCAAAGACCAAAGTCCCTGTTGAGTATTTTTACTGAAGAGACGAGACATGGGTGATTTCAAAAAACTTGCCTATTTATTTTGCCTTACCTGGCCACTGCTGCTTATGAATCTGCTTCCTGGCTAAATGAACAAAGACTAGAAATCACTGTGTTTTTAAAGTCTTTGACCACTAATGTTAGCCCAGGATTTGGGAGTCAACGTGGAAGCCAACGTGAAGGAAGAGTTGCCAAAAAGGGCCAGAGTGAAAACTAAGACTCGTGAACCATTAAACATAGTTGATGTGGTTCATAGTGACATTGAAAGCAAAAATGCTATAAAATATAAAGAGATACTTTGTCAGTCTCTTTACTTTCTGTCTGGAGAAAATTTCAAAGACCTTGAATAGCCAGAAAAAGGCATCAAGATAAGTGTGAGCACAGGAGCCTTCTCTGTGACATTGCTTCCCATCAAAGTCCCGGAGGGGTTAAGGGCTGGAAAAAGAGAGAGAAACAGGGCTCTTCTTCAGTTAATCACCCCTGACCAAGGCTTAACACCTATAAAATAAAGTTCAGTGTTGGAGGGGAAAAAACAAAAGCTTTTATTTTGATTTTCCTCCAGATTTCTGACCCAACTGAGGATTAAAATGCCAAAATTACCATGTGAAAGTCTAGTTACTGGATACTGTCTCTTAATTTAAAACAAAACAAAAGACATCACCACAAACCTCTTTACCACCGTTCAAAAAATGTTTGAGCAAGGTGTCATAAGCCAAAGAAGTTTGGATAAGCATCTAAAATTTTAATTAAACAAATTAGTGGACATGAAAGGCCTTTGCAAAGGATAAAGTGTTTAATTTCCTGGTGGTATTTGTATTAATTAAAATCAATTAAACTTATATTTGAAGCTTGTGAGAAATATGCAGATTGTTCATAGATATAGTACTTAATTGGAAGATAAAAGTAATTTTTGTCAGGTAAGAAAAACAAATTGGAACCTACTGAAACCAGGAATCAGGATTACTGTGAAATTCAGAAAAAAAAAAAAAGTGATGATGATTAAAGTCAATTCCCTGAAAACTGAAAAAAAAAAAAGAAAAAAAAAGAAAAACGAACATTCATTTCTAATTTTAAGAAGGGGAAAAAGTTTTATATTGGAATGCTGACAAACCAACAGGAGGCTTTCAACTGGTTTGGAAAATGGAGAGCAAAGTTAGTAGCGTGTTGCTAGGCAACAGATTTCTAAGCTGAGTTCTTATTTCTTAAAGGTCTGGTGCAATGTTTTGGTTTTGCACATATTAGCTCTTTATTTACTTATTCATTGTGAATTAGAATGACTCTTCTCAGAATAAGACTGGCTAAGCTAGAAAGAGCGCAATTGCAGGCTATTAGAATATGATTAGGAAGCCAAAAGTTGGGCATGTAACAAGGCATTTGCTATGTGGGGTGAAATAATGGCTACCTAATGCTACTCAGTCTAAAAAAAAAGTTTTATAAGACCAAGATGATTCTTAATAAGAGCTTCAAATCAAAGAGAATTACAAACAACCAATAAAAATTTGTTGCCAAAGATAAAATGATTCACTGAAGACAAATGGCTGAGAAGCTGACAGCAAAGAAAGTGAAGAGCTGCCTTTTGGAAAAGGATCCCGGATGTGTGTTCAAGGGTCACGTCCCACAGGAGGCTGTACCTTGGAGGTCATCACTTCACAAACATGCAAGATGGGTCGCTGCCAATTCTCAGGTGTAGACTCCAACCCCACCGTGGAGGGGCTCACAGGAGCAGATAAGACGCAGCCTCACCGATAAGTGAATGGGTCTGACTGAAGGAGATGGAATCTGTGGTCTTTGAGATGAAAGCCCCTCTGGATCTCTCTCACAACAGAGCCACTTCATCAACTTTCCTAATGTGGAATCTGACTTAAAGTTAGAGGGAGGGAAAGAAAACACTTTTGGCGCTCGAGAAAAAGAGAAGGATTTGATTAATGTATAGCTAGGGAGTGAAGCAGTTCTCAGAGAAAAGAATCTTTGATCAATGATATGAAGAAGCATCTTTCAAACCTCCCAGATTCCAGCCACTTTCAAAGGAACAAAAAGAAGCTGATTCAGAGCACAGCTGTGGTTATTAACAACAAAACCAAAACCAAACAAGAAAAAGGAAAACTCTGTGAAATATCATCTCAAATGGATTACCTGAAACAGCAACAAATGAATAATATTTCTCATCACGATTCATCTCAAAACTGGGGGGGGGGGCGGTCAATGTTTGGGTCACTGTATTAGAATAAATACAGGTTTTCTGGGAGAGCTAAGGCAGATTTTGTTATTGGTCATTTCTTTTTCTGTAGAACAGTACCTGTGACTGTGCTGGGTGGACAACCTCTAAAAAAAACCAAAAACCAAAAAACAAAAACAAGTTGACCTACTAAATATTAGGAAGGAAATTAACTTTGATCAATTGTCTACTGTGTATAAGACACTGTCAGATGGGTTATCTGATTTAAAAGGCAATTTTTAAATTACCTTTTTTCCTGAGAATTTATACTGCGTTAAATTGCTTAGAGAAAAAATGTGTTCTCTGTCCCTACGTTAACAGCCAATGAGCAGATGCATTAGGGAGAGTGTGTAATCATTTCATCTCATGTACATGATGTACAGTTTGTTCAAATGGATTCTTTTGAACTCAAATGTCAGTTTTTCATGTCAGCTTATTCTAGAAATATATTTTGCCCCTTGATTATTTTCTATGTGTTTAACAACCCAGCATGAATTTAAAGGTTTTGGATATTTGACTTATCTGTACCAATCCTCTCTATGAAGTATCATACATACATGCAGATTTTTTAAAAGCTCTTTGTGATTCCTCTTAGGAAGATACAAAAGTATAAATCCAAAGACAGATTCCTTCACACTGTGGGACTGTGTGGCTCTACAATGACTAGCTGCTAAAATGTTACTGACTTTTACTTTATATTCTTTGCTATCTCTAGCTGCATATTTGCTTGATCTACTACTGCTAAACTCAAAACTTTTAAGCATGAGCATGAAAGTTCTCCAGCAAAACTATGCAATATTTGTAAAGCCTATTCTGTTTTGCCATTCAGAAAAAGCAACTGTTTCTGCCTTATTACATACCTGTTTAGTGAAATAAATCTGAGTGTAAACCAGCAGAATTGCCCCACTAGAGTGCTGCCTGTGATAAGGCCTCTGCCACTGATAATTCTCTATTGCCACTTGTCTTGATAGTGTTGGATCTGCAGGGTATCTTAGGTTAGGCCCTAATGCTTGGAAAGATGTAGCTGCAGTGGTTCTTCCAACCACGGCTGCCAGTCAAAGCAAGCTGTGGGGTGTTACTAAGTGGAGCTAGGACAGTAGCCTACTTGATTAGCAGTTCCCTGCCCCACCTCAGGAGCAAGCTCCTCAGCCTAAGTCCAAGAAAGCCCCTGTGGTTCACAGACGGCTTTGACTAGATGCAGACAGAGTCCAGATTCACACAAAGCAACATGTGTTACCCCAGGGCTCAGAACTGTTGACTTGTAGGTGCGATTCCTGGTCCACGCTGGTCAGCATTTTTCCAAGGACCGGTTGATTGCCTTCATATGGTTTTCCACTCTGCTTCCTGGGGCACTGCTTGTCAGTAGACTGCTGAGAGAGCATAAATCAGTGACAGCTCTCAGTCCTTTATACCCAGTGAGGATCTCTGACTACGAGAAGGGCCTCTGGTTCATAACCAAATGTATTGATCAGGGCCTGCTGGAGTCTGGGCTTAATGCGTACGCTGAAATGGAGTTTGCCATTAAGTGTGGAGCTAAATAGTTCATTTTCTTCTGTGGGATGGAATAAAATCACTCAAAGAAGCATTTGGGATTGAAGATCACAATAGCTGAAAAGATATAAAGGAAAAAAATTAAGTTTTTCAGAATTGATTGCAATATTTCTAATGCTATTCTTTATCTTTTCACAAAATCAAACTTTCCATTTGGACTTGTCAGTGTTCACTTTCAGTGAAACCTGTTTTTACAGTTCTTTTTGATTAATGGAAAGGAGTCATTTTATTTTTCTTCACTGTAAGAAAAATCAAGCTGTCTTATGGTGCCCTTCAAAATAGAAATCAAGAGATGATTTGAACAGAATATTAATATTGCTCTTTTAAACTTCCATTTTTTTAAAACTCTGATTTAATAAACTAAATTTTAAGCTGATCTCCTCTCTAGAATGAAATCTACATTTTGTGAAAATTGTGTGTTTACAACAGAACTTGATCACGATTTTTCATACATTCTTTTCCATTTACAGATAGCAGAGAGAAGAAAGGCTGCAGCTCATTCTTTTGTGTAGTGTATGTGCTTGAATAGGCCAGACAGAATGTGTGATTAGATGAATTTGGGCATCTCAATCACTTTATTGTAGCTATTGTTATAGTTTAGAATTCATGGGGCATAATTTTTAATTTAAGACTACGGAGTGGATTTCTCTTTTTTAAAAAAATGATTTCTAACTTTCCAGTGACAAGGCTGTTTAGAATCAGGCCGTGATCTAACTGAGAATACAAAGGAGTGTACTTTACTGTGCAGTGATTTAATTTAACCCCATCATACAGCAAAGCTTAAAACTTTTGTCAATTATGATGTCTTCCAGAAGCGCCTTTACTGAGTATTAGTATTATTTTAATGGCTTTGCCTCAAAAATCTCTTTTATCTGAGTATTCAGAGCTTTTTGTCTGCCACCAAGTTTGCATCAGCTAGTCCACTCAAATAGTATTTCTCAACCTTTTTTCATTAAGATTCTCCCTCGCCTCCTGAGACTTTTTAAACATTTTTTTCTTAACTGCTCTCATTCCTCATGAAATTTTAATACCTCAGACATACTGTATATCTGTTTATATACTGTAGCCCTTTGTTTAACCACACACCATTGTAATACCAACTTTTTGCCTTCCAAGAACCAATTTTTATCACCTCGTGGCAATATCACCTCCCCCCATGTATTAAAATATATACACAATAGTCTACTAAGTAAATATTGTATTGTTTCCTTAAGACCCTTTGAAATGATAGGTTACTGGTTGAAATGTACTTATTAAACTTAATGTATATTTGCATTAAAAGATGACATACTTTATATACGCATCTCCTCCTGTAATGTCAGCACCATGGCTGCTGGGTTGTTAGGGACAGTGAGGATATGGCTGGACTCAAGCTGCATAACAGAAAATTGCTCTCAGCCTGCAGAGATATCATCAGAATTTAGCCCAATCCACTATGGAAGTGAAAATGCCTTCGGCTAAGTCTTGTCTGCACTTTGTACTCTGTTTTGTGGAGTTTCCACCATGGCTTCAAGGTAGCAAAGATTTTCTCCTTCTGCCCCCACTGCTCCTCCCTCCCCAACCATTTCAACTTGATTCTGACACTTCTAACGATAAAAGTGTAATTTCCCTTTCTCCACTTCATTCCCACAATGTTGAGTTTGGGTATCAAACTAGGCAAATACAGAAGACTTGGAATGAAAGAGGAAAGGAGGAGAGAGGGAGAAATAGGAGGGACATCAGGAAAGGCATTATTAAGTGTCTGATATGAGGTGGACGGAAATAAGGGAAAGTGTTTGGAAATTGTTCTGAAAACTATATAGACAAAAAATGTTCCCAAGAAACAAAGCTTTGCTGATCAACATGCTTATTTTACAGTGGGGTATAGATTATAAAGAAGGTACTTATGGGGAGGCTAGTGACTTGTCCAAGGTTACACAGCTAGTAACCTGTAGAACCAAGATTCGAACCCAAGACAGACTGGTCTTGGAGGCCATGCTCATCACCATGTACCCTCTGCCTTTACCCCCCAAACCTGCCGAGGTTTCTCAGCTCCCCATCTTCTAACTGGTGCTACTGCTTGGAACGATGTTTTTCAAATTGTCCTTAGCAGAGCTCTTGGGGAATGTTGCTCAATTTTTAACATTTCAAAGAATTCTCAATCTGATTTAAAGGGAGAGGAAGATGTAGAAGTCCTTAGTGGGACCCAGAAATTTGTCATTCTAGCAAGTAGTCTCAGTGACTATCTCTCAGGTGGCCTCTGTAACCCCTTGTTCTGGGCACTTGGTCTCATTTCACTCAGAGAAACACCACACTGAGTCTGTTGCGTTATTAGTCTTCTGAGATTTCCTGCAAGGTGAGGATTCTTCAGCCATGACAAGTCAGAAAACCACTGGTAACACACTTGGAGGTTTTGGGGCTCTTTTTGGGAATATTATGATAAATCACTTTTGATGAATAAATTACAAACAATTTTGAGTACAGAATTATGAGTATAGTGTATATATTTTATATGTATTATTATTATTTTTTGCTTTCTGTCTTATTAGGCTAATTACCCAAATTTATACAATACAATAATATTTTAAAAATGAGGAATGCATTATAAAGGAAAAAACTGGTTAGAGAAATAAGATAAAGGTGGGATATATTTATACAAAATATATGCTGTGCAATCCAATATGTTTTCTAGCTTTGAGCAAATTGGCCTGTGAACTTTCCAGCAGCTCAAGCAAAGAAAAAAATTATCTGTGTTATAATTCTTTGCATAAGCTGCTTGTCCAGAAGGAGTAAAACAATTCCTAGAGACCCCAGGGAAATCACTCCCACTGTAAGATAATAGTGTATGCTGCTCTGGGTGGCATCTTCTCAGTAAACCTAATTGTGAAGCTCATCTGCCATTTCTTATGACTTTCCCTTGTGCCATTTGATAGTGAAAGTAGTCTAGCCAAGGGCCAAACTGAGGAAGTCAGGTATGCCACTCTCCTAGGATGCATTTTAAAGCAGCTGGACTTAAGGACGCAGTTGGCAAACTATGGCCTGTGAGTTGAAAGTGAATTTATTTGTATTTATAAGTGGTTGAAAAAAATAATAATACTTTGTGATATGTAAAAATTATATAAAATCTAAATTTCAGTGTTCATAAATAAAATTTTATTGAAACACATCATAGTCATTTATTCACTTATTTTCTATGCCTACTTTGTGCTACAACAGCAGAGTTACATAGTTGTGACAAAGACCATATGGCCCATAAAGCCTAAAATATTTACTAGCTGGTCCTTTACAGATAAAGTTTGTACTGCTTTAGATTATTGAGAAAAGGATGGACTACATATTTTTCAGTCTTGTTTTTCAACTAGGCTTTGCTCACTACAGAGAGGCAGTGAGATAAAAGCTATAATCCCTGATGGGTATGTAAAGTATGTGTATACTACTTTTCCTCCTATTGAGATAGACATGTATTTTTAAACAGTCAGTGGGCTGTGGGTAGAGACATCCCCCATCTTGTGAAAGTTGAAAAGCTTAACGGAATACCTTACATATTTGTGATAGAAGACTACAATCATGAGAACACATATATATGGGAAAAGACACAAGCTGTTGAACCAGCAGGATCAGCTGTTACTGAGTTTCCCTCTGACTATTTGCTGTTTGTTTGTCCATTCTGTCACCTGCCGGTGTATGCTAATGGGCATACCAGTCTCCTGAACATATGAGTCAGTATGGCAACATAATTCTTAGGATCCTCTTTTTTATATAGTAGATTAGAAAAGTTGAGTAGAGTATTTTCTTCCTAATAATGTTCAAAAGGTATAGAGAAGGCTATCCTGGCTTCAGCTGTCAATCTGTGTTTAGAAACGTCACCAATAATTTGTAGCCTGGAAGCGCTTGACTTGTGGACCCCTGGTGCTAATTAGATACACTGATTTCTGCAAAATCCCCACATGTCATCAGCTCAGCAGTAGGTATGATATTGAAGCTCTAATGAATCCAGGGATAACTTTAAATAGCCAGTCTGATTTCTTTTAATTTTATTACTGGATAAAAGGTTTGGATTTTGGGGGAAGGAACTATATATTTTTATAGTCTCTTATAACCTTTCATTAGGATCCAAGCTGTTTAAGAAGGTCAAGTTTTATCTTGGAGGACACCCCATTCTTGTAGACAGATTGTTAGAATTAAGAACTCCATCAGATGGAGTTTGGTCAGAACCTGCAGGGAAAATGAATCTGGAATTCTTGTTTACTAAGAACTGACTGGTTTCACAGCAGCAGCAGAAAAATCCATTCTGAGGAGTGAGGAGCAGGCGACCCAAGGCTCTGGGTTGCTGCCTTCATTGTTTCGCTTTGGTAGCTGTTTTCTTTGGTGCTTCAGTTTCAGAGCTGGATTCACTTGCAAACCTGTTTTATATCGCCGTGGGAGTTCCCCCTTCTCTAAAAGCCGACACTGTCCTGTCACAGGGTAGTGTCCTCTGAGAGACACAGGAATACATTTGGATGAGCTCCAGCATGCATCGCTGGTTCTTTGATACCACAAATGAAGCTACTAGTGTCCTTTGCTTAGCAGGGCACTCGCAGGAGCTGTTTACACTGGAGGGGACTTGAGCTTCTCTGTCCAGACTGTCACCACCTCTAGTTGTGCTAAAGAGCTGGTCTTTGTCAGAATATTCTCCTTACATTATCTAGGGCAGAAAAAATTTGTTATATTCTATGTTTAGCTGGATGGAGAGAATGCCTGCCTTCCTCAAACATACCCCTTTACCTACCTGAAAATCCCACAAGGACTCACATGTTCTTATGAAATTTATGTTTATTGTTAAAAAGCAGTTTGCTTTTATAGCAATGAAGAAATCGAGCACCAGCAAGGAAAACACACTAGTATCCCATTATACCATTTGCCCAAACTAGCAATTTATTACCCTATTCCCATAAACCAAGGTCCATTTGCTATCAACCGGAATAATTTAACCAATGTTATTCTTGTTTGTGGTGCCCTAGGGCTCTCACTGTGACTTTCATCCTCATGCCAAAATGGACAAGCAAGGAAAGACTTGTTAAGTCACGTAGCCCTAGTCATCTGATCCCACTGGATATTTCCTTTGGTGTGTCTTTCTGATGCCCTGACTCGCCTGGATTTGAATAATGCCAACAAGAAGACTCCAGCATCTCCCCTTGGGAGTTGATAATTTATTCTCTTTTTGATTTTGGCATTTAAAAAATTTCTTGATTTATTCAATAGCTCTTGGGAACGCCTGAGCCGGCTCTGCTTACAGCACCCTCACTCATTCTCTTGGTATTTTCTGAGATTTACCTGTCAGGGAGATGTAGGGCATCTTACAGCTCTGCTTTGTAGTCATCCTTTTGCTAAAACTCTGTTTCAGAGTCCTTTGTGACATGAGCTCTCCTTCACCTCCACTATTTTGTTGCTGCATGTATATGAATTCTCTTAATTTTTTCTCAGCCCCTTCACCCTTCATGCTATGGATGTGTCAAAATGAAAGAAAAGGAACACGGGAAGAAAGAGTGTGGACTAGGAGAGCCCCTTGCTAAGGGCACAGTGAGCCAATGGTTGGTCTCAGGACTGATTTGGAGTCAGTCACCAAAATGGAGAAAAGACTGGAGATGCTGGCTTTCCAAAATCTGACATGAGAACTGCGAAACTGAAAAACAGGCTCCAGCGATCCTGCCACCTGCCATTTTTTTGGATCTAATTACTGGCCTGGATTTTTAGCTTGAACTAGTTTCTGTTCAGGCCACTTTTGCATTTTTTTCCTATAACCAAAGACTATAATTTTAGGACTGGGGATCCTTGAGATCATCCACTGCAACCCCCTTAAATTAGATATGACGAAACAGGCTCCAGAGAGGTGGTGACTTTTTCAAGGTCACACAGCAAAGTGCTAGAAGAGCCGAGACTAGCAGCTCATCTCCTAAATTCCAGGCCAAAGCTGTCTTCTCTAATGGATATAGCTGGTTCAATCTGTTGAATTCAGCAAAAGGTAACTTCTGCTGAAGCAGCTGCCTCCATGTGAGCTCAGAAAGTAATGGTGTGCATCAATTTGCCAGAGAGAAATGGCAAGTGAAAGAACTCAGAGCACTGAAAGAAGAAATGTCAGATAAACCTTCAATTAGCCCTACTCTGCTGTAGGAAAACGGAAATTAACATAGTACATAACACCAAATTAAGTGATTTGACTTGGAAGCTACAGTCATTAATGGGTTTTCTCCCCTTCATAATTTAAGATTTTTAAAAAAATAATAAAGAGTAAAAATTTGAGACAGACACTAAGCATTATTTAATGATCTCAAGTTTACTTTACCTATAATCCCTGAACCAAGTGATAAATATTGGCTAAATATAATTTGGAATTTGGAATAAAGTGTTTTATTCCAAAACAGGTAGGTAGCAACGTGTAAGACTAACAACAAGGTAACAGCTTCTGGTTGTAAATTCCTATCCTTTGTTACTGTTTGTAATTTGCCCTTGAACTTTCCTTTGATATGTTATCCAGCCATTGTTTTGTTTCATTGACATGTGCATGTAAGAATATACTATTAAAAAATGTCATGTCCATACATTGAGATTCCTCTCAACCATAAAAGAGCTTTTCTAAAGTGTTAATTATATAATTTACTGATTCTTAATCCCGAAGTATTATCTACTAATAGTAGCAAATCAAAATAAAGATGAAGAAAGATATTTATGTTCTATTTTGGTCCTGAGTACTTGATCTATGTCTCATATAACAAAATGTAAAAAGAAATCAAAGAAAGCAACTAAAACTTTTCCCAAAGATCTATGTGGCTTCATACTCTAGCTTTGTTTCTTGTAATATTAAAATATTGCTTCTAAAGTTATTGAATATTGTCACTGCCCTCTGCCTAAGGAATCAGAGAACTATAAAGTAGATTGAATCAAACATTCAGACAAGAAATATTCTTCAGTTATAGTGGGGAGGTGAAGAAATAATAGGACAGCTTGCTGACTTCATGAGATAGGAAGTTCTTTCTAGAGACTTTACATGATTGGATATCTGTAGATATGAGTGTTGTTTTGATCTTCACGTGTCTCAATGGCTAAAAAACTCTGTGTACTCACATAAACTTGGGTTTAGTTACACCTCTCCTTGAGAAGCTGTCTTTAGTTGAAATCATCTCTGTCACTGAACAAAATCTCTTTCAGTACTTGTAGGTATGTGGACAGTGCCTGCTAATCCCCATCTAGGGCGCATACCTTGTATATCTTCCTAAATGTAGTCTTATTAAACAAATATATGTATAATGGTAAATGTGTGGATTGGGTGTAGAAACTAAGAACCTGACAAGTAGTGTCAGTCATCTAAAATATGTCTCCCGCAGGCTCCCTGGATGTTGGTGTTTTCCTGTTTTGGGTCTTCCTATTTTGCCAAGTGTGCTGTTTTTTTTGGAGGGGGGGGTTAAGTTTCCCACACTGGAAATAGAGCAACTCAGCCCTTGCAAGATTGTCCTTGGATAGATATCCAAACACATGGGTTCTGAACTCCTCCAAGGTACATTTTACATCTTTTCACTCTGTTGCTGTCCCCAAGCTCCTTTAATAGATACCCCTCCAGAGTAAAACACCAAGGTGCTACTTTCCGGCTTACTGACAGCTAATCTGATTCCCATCCTAGATTATTCCATGGAGAGTTGTTTGAGGAATGCCTCCTGTCTCGTGAGAGGCCCAGAGACTCAGGGCAGGCCCCATTCACTAGTGGATCCAGACAGTGAGTCCTGCTCTGTTCCGGGCACATCCTTATTGTGTCAGAGAGGACCAGTGAATTTTCCTCCTACCTCTCTTAAGTTCTTCTGGCTGGATGAATAATCATATTAATAGGAGACATATTAACAGGAGAAAATAGTTGTAATATGTGTGCATGGGGAATTCATGAAAGTGTGAAAATCGCAAAGATGATAAAGCAAGATGTGGTGTACGGGTCATTCTGGATTAAGGAGAGGAAAGCGTGGGTCTTGAGCTTCCAAGGGAAGTAAGGCAGTTTACAAGGAGAGGAAGAGAGTTAATGTTTGGTAAATGAATGTTCGTTGGGCCATTTTGAAACAATGAGACACAGAGAGGACTTTGATTAAACAGGCCTTGCTAGGCTTCTCTCTCTCTATCCTTCACTAGCTTATTTAAACTGTAGTTATCTACAGTGATAGCTGCCTTCCTAGAGCAGGTTTTCTATTATTAACTCTTTTAGGCTTTAAAGGGGAAGGCTAAAGTTTTTATTTTTTTTCCCCTAAGTCTTTTGTTTCTTAAAAAGAACCAACTTAAAATAATCAATATCCCAAAGAGGCGTATTTTGGATTGGCAAACTCTGCTTGCTCTCATAAGATTGAATTTAGCCTCCAACAACTTTTATTCTTAGACTGAGAGAACATTGAGGAAAAACACGCATTGCTCCTTTCTCATCTGCTCTTGCCTCTCATCTATCCACTCTGAGAATTTCTATTCAACATGTGGATTAAAAAGGGGTTTTGTGAAAAGTGATTTCACAGGGTGATCTGATCATAAATTCCTAACTGGTCAATCACGCCCGAAAGTGTATAACTTTTTGGTAAAAGGCTTATCTTTGCCTTAAGCATGCCTTGTCCATTGTCTTCCTGCATCTAGGTTAAACACACCTGTGAAATGTTCTCTTTCAGACCCTCTTTCTAAAGTGTGACCACCTTCAAGAAAGCACATAATCTTAACTGTCCTGTAATCTATCCCTGCCTTGCTTTCTCCCATCTTCTCGTAATCTTCCTTTTCTTCCATCCTTAATCACAAATGCATAACAGAAACCGCAAACTGTTATTCTCCAGAACATTTTTCTCACTCTGTTGAGCTCTTGCTTCCAGGCGTATCCTCTGTTTGGCTCAAAAAACTCTTACAAAATTCTTTACAGGGTTGGATGTTTCTTACATCAACAAACCTACCAGAGTTCTCCAACATGAGAAACTGACTTGCAGTTCTTGTGTGGCAAACCCATGTCTATCCTTAGTGCTGCCTTGGTTACTTAAAAGGGGGGAGTTTAATTAGAGCATTAAATGTATTTAAATTAATAGAACTATAAACATGTGCTAACAGGTCCTGAAGTAATAATTTGGCATTTTAGAACATTTTCCCAGAATGGGCTCTGCAGTCAGTCAGATTGGCATTAAAAATTCAGCTGTGTCAGGTAAGTGACCTTAAACAAGAGCTTAACTTTTCTGTACTTCACTTACTTCATCTGTAAGGTGAGAATGATAATTAATAGAATGCACTGCATGGGGTTGTGAAGATTAAATGAGATGATTCATACAAAGCAGTAGCACACTGCTTCATAAATATGATATGTTATTATAACATTACCATTACTAAGTCAAGAAGTACAAAGTATAGCAGCAGACTGTGCTGCTCCCTCAAATTTAGCCTGTGACTCTAACCTGTCACCGAAGAGCATTCCGGAATGACATATACAGAAAGGCATAACAAAAACCTAAAATACTAATATTAATTTAGTAGTTTTCATTTTTCCCCAGATATATTTTCTAAGATTATGAATTTGATCGAGAAAGATAGCCAGCCATACTTGGGTCTCTTGAGCTCTTATACTTCCTGTTTGGTGAGCATAACGGCTCTGGTGGCTCTTTTCCTGGGCCAGTTCTCAAGGTTGTATTTGAGGCCGGTAACCTTTTGACATAAGGTCAATTCTCTCCCCAGGCAAAGAGTAGGCAGGTTTGCTTACTGTTTAAAAGCAGTGAGGTCTCCATGCTCAGTATTCCTCAAGCATGATATGGATATGCTATGTGCACAGTATCCATCAAGGTCCACGTAGCTTCATACCCATGGGACTTAGGGAGTCAAGGGGATCAATGAAAACATGTGCTGCTAATGCTGCTTGCTGTGCCGTGAGCAATAAAGTCTATTGTCTCTGACCCAGGAAACTTGCGTTTTCTGTGAACATCCATGACATAAGAATAAGTTGATTTATTAGCTTTTAAGTGTGGTAAAATCCCAGATCCAGCACCTCCCCTTACCCAAGGTGTGAGGATTATATCGAGAATATGTTCACTTTCAGTTAGTACCAACCCATATGATCTGATCCTCATTCTTTTGAACATCACAAAGTTCAAAATCATCTCATTTTGAACTTTGATGGAAAGATGCCATCAAAGAATAATGTGCCAGCACTGTTGTGCTCAAGGGCTGTAACCAGGTGCTCTCACACGTGCTCTTGAGTTACTGATTAAGGAATAGGCACTGACTCATATGCCGTTTAACACTCGGGAAAAATAATGATGAATATTTCTATGTCTATTTCTGCAGATAAATCTTCATCACTTCTTGTTGCCTGTAGAATAAATTATAAACTTCTTTTCAAGAGACATATAAGTCTCTTTATTATCTTCCTACTATTAAAACCTCATCCTTTGACATTCACCTTTCTCCCACCCAGTTATAGATATATAGAACAATTACATAAGTCATCATACATTGATTCATTCAACAAGTATCCACTGAAAGCACATGATACAGCAGATCTGGTGTTGGTGCTGGGTAGAGCAGTGGACAAACGGGCTCCATTGTTCTGTTCTCTCTAGAGCAAGCACATCCGTCTGAATGCTCTGTTTTCTGCTCTCATTTCTCTGATAAAAACTCACATATGTCCTACGTGATTTCTCTTAGGATCCACCTGCCCCCAGAACTCTTTTCTGACCCTAAGTCTCAGGTTTCCTTCCTTTGTGCTGCTCCTTTATTGAAGGCTTATCTCTTCCTTAGAAATGGTCACTCTTATTTTATTCAATTGTTTACTTTTGTGACCTTTCTCTACCCCTACTTCCATTCAACACTCCATTCATGTTCAATGTTCTTTCCAATTTTAATGCAGCATTTATGTCTTATTCACATTTTTATCCTTAGGGCCTTGTGCAACATCTGACATATCATTAACATTCAATAAATATTTTGCAGAATCAATGAATGATTAATTTATTAAGGTTCCATTATGATTTTTGGTTACCCAATATGCAGAGTTACAGATTTATACAACCGTAAGGCTGAGAGAGATGTGCGAGACCATTTCTAATTCTCCACGTCACAGATAAAGCATTCTCTAGTTGAATCACAGGAAGCAATACAAACAAATACCAAATACCCAGTGTTTGAGCAGAAGAAAATCTGTAAACAGAAAAAATAACTGAAGTAGGAGAAGATACTTCAGTTGAGCAGCTAGTCTAAGTAAAGCTAGTTCGCAGAACAGGTAGGATTTTTGTGTAAAGATAGATTATGTTGAAGTCTGTTCTGCTTTTTTGGGCTTAAGCATCAGTCAGATTCAAGAGCTACAAAACATTCACTCCACTGTGAGCTTGATGATGCATCATGTGTTACTCATCTTCCAGCTTCCAACCCATGTGTATGGAGATGCACAATAAATGACTACAAGGTGGGAGGAGAATTGTTCAAGACTAGGGTAGAATGTGTGAGTCATATTTGAGTGGAGAGGAAAGTGGGAGGAAATGGTTTTTATTAGGTAAAAGGAAGTGGGCTTTGAGTCTGTGGTGGATAGAGGAGCAGCCCTGCTTGGAGTCGTGAGGTGGACAGGAAGGAAAAGAGTTTGCTCCTCTAGAGGAAATTAACTTTTTTTCCTCCTCTGATGTACCCTCTTTTTTTTTTTATTATTATCTTTTCCTTTTCCTTTTCTTTTCTCTCTGTGTTTCTTCCATAGAAATTGTGCTCAGTCTTTAGCATCAGTTTAGCTTTTTAAAATGCAGACACCCATGAGCATTAGGGAGCACATGCTTTAATAGTCTCATGAGTTGTATTGAGTCAGTGAAGTTCTACCAGAATGGATCTGCCCAAGAAAACATTCAACAACTTGTGGAATATGATTGAACTTTGATGAAAACAATCTTTAGGCTGAGAAGTGACTTTTCTCACTGACAATTCACAACCAGGACAATCTGGTGTTTGAAGTACTTCCTCAGCCTGAAGATTTGCTTCTTTAACTGATGGCTACTGTCCTCATTAGGGCTTTTAGCCCATCAGCTTATAATTGTTAAAAGTGGCCAAAAAGGGAAAACAAATTACCAGTTTTTCATATCTGATTAAAAAACTTTTTCCCTTGATGCATTAAGGTCTTGAACCAGGGCCATTAATCAAATACTTTTTAAGATAGAAAGTGAGATGTTAACAAAGCTTCAGATATTTATAAATGCAACTGATGGCTATAAATTTAGATTTTATATCTTCAAACAAAATTTACAAAGAAGTACTCACTGTGGCCTACGTATTTTTTCTCTGGCCACAACACTTTTTATAGCTGCTCAAGGGTGACTATGTCCATAACATATTTTATTGCAACTACATTATTTATCATCTATATTCTTCCACGAACTTACAAGTAACACAAATAAAGGTGTTTTGATAGATACATATTTATAGTTCATTACATAGAAATTTGACAAATAACATACTTTTATTCTGGTAATTTTTATTCCAGTAAAATATTTTATCCCACTAAATATGCTCCTTTGTTCATGTACAATTTCATTTCAAATTATTTCTTTTTTCATTTTTGTGATTCTCCTTTCCATTTTGGTCAGAGAAACCTGATTATTGATAAAAGCCTAATAAATGCTGGATAACCATAGGCTCTGAGCTACCCAAGAGCAGGAGGAAGGACTGAAAGAAAAAGTGACTTTCAGGCTTGTCTTCTGTTCAGGGAAGCTATCATTATTCTTCTCTCAGAATTTGAAGCTAATGTGCCTGTAAGGGAAGCATCCTAACTCTTTGTTTCTATATTTTCAATCTTTTCTTAATCATAATTAGTTTTATGAAAAACTTCTAATATTCTATTTATATGCATTTTTAACAGGATTTAGTACATTTTTAAGTACCTCTACTCAATATTCTAGCAAGTATTTTTTCCTGAAGCCATGTCAAAAGTTATAACAAAGTTTGGTATAATTTTAAATATTCGATGGATTTTAAATCTTTGAATAGTTTATATATTACATACTAAAATGTTTAAGACATATAAAAGATACATATGAAAAGCAAACTTTTCCCCATTCCCTGCTCCTCAGTTTCCCATTTCTTCTTCTCCTTTCCATAGACAACTATGATTACTCACTTCTTATGTATCTTTTCAGACAAACATACACATGTATATACATAGTATTTACACACACTCATCCCCCTTTACACAAATATTGCACACTGTTCTGTATTTGGTTTTCCTCACATATCTACATATTTCAGAAAATGTTCCAAATCAGTGCATACAGAAGTATTGTCTCATTTTTATAGTTGTATTTTATCTCATTGTATGGAAATAATTTATCCAACCGATTCCCTATTGATGAACACTTAGGCTATTTCCAATATTTTGCTATTACTCTCCATTCTGCAATGACTATCTTTGTCTATATGTCTTTGTACATACACGTGAGACTAACTATAGGACAAGGTATTAGTTTTAAATTGCTTGGTCAAAGAGAATATAAGCACAACTGAATTTTAATAGGCATTGCCAAATTGACCTCCAAAGATATTTTTCTAGTTTACACTCACAATGATATGGTTTGAGAATATGGGTTTCTTTTTAAAATATGAACCATCTGTAAAGAGAGGTAACCTGCTCAATATTTGCCACTGTGTCTTGCAATCAGCAACTAAATGAATCTACAAGACACTAAATATAATTAAGAGCCGATTACAGTTACTACTGAAATTAGTCAGTGTAATGCTCTTTTTCACCTTCCCCAGCTGATTAAATGTACATTTAATATCCATGCCTCAACTTGCAATCTTGGGAGTATTTAGTGGCTGCACACAGAGCATTTGACAGCTATGCTCATTGACAGAAGAGAGAGTGTTCTGTGTGTTTTAGACAAATAAAGGTCAATGTTTTAAGCTTGATGCTGTTTTGTTAGACAAGTATTTAAACTGTGATCTTATATTTCAAAATTCAACACAATATTAAACATGATGGTGGGTTCAGCAAGTGTTTGCTATTGCTGCCTAAAACTGTCTACACTTCTGATGTTGGCTCATAATCAGATCGTTGAGACTCAGCCTGAAACAATTGTGTCACTTTTAACATGTCAGTAAAACATAATGGGTTCACCTTCTGTATTTAGAACTAAGAATGTTAGTTTTATTATTATTATTATTATTATTATTATTATTATTATTATTAATGGAGTAAATATTTCATAAAGAATTCCTTATAAGTAATTATTTTCACATATTTGGAAATTCTGTTTTCACAATGAAGTTCTTTTTTTCTCTTAGATGTGTTAAAAGCAAGTCCACCATCTTCCTAAATGCTGAGGTGAATTCTTATACCTTGCTTTGTCAATCTGGCTCAGTGCTTTGACCTCTCTGGATATTAGTCTGCCATCTACATTTGAGGCCATTGTTTTCTTAATAAGATGTTGCAGCTAATAACACAAAAGCCTAATGGTACAAATCAAGAATTTTCAGTTATGTAAAAATGACAGCTTATAAGGAGTTCATTAGGAAATATGTACTCCATTAATTAAAATCTATAACATTCCTAATTCTAAAATCAGAAGTTAAAGCCATTTTTGTTTTTTATTGACACATTAAAAGCAGTCAGTATTAATCGGTGAAACTTCTCAGTGTCAAATAAATACCTTTACCCAAAGAGTAGAAACTATCTATAAAATATAATAGAATGCCACGATCACAATTCTTTTCTTCTATTTCTATTTTTATAAACTACTTTCTTTATTACTATTTCTTTTTCTAAACTTACTCACTCCTCACTTCATAAACAATCTTTCCATAAAAATTAAGTTGGACATATCCCAAATTAAACTTACCTTATCCAAAGCCCCTCCTCCTCCAGAGTTCCCCATGTCAGTGAGTAGTATCACCATGCATCCAGTGGCACATGTTAATACTTTCTCCTCCCCTCCACCTTTCCTTCACAGACCATCAGTTATCAAATACTGTGGATTCTACCTCCTAAATCTCTCTCCAATCTATCTACTTCCCTTCATCTTTACTGCACCATCCTCATCTCACCTGGGCATAGCCTGCTAAATGATAGCCCCACGTTTACTCCTGTTAATTTCAGGTCACTTTTCTACATAAAGAATATAAGGGTAAAATTTCTGTTTCAGGCCAAGGTAAATTACCATGGACCAGATTTACCCTTTCACATGAAAAACTGAAAGACTAGAAAAAAAACATGGAACAAAAGTCCTCAAGACATTAAGCATTAGGCCACAAAGCAATACAAGTCAGAGGCAACTGAGACAAAGGAAACAAGATGAGTCCCATGAATGTCCTAGCTTATTATGTGGAGAAGACTTCCAGGCAATGGTGCAGGGAAGGGAAGCCATATGAAGCCTAGTAGTTTCTCTGAGTTAAGAAGATAAGAGCTCAGAGCACAAGGATCTAGGTGGTTAGATTTCACAGGACAGAGTACCAGAGAGGACATAGCTGCAGAGAGAGAGAGAGAACTCTGGAGATCTGCTGGGTGTCCTCAAGTGTTCAACTGAATATTGATGAGTGCATGCTAGTGAATAAACTGCTCAGGGTTGAGGAAGAACTAATCAAAAGGATTAGATGAAAAATACTCAGAGCTCACTTAGGGCTATAAGAATACCCACTCCTAGCAGAGTGGAAAACCTTATAGTTTATGATTTACTGAATAGTCATAATGCTCCACT
Source organism: Pteropus vampyrus (assembly GCF_000151845.1). Classification (NCBI taxonomy): domain Eukaryota; kingdom Metazoa; phylum Chordata; class Mammalia; order Chiroptera; family Pteropodidae; genus Pteropus; species Pteropus vampyrus. The sequence goes on along the minus strand of NW_011889075.1, from coordinate 1,050,667 downwards.
GAACCTGCTTAACAATATTTAAAATCAAGACACAGTAGAATCAAAGTGTTTCCAAGTGATCTGACCACATCCCAGAAAGAAATGGAAAAAAATTTATAGAAATACAGAAATATTCATCAGCCAACTCTAAGAATCACAATGTCTGATATTCAATAAAAAATTACCAGGCATACAAAACAAAACAAAACAAAACAAAACAAACAAACAAACAAACAAAAAACAGGGAAGTATAATACATTATGAGGATAAAAATAAAAAACTGACTCAGAATTGACATACATGTTACAAATAATAGACAAAGATGTTAAAACTATTATTATAACTATTTAATATGATAAAGAGCTAGAGAAAAGATAGACTATATTAATGGAGTCATATAAAATACAAAATATAAAAAAACAACCAATTCAAACTTCTGGATATGAAGTCTACAATGTCTGTGGTGAAAAGTACATGGGACATGGTTAATGGCAGATTAGACATTGCATAGTAAAAAGGTTAGTGAGCTTGAAAACACAGCAGTAGAAACTATTCAAAATGAAACAAAGAGGAAACAGAATAATAATGAAAAAAGGAAACATCAGTGAGCTCTGAGACAACTTTAAGAGGTCTAATATATAATTGGGGTAGGACAGAGAAATTATTTGAAGATATAATGCCAAGATATTTCCAAATTTTGTGAAAAGTATAAATACGATCCAAGAAGATTGTGTTTCTTTTCTTTAAAAAAGAAACATGAAAAAAACTACACCAAGGTACATCATAATCAAATTATGATAAAGAAAATATATAAAAATAGCAGAGGAAAAGGACGCATTAAATGCAGAAGAACAAAGAAAGGTGGTTTTCGCCCCAGAAACAATGCCAAGTGAGGAGACCATAGGGCAACACTGTTAAAGCTCCCAAAGGCAAAACCGTCAACATAGAGCCGCAGTGGTAAAAACATCATCTTTGAAAGATAAAGGCACATAAAGAGGTATTCAGACAGACAAAGCTAAACAAAATTTACTAGCAAACTACAAGAAATGTTAAAGGAAGTCCTTTAAGCAGAGGAAAATGATTCCAGATGGAGATCTATATCTATGCAAAGAAATGAGGAGCCCAGAAAATGGTGACTTTGTGGATAATATAAAGAGTTTCTTCTTATTTAAATCTCTTGAAAAGATAATCAACTGCTTGAAACAATTACAATGTGTTGTGGAGTATACATCTTCTGTAGAAATAAAATTTATGATGACAATAATAGCATGAAGGCTGAAGGGAAGAAATGGAAGTATACTGTTGTAAGGTCCTTATACTATATGTGAAGTGGCATAATATCATTTCAGGACAGATTCTGATAAAGATATATACTGTACTATAAACCCTAAAACAATTACTAAAATAATGCCACAGAAAGTTATAGTTAATAAAAAACCCAAAATTTAATCTAAATATATATCCAAATCAATCCATGGACTTCCAATCTATGTAAAATAGTATAAACTCATTCTCCCAGTTAAGTACAAGTATACTCTGAAAATAATGCCAAAGGAAACTTAAGGAGAACACTAAATGGTGAAAAGAGGAACTAATTAGAGACCACAGGACTAGAGGATAAACAGTATTAGGATGTCATGTGATCCCCCTACCCAACAGAAGAAGGTGACTCAGGCTTTGCACTTTGTGACCCCCAACTTCAACAGAAAGTAGTTTTAGGTAGGCTCATTTGTCCCTTAGATTGAATGAGAGTCTTGCCAGTACCAGGAAAGCTTAACAGCATCAGCAATGAGGATTAATTAATAGCCCTACTAGTTATAAGTGGCCAGTAGAAGTGTTCTCATTTTTCAGTGGGACCAAGACTCCCCTCCCCAACCAAAGACACTGAAAAGCACCAGAAAGGAGAATCCCTCTGTAACCAGTAACTAGTCTAGGAAGTGCTCTAATTCCCCACCAGGCCTGAGACCACCATTCTTCACCCAAAGACACTGAGTGGATGGGTGGCACTAACAAAGGGGACCCACAACAATAAGAACCTGGTCCAGAAAGTCTCTTTGTACTCCTGGACAGAATCCATTTCTCCATCTAGAGGCACTAGATCCCTGGCTTGGGGAAACTATATCTCATCTCCCCAAGCAGTACCAGCAAGGTCCTTACACTGACACCCAAGAAAATAAACAGACAAAGTAGTACCCCATAGCTCTGAAATTAAGTGATCATTAGAAACCACAGCCCATAAAATAAGGCTAATTGTATGATAAATCTATATACGGTGACTGCCTGCTATCTTAAGGTATAAATAGGGCCCCGATTCTGCTAACATGAAAGCCAAATGTCTAGGATATAATAAAAAAATCACCTACGTACTAAGAAACAGGATTTTAAAGTAGACAAAATAAAAATGCTTCACCAGGGCTCAAGAGTAGAGTTGATATGACAGAGAATAGAATCAGTAAGTTGAGGACAGGTCAATAGAATTTACCCAGTCTGAACGACAGAGGACAGAGACTGCAAAAAATTAATAGAACTTCAGGGACCTGTGGGACAATAACAAAAGATCTAACATTGTATCAGTGGAGTCCCAGAAGGAGAAAAGAAAGAGAGTGGGGCCGAAATAGTATTCCCAGAAATAGTGGCTAAACATTTTGGCAAACTACATTAACCTATAGATTCATGAAACTGAGTGAATTCCAGATTGGATAAACTCAACATTAAATTTTTGAAAAGTAAAGACAGAACAAAAACCTTGAAAATAGCCAAAGAGAAACAACACGTTACCTACAGGGAAACACCAGTGACAGTGGATTTCTAACCTAAAACCATGGAGGCCGGAAAAAAAGTGACACAGCAGTTTTCGAGTGCTGAAAGAAATGAACAGTCAAACATGAATACCACGTCTGTTGAAACTACCCTTCAGGAATGAAGAGAAAATGAAGACATTCTCAGATGAAGAAAAACTAAAAGAATTTGTTGCTAGTAGACCTGCCCTTACAGAATGCCTAAAAGAGTTTCTTCAAACAGAAAGGAAATGATAAAATTTTTTTGAGCATCAGGAAGTAAGAACAATGAAAAGAACATAAATAGATGTACATAATGTAGATCATCCCTCTTTTCAAAAGTTTTATAAATCTGATGGCTAAAACTAAAATGGTAACACCACTTGATACTTAAGACAATGATATTCAAAAATGGGAAAGGTCAAGGAACCTAAATGGAAATAAGATTTCTAACCTTCACTTGAAGTGGTAAAATGTTGACACAAATAGACAAACATAAAAACAATACATATATACTATACTATATATACATAAGATATGTATATACACATACATATAAACAAATACTCAGAGCAACTAAAAGGAAAAGTATACATGAAGCACTCAGAAACACTGTAAACAAATCAACAGTTAATTTGGGTAAAAATCCAAAAGGACCTTTCATGACCTAGCTGCTATATAAAAACGTTTGCCCCAGTCAGATAATCAGGGAATTTTATGGCTGAAAGATCACTTAGTTCAGTGTCTCTCCATCATTAACATGTATTTTAATCACCTAGTCATCTTGTAATGCAGATTCTAATTAATTAGGTCTAGGGTGGGACATAAGATTCTGCATTCCAAACAATGCTACTGACCCATGCACCACACTTTGAGTAACAAGGATTTATTTCAATTCCTTTTTCTAACAGTTGAGGAATACATGACACTTCTCCCAGCTTTTTATAGCATTGCAATGATTCTGGATGAAGTAAAGCCGTTGGACCTGAGTTCTATTAATAGCAACTTTTCCTCAAACTTTTGTCACTGAGATCTCTGGTTTGGTCTTGATTGCTGCCTTTTCTGTGTCATGGTTTTCAAGATTCCTTCAATTCTGTGACTATATGAAAAAATTTCTTTCAATGAATTTTTTGCATTACTATTCAGAGTCAGTTTTTGTTGCATATGATAAAAAAAACTTCACTAATACAGGCTGTGTATTGGGTTTGGGGTGCATAGAAACATACCATATTTTCATCACAAAGAAATTTCTTCTTCCCCTGGGATGTATAGCAATTGAGATATTTTCATTAAAGTTTATACAAGTCCACTGGTGACTCAGAAAGATTCTTCTCCAGTATGACCTCTCCCTCCATTTTCTAGGCTCCTATCCAATTTCCTAATTGATCACTCCATTTGAATATCTAATAAACATCCCAGACAATATATCTAAAACAAAACCTGATTGTCTGCAGCAAATGGCACCAGCTTTCATGTAGTTGCTCAGATAAAAACCTAGAAATCTTCTTGATTTCTCTTTTTCCTTTCTCAAATCCAATCAATTAGTAGGTTCTATAAGTTCTACCTTTAAACTGTAGCCAGAGTACAACTACTTACCATCAGAACTGCTTCATCCTGTTCTAAACCACCATTCTGTCTCCCTTGGAAAACTGCGACAGCCTCTCAATTGCACTTTCTGCTTCTACTCTACCTTTGCCACATAGTATCAGAGTGAATCTTTAAAAATGTAAACCAGATCATGTTACTCTCACGCTCAAAACCTGTCAGTAACTTCTCATCATACCAAGAATGAAATCCAAACACTTACCGTGATCCACAAAAACCCGTTATGTGATCTGACTCTTGACTGAATCCTCTACTTCAGGTTATTCTACTCTCCTTGCACATCCCGACCAGCCATCCTGGTTACCTTATCATCTCTCCAACTAGAGGATAAGTTTCAGAAGGCAGGGATTTTGTCTGTTTTACTCACAAGTTGTATTTCCAGTGCCTAGAACAATGCCTGACACAAAGTAGATGTTAATTGATAGTTCTTAAATAAGAGCATTCTGATCCAAAAGAAAGCAGGGAAAAAGAAAAAAAAAAGAGCAAGAAATAAATGGGACGAATACAAATAAATAGTAAAATGATAACTATATTTAATGATTTAACAAGAAATAGTTGGGACAAATAAAAATAAAATAGCAAGATGGTAGATACAACGCAACCGTTTCTATAATTACATTAAATCACAATGGTCTAACACTACAATTAAAAGGCAGAAATTTTCAGATTAATAAAAAGGAAAGGTAACTATGTGCTGTCTGGAAGAAATGCAGTTTATAAAAATAGAAAGACATAATTAGGTTAAAAGTAAAAGTATGGAAAAAGGTGTATTACGCTAACACTGATCATAAAAAAGCTTCAGTGGCTATATTAATATCAGACAAAGCAGTTTCAGAGCAAAGGATATTAGCAGTAAAAGAAAGTCATTTCATAATGATAACTGGGTGAGTTCATTATAGAACATGCCATTATAAGAATTAATGCATTTAATAATAGAACTTCAAAATATAGAAAGCAAAAACTGATAGAACTGCAAAGGTAAATAGACATCTCAAAGAGTGTCCATAAACAGGCTGATGCATATATGGTCAATAAATTTTTAACAAAGTTGCAAAGGCAATTCAGGAGAAAATAGATAGTCTCTCCAACTAATTTTACTGGAACAATTGGCTAACCATATGTGCAAAAATAAACATCAGTTCACACGTTGCACCATATACAAAAATTAACGCTAGATCACAGACCTAAATATAAAACATAGAATTATAAAACTTGTAGAAGCAAACTTCTATCATTATAGGAGAAAATCTGTGATGTTTAGTTAGGCAAATATATAACATCAAAACTACAAAGAAGTTTGATAAATTAGATTTCATATATTTAAGAACTCTGCTCTTTGAAAGCCCTTTAAAGAGGAGAAAAGACAACCACTGACAGGGAGGATCATATTCAGAATATATAAAGAAGTTTCAAGACTCAGTAACAAGAAGATAAACAGCCTAAAACAAAATGAGCAAAAGATTTTAATAGATATTTCACCAAAGAAGATATTCAGATGGCAGATAAGCTCATGGAAATATGCTGAACACAGGGAAATGCAAATTAAAATCACAATTACATATCACTGCTCACCGATTAGAATTTCTAAAATTAAACAGACTGATGGTACCAATGTTGGCAAAGGCATGGAGCAACTGGAACGCTCATATTTTTCTAGTGAGCATGTACATGCATAAACCCCTTTGGAAACAACCTGTCAGTTTCTTCAGGAGTTAAAGATATACCTACTATATGGTCCAGTCACCTAACTCCTAGAAATGGCAGTATATGTTCAGACAAAGATTGATACACAAATGTTCCTAGCAGCTTTATTTTGAATCATCCCAAACTGGAAACAACTGCAATGTCCATCAACAGTGAATGGATAAATAAACTCTTATATCTCCATATAATCGAATACTGCTTAGCAATAAAAAAATGAATTATAAATATTTGAAAGAACAAGAATGACTCTCAGAATAACTATACTGGATTAAAAAATCCAGAAAAAATAATTTATACTATATAATTGTGTTTATAAAATTTAGAGAAAATATAAACTAATCTATAGTTAATTAAGGCAAATCACTGGTTGCCTGGGGATTGGAATAGGGTTGAGGGAGCGGTGGGGAAAGACGAAGTGATTACAAAAGAACACAAAGAATTTATCTGGGTGATGGATATGGTCATTATCTTGATTGTGATGATGATGAATATATACATAAATCAAAATTTATGAAATTGTACACTTTAATTATGTACAGTTTATCATGTGTCAATTATACCTCAATATATGTTTTTTAAAAAAAAATAGGAGTTGACCTATTTGAATGTCTTGTACGCTGCCCTTTGACTTACGAAATACTAATATTTTTTAAGGTTGTGTCTCTTTGACTACAAAGCAATTATATATTCTTAAAAGTATCAGTGAATCAAATTCATAATCTTATAAAATATATAAATAAAGAGACCTTAGTGATTCTGTAATAATTTTTTTAGGTGGTAAAGAAGGGTTGGTGTGTCCCAAATTATATAAGAATTCAGTGTGTCCAGCTCACAAAAAATGAAAGTTTTGGTTTCTTGCCACTCATAAAGCTAAGTCACAGTGACATATTAATAAATGGTCAAAATATTGCATTGATGTGGTTTCAAGTTTGACTACCTGATAGTAAATCCATTAGCTAAAAAATTCAAACAATCTTTTTAATAGTCGTTGAATCTAGCACAAAATAACCAATAGTTTCATTTAATCATAAATCCCAATAGAAATATTTTGGTATAATCTATAGCCCATATTGGTGGCTTTAAATGGAATGCATTTAATATATTTAGTACTTCCTTCTGTGAAAATTAGAAAAAGGCATACTTTACTCAAAAAATTGTCAAAATATGTTGTCTTTGCTTTCTCTATCTGCTGGAGAATGGTCATATAAATAAACGAATCTATTATTTTTTTCAATGTTAATGGCACCCTATAGAGTTTTACAACGATGGAGGCCCTAGATGTACATTTATCAGAAAAGAGAATGTACCACTCAAGTATAAAAAGTTTAATGGCTATAATTTCAATAAGGCATTTAAGTATTATTAACTCTGAAACTTTAATCTTCCTTAACTGGTAGGCAGAAGTGTATTCTCATACCAGGGTACCCAAGTAACTTCTGAACTAATTTTGTTTACATTCAAGTCTTTGGGACATTTGAGAGTTAGACACAAGACTTTTCTCCATCTTTAGAGAGAAGTGCTTCAAACCTTGTCTTGTATGAGCTGGATGGATGTAAATAAACAAGTTGAATTACATTTTATAAAAAAAATTTGCAGTTATATTTTTTCTAGTTTATGATGACTAAGGATGAGGTAATGGTGGCTTAGCAACATGTTTTAGTTAAGACTGCACTCAAGAGAGTTTGGTCTGTGTCCCAGCTCTACAGTTGGGCCAAGAAAAGTAATTACAGTGATTAATAATAATATTTGATTTTCTAGTCCCCAAGCCCACTTCTCAGAGCTGGTATTATCTGGGGGCAGAAAAACAAATTGCAAGAAGGAAATGAGAAGTATGTCCTACCATTTGAATTCTTAAGCTTTACATAGTCCCAAAGCTGCCATCGCAAACCCTGCCTGTGTCTTGTTTTCCTGGTCACTCTGGGAACTGAGGGCAGAGCAGAAGTGATGTTTTCACTCTTTAGGAACATATTTTAATCAATAGCCCTTAAGAAGCACCTCCTTATGTTTGTAAGTGCTGTTAAGGAATTCATAAGTGGTGATGGAGATCTGGGCACAGATTTAAATGAATCAGGGTTTATGCTTTAAAAATCAAAAATGAAACAAAACAAAAATAACACATCTTTTTTCCTTAACATGAGAAAAATGTCCTATGTTCTCATCTCTGGTTAGATTCTGAGGGCCAGTGCAAGGAGAGTTATAAGATACCTAAGGTTTAATAGAAACAAATAAATGAAAAGAGAGAGAGAAAAGAAAAAAACCCTGCCCAGTGCAAGGCTGGGTTTTAAGACTCGAGTAGCCTTTGGCTCTGCCTCTACCAGAAGGGGTTGCTATGGGAACCATTGAGAAAGATTAAATATATCAAGAGGACATGATTGTGAGAAATGGGTGAGAAAGGAAATTATATTAATGTTGAAATGATGGTTCTTTTATTTGTGAAGTTTTCACACTTCTTTCTAAATCACATACAGAAACTCCTTAACAAACAGATCTCATTAACAAATAAGTCTCCGCTGTGTGCTAAACATAGAGAAAATGAAATGTTCATATTTTACAGTAAAAATTAACCATTCTGATTTTTTTTGTTGTGCTTGCTTGTTTTCTGACCCCAGCATTACTTTTGGAGTAAATTACATCACCTCCCCTTGACCGGTCAAACAACCTCACGGGGATGTGTTGGCAGAGGGGTCTGAAGCAGGTCAACGCAGGGCTCCTCACTTTTCCTCTTAACCTACCATCCATCACATACACCATATTTATTTTATCTCCTGGATCTGGAAAAAATTTTTTCAACCCTGTTGCTCATTGCAATTCTCCTTAGAAAAAAATTGCCGGAAAAGTTAAAGCTAGAAACATGAGTCTCTTCAGAAAGTTCCTTAAAATAGTGTAAATACTGTGATTTAAGTAGTAACAAAGTTCAGGATTTTTCAACAGAGGCTTTCTTCTTAATATTATGGTGAATTTTTCTCAATCTGTGAGAAGTCAATTGTTCAATCTCACCTTGCAAGTGGGGAAAGCTGGATCAAAAGGTTTTAGTAACTGACTCATGGAATCCTGGTCACCCGGGGACAGAACTGAAACTCTTCACTGTCAGTTCATGGTTTTGTCCTTAACCACCCTGCCCCTTTGCCCTGTTGAAAAACATTATTTAAGATTACACTTAGAAAAATTTGTTGTTTCTTAATTTTAAATCAACTATTCAAATGAGGTAGGTTTCTAAAGAATTACAGAAAAGTATTTCTCTCTTTTCCAATGATTATGGGTCATCTTTCAAAGCAAATCTCTGTAAGGAACATATTGCTTTTTTGTTTGCTTTGCCTTTTCCCACAGCACAGAACTTCACCCTTTATTATTGCTGTCACAGTTGGCTGACAAAGAGTTGTATGTCCAATATGTGATGCTCTCCAAAGATTTACTCTACATCACAAACATTCTGTTCTAGAGAAATAATCTAACAAAAAGAAATTTATTTTTTAAAACTGCAATACCTATCACATATAGATGTATTTAGTTTGATGTTTTTTAAAATTAAGAAGTAGACTTTGTGCTCATGTTTTTAAAAATGTGGCTTCACATTATTTCAAGTCCATAAATTTCTCACTTTAAAAATGAGAAGAGAGAAGGTACATAGTGGCCAGGCCCTCAGGGTTGTGTCTTCAGAATGAATTTGACCCCTGCAGTACGCCAAGGAGCCTAAATGCTGCTACCCTAGCTTAACGCCGCTCTTTGGCTAATTTAGAAGAGTGGTGAAGGTGGGGAGGGACATCGAAGACTGGGAAATAAAAGGTTGGAGATGGTCCCTTGAGTAGAAGAAAACTATCTATGGACGATGGTTTGTTGGAATAAGAATGATCACCAAGTTTTCTTCTGTTAATCAATAAATAAAACTAAACAACAACAAGCAATACCAAACGCACCATGGAATGAAAAGCCACTGGGTTCTGTTTGTTTCTCAGACAAGACCATATTGACCATATTCCTTTGAAGCCACTCAAGAATGTGGGCTATTATCCAAATAAAGGCTTCTCATGTTCACAGACTGCGTGGCTCACTAGCCAAGGGGCACTGTGGACAAATGCCTCCTTCTTATTCACAGTTTGGAGAGATAGCAGACAGCAAAGTAATGTTGGGTAACTGATATCCCTTTTATTTAGTACTTAAGGATCTTTGAGGACTGTGACCAGTGGGAGTAGTGTTCTCAAGTCAAGAGTCACCAGCTGTTCTCCCACCCCTTTTCGTGAAGCGCTGTCTGTCTGCTCAACACTAGAAACATGCCCATACTGATTTCAGGAGGAGGAGAGTTTGGTAATTAAATTAATCCGACCACCACCCTTTGCCGTAGGGCTTTGATGAGAACATATTGAATGTATACACCTTGTTCCTTTTATGGATTTCTTCTGAATGATCTCAACGTGGAAGGAAATCAAATGCAAAATCTTATTTTAATGCATTTAAGACTAGAGTTTTACATTTAACATGGTTCTGTTTCATTTGTGGGTATATTCCTTCTAAAGTGCTGTCAATTGCCACTTCGTTTGATTCTTTCCAAATGCAGCTTGGCAGTAATGCTGACCACATCAATTTCATATTCTCTTTTGTCTGACTCGAGGATATCAGACACTGTTTCATCTTAATGAGGTCTAGTCCTACTCCTATTACCAGGCTATTTTCCTCTGATAAATCACAGTGTCCTGCGGTGTCATTGCTCCCATAATGGCAGGCAGTTGAGTGAATGGTGCTCCGGAACCCCCATGCTTCTTTCCTAACTGAGCTATTGCTCTTCTGCTGAGCTGCCTGGTCTCATGATCTTGAGCAAATGCCTATCCTGTAGACTTTCCTGTGTCATGACTAGGCTTGCCCTGCACAGATGCTCTGATTTGTGGTGTGAAATGAGGTCGTCTTAAGAGGATATGACATGTGGCTCACTTGAAAGGTTTTCTGCCTCCTGTGAAGGGGTCACAGATGAAAGCTCTTCTCTTTGTTTCCTAAGAAGTGCCAAAGCAGACCAAAAAGACTGTTTTCCCCCAAAAGGATTGAGTTAAATAAATGAAAAACAATAAAAAAATTTATTACTTCCCTGCATAATGCAACCAAGAGAAAAAATTGATGGACGTTTATTCACTCATTCATTCAGTATTAATTGAACTCCAACATTGGGAAATACATTGTTCTAATTGATGTGTGGGATACGCAGTTGATAGGTTCAGTGGGATGGGATCAGAGAGATGTTTCCACAGGAGAAAACAGTGTGAGTGCAGGCAAAGAGATGGAAAAGTGCAGAATTTGTATGGGATAAAGATGTTTGGGAGGGTACATTGAGATCCATAGATGTCACAATTTATTCTGGTAAGTAAAAGAACACAGAACCTTTAAATTTAGAGGTGTGCTTTATGAATGTAAAATTTAATTCCATTCAAACTATTTCACTCCTCCCAAAGTGTCTAGACTAAGGGTGTTAGAGTTCAGTAATTCCAGCCGAGATGCAATGATGACCTGATCTAGGGCAGTAGCAGAGAGAAGACAGTAAAGATTGAGATATGAGATTGAGATATCAAAAATAACATTAAGAGGACTGCATTTTTAAAAAGTTTGCAAGTGATATGCAGAAGGAGGATTGGGGGACATTGTTCAACATTTTTCAAAGGCTTGTTGTCAAGTTGATACTTAGAGAAAATTGGCCTAAGAATATGCAGTACATTCATTTTGCTAGATAAATAATATTTTCTTCTTAGATTAAGCCAGATGAGGGTACAGCTGTTTTTCTGGAAGGCATCATTCTAACGTCCCATAGCATTCTATAACTGAGTTTTTCTCTAAGGTGGAGCCATGGGCCTACACTGAGAGCTATATAGAATGTAAGTCTTTTGAAAGTCATTATTATATCATGTAGGAAAGCTGTTGAGAACATTATATTGTCTCTCAACTGGCCCATGTAAAAATTTTCACTCAAGTTTTATACCAGTACCAGGACTAATTATATTTCTCTTGAACAATTGATTTTTTTTTTCAATAGTTCCAAAAAATGTTTCCTTTTCTGGGTTAGTTCCTAGAAAATACAGATCTCCATATACAGCAGATTTCTAATAAAATATACTTATGACAATTATTTTTTCTTTATTCTAATTTTTTTGGCTTACTTTTAAATGTATTATAATGTACTTATGCCAGTCACATCAAATCATTTTAGAAGTAAGAAGTGTCATAAACAAGAACTAAAATGTAAGTTACAGAAAATACTTAATCTTTCAAAGTATTCTAAAGACTTGAACTTTCTGCTTTTTTCCCCCTCAAGGGTTGAAGCTCTGATCATAGTATCATTCATTTACTGGAATCTATAGTAGAAAAACAATATTTGACAAAACTTCTAGACTTGTAGAGGGCCAGATATGTTTCCAGTTTGTATTGTCTTTTGGCACTGTTTTATGTGACTAGTTAACAAGATAGTTATTTAAAGAAAATTCCCAAATGTAAATATGAACCAAGAGAGAAAAGATCTGATAACTTTGGAACTCAGGAATTCCAAACAAAATAAGGATAGAACATTAAGTTATTAAATTTTTTTATGCAGAATTTCTGATATCTAGAAACTATAAAACTATACAAATTTGAAAGAAAATGTTTCTCTTTTCTCGTATACACAGAGGGACGCATATCACATATAGGAGAATATTTCCACACTATATATATTTAAACTAATCTTCTTCTTTCGGGCAAATTTGGTCAAGACTTTGCATATACAATTTCTCTTGGAAAATATATGCATTAATCTCAGAGTCAGATACATCTGCAAATAGTTGAAAATCAAACAGTTCATGCCACTTACACTGCCAAAGTGACACCCCATTTAAATTTTTCATAAATGTTTTCCAGATTTGCAAATCCTCTTTGATGTTTTAAATTTAAATTTAATGAACAAGTGCTGAAATGGTTTTACAGTGGAAGTAAGGCTTTTCGACCACTAGCTAACATGGCCGTCTCACTCAGATCACCTGGGGACACAATTTTTAGAAGGCCAAACAGATTATACATATCTGGGAGTCATTGACTTTTTTAGTTAAGTGTATTGGGTATGTCCCTACAATTTCCTTTTGAGAGCACCTGATCCCATCACCACCAACTCAAGTTCAACACCAAACAAAGTCAAGGTGTTGAACAATCTCAGCTCTCTTTCTGGAGCTAATGTGATTCTTGGTTCTCTTGACAGGTGTTTGGAAGTCTCTAAGGACTTTTAATAGGCCTAGATATAAGCCGTTGCTTGTGAAGAAGTGGGGGTAAAAAATCCTGGTGTAATATACAGGAATATCTTGAATTGTATCTTAAAGACTGAGAATGTGAAGAAGTGGAATAACAGAAAAACTTTCCTTAAAGACTTTTCTTTAATTTAGAGAAAGGTTCAAAAAGCTGTGTATATATTTGAACAAAACTTTTCCCATTATGATCCTTGGGGCAGAAGTGAATCCCTCACAAAGAGCCAACAATTAGTAATGAGCCCCTTTCTTTGCTTCTTGGGAATGTGGGCTCCACTGGACAGACTGGTGCTTCTCACCTGTAAGCAAGTCAACATCATTTTCTACAAAGAGGCCTAACAGAATATAGTAAGCCCTCTTTTAATGTCAATAGGTTCTTGTAACTGCAGCAGAACAACATATAATGAAACCAATTTTGCCATAGACTAAAATGATACAAACAAGAGTTAAATTCCTATGTCATCTTATCTATGTTATAACCAAACAGTGTTATTTGAGGATCTGCTATATGCCTTTAACTGCCTGTTAAAGGATTATGGAGACTGAGTTTTCTATAATATTCTAGTCTTGAATATTAACCAAGCTCTCTTACAGAAATGCATCTATCTACTAGCAGCGTTGGTACTATCTGTGAGTTTGTTAGAGATGCAAATTTATTGGTCCCATCCCAGACCTACTAAATCAGAATCTCTGGGCTTGAGGCCCTCCACACCCACACTGACCCAAGCATGATAACAGGTGATTCTGACAGATGTTGACCACTGACTAGAGGTTGCCTTATTCTCCTTAGGCTCTTTATGCCTTTGGTGTTGGCCTCTGCCAATGCTCTGCTTTCAGCTGTCCTCAGTGTAGAGCCCACATTCACAGACTGGTGATGCCATTTATCTATTCCCTCCCAGCTGGCTTATTTTCCCCCACCCCACCAACAAAGCAATGCAGCCCCCGTTGTTTCTTCCTAACACTGGGGCCACTTTACGCCTTTTCCTATCAATGGGGGAGAAGAACCCTTGACTATTTCTGGAAGCAGAGAGTGATAAAAACATTTCCTTTTCATTTCTCAACTGACAAAACCACGTACTTCAATGACTTTTCCTCACTTGTTTTGTTCTTAGTCACAATACTTGAATAACTTGCCTCCCCAGTGTTAGAGGTGGGGCCATTATCCAGTTTAAAAACTAAATGAAAAAATTAAATAATCTTCAATGTCCAGTATGATTGTGCTAGTGACTTTTGACAAAGACCAGGCTCGTTCTTCCCCTGGTAGTCCAGGATTCTTGCAGGTGAGAGCTGGTGAGGAAGCGGTGGCTGAATATATCTGTTTTCTATTCTGAAATCTAAACAACTGGCCTGTTTTTCACCTCTGCTCGCTGTATTGGAACTAGTTGTCCTCCTCCTGCCAAAATTTCTGGTGGCGTTCATGTATGTATAATGTACTTGCAAGGTTGGGTAACAAAATGGAGACGGAAATAGAAAACCCGACAATATCCCCAGTAAGACTCTCCAAAGCACATGCTGAAGCTGGCAGTTGGGTCTTCAAAAGCAAACTTTGGGGGTTATGTAGGATGTGGCTGAACATTTGGAAGTGAAGGTTGTTTCCTGGTCCTTTCATGAGGACCTCAAATTCGTCATGGTTATATGGAATGTTTCCAAAAGTTTTTTTTGAGGATCCTAAAGAATTTATCCCCTTCCCACCCCCGCCACCAAAAAGAAAAGTTTAGAGTAAGGTCAAAGGGTTAACTGCATTCTCCCTTTTGAATATACAAATTAACGAATTTATTTCTCAAGAGCTGGCTTTAATTATTAGTCATATGGAAGATTTGGGATCCTACTTGGGAATCAGGATATTACGTCGTCTTTCTATCAGACTGTTTTGAGCCTTAACAGACTGATCCAATTAATTGCTCCCCCCCACTTATTGCTGCCTTTTGTGAGCCATTATTCTGCTTCTTTTGAACTCCACTTCCTGCTCACCACTCAACCTTCATAGTCGCACACAGATACTCTTTCTTTTCTCTTTGCCTTTATCTTGAACTCTTTTGGTTTAAAAACCTTGAAGAAACACTTGAATTGCATAAGGATGTCACCTGTGTGCTGTGTTTTCCAGAAAAAAAAAAAAGCCAAAGGTGTCATTCATTGCAACCCCAGTGCTAACTTTCTCGGATCATAGTTAGCTCATCTGCCACATGCAATTAAAACTGTCATCTTGGTGGGATCACAGAGCAGCTCAGTAGCTGATCCTCTTACCTTTCCTTACAAGCTTGGAAATATTCTCAGCACTATTTATCTTTTTCCATACAGTGTCCCATACAGTGTGGAAGACAAGAAAGTGCTTGTTGGTAACTTTTTCCAACCAAACAGCCTTGTCCTGACACTTCTCTCTGAGAGTCTGACAGTGATCTTAAAGGTGGTGCCACAAATAATGGTTTACTTGTTTCATGAGGAGAGTATAATAAAGAGAAAGTTCTGTTGTTTTAGGGTATTGTCTTAGTCTGTTGTCTGGCTCTTATAACAAGATACCATAGACTGGGTAGTTTATAAACAACAGAAATTTATTTCTCACTATTCTGGAGGCTGAATGTCCAAGATCAAGGTGCTGACAGATTCTGCATCTGTTGAAGGCCCACTTTCTAGTTCATAGATAGCTGCCTTTTCTTGGTGTCCTCACATGGTAGAAGGTGGCAAGAGAGCTCCCTGAGGCCTCTTTTATCAGGGCACTAATCCCATTAATGAGGGCTCCACACCCAGAACCTAATGTCCACCTTCAAATACCATCACTTTGGGGGTTCGATTTTAACATATGAATTTTGGAGAGACATAAATATTTTGTATATAGCAGTTGTGTATTAATATGTGAATTTTAGAGGATTAATGGATGTTCTCAATGTTGCTTTTTTTGTAAAAACATGTCAAATTACTTGGAGAAATGAACAAAACTAAGGAGAAGACTAAGGAAAGAAAAGATGCTTGTAACTAACCTCCAGAAACTTCTTGATGGTGAAATGGAGGAAGTCCAGGTGGGGCACTTAACCATGACTGTGCCGAGGTTGACCTTTGTGGTTCTCCCTCTCTTTTTCCTGCCTCTAACACCACCACTTTGCTCCTCCCAACCCTTTTTTAATCATTTTGCTTCTTTTGCTCCTCATCCCCACCTCCACTCCTGCTGTCTACATGCTTTAGACACTCAGTTACTCATCAATGGCTAGTGCCTTGGTGACTGTACATTGCTCTCCTTTCTCAAATTTTTCGCATTTTAATAGCAGAGAGGACTTCTGTCTGAAAGTTTCACGAAGGCAAAAAGCTTAGATCCGTAATGGATACCAGTATGTGTCGACTGACTGCTACAGTTGTGAATGGTTGCTCTTCATGTCTCCTGATGGACCATCAGGAAAGTTAATGTTGGGCTGCAGGGGGCATGGAACAAGGATCTTTGGGATTCTGTAGGACTATGAGTGGTAGGCTGCCCTGAGGGTAAGCCATCCCGGGGAAGGAGACCAGGTGAAGCTTGGAGTGTGGGCAGAGAGGCAGAGGCAGGAAAGTCCTATAGAATCTATACTTGGCTTCCTCTTTTATGCTATATTATTAAGTGACAGGTTGGAAATAGAGAAAGATCCAGACTGAGGTTGAGGTGAGGGGTCTCAGCGATTGAAATATGTTTCTTCCATCAAGTTCAGCCACCAAGCTTGTCATTCTTGAAATCTCATTGGCTTGCAATTCATAGCTCTATCGTGTGGTGTCACCTTCGCAGCTTTACTAGCCCACAATGGCAAGGCTGCTGGTGAGCTACAGGAAAGGGTCACAGAGAGCAAAGGGCCAAGAGAGGCCTAGGCTGGGGAAAGCCACTGCTGTCAATGAGAAAGAGAGCACTAGCCAGGGCTTTAAGAAGCAAGACAAGGTTCCCCAGCTACTGTAGCATCAGGAAGGTCTTTATGAGTAGCTGTCACATGACCTTTCTTTATACTGAATGCTACTCTCTTTGCTCCTGATTTCTGTACTTCACAGTCTTGTATGTGATTGGATAGAGATTGCATTGTGCTTTGTGTATAATATAATGGATTTTCACACTACAGGCTTTCCATATGTGTTTTTATTAGACACTAAAGGAACAATATAAAGATTAAAATATGTTTATGTGAGTTTCAGAGTATTGCGTGAGGATTATTATAATTATGAAGTACCTCTTTACATAGATCTCCAAAAACTAAGCCTGTTTAAAAGATAAGCTGTTTTTTCCCCCCTTTTAACTAATTTGAGTTCAGTCCTTACTGTATTTAGGAATTCTTTGTTGTGTTCTTTCTTTGGTATGTAATAAAATATGTTGTCTCTGATCCTTTTATGTGTAGGAGAATAAATTGTCTTGCACAATTAGAGTTTAAATTTTTTATTGTGGCCTATTTTCTATATAAACAATTAAATTGCTATTGCATGAACTTCACGTCTGAAAGGGATCCTTAGTCATGGTTTAAATATTGGTTCAGAGCAGGGCTGTCCAATAGAAATTTCTGCAAAGATGGAAATTTCTTTGTTGTTTAATATAGTGACCTCTAGGCACATGTGGCTACTGAGCTTTTGAAATCTGGCTAAAGTGATTGAAACTCTGAATTTTTAATTTTATTTCATTTTAATTAATTTAAATTTAAATAGCCACTTGTGGCTACTGTTAACCATAATGGATACTGCAGACCCACAGGTTAAACAATGACATGTAGTTATGTGAATGGAATGATTTTATATGTATGAGGAAGGGCCCTTTCTCCAAAATCACTGCTTACCCACTAGCTCATGATGCTTGAAATAACTTAAACAGCAACAAAACTGCTTATGGACTGAATTTTGTGTCCTCCTTCCAATTCATAAGTAGAAACCCTAACCCCCAGTATGACGGCATTAGGAGGTGGGGCCTTTGGGAGGTAATTAGGTCATGAGTGTAGGCTTTCATGAATGGGATTAGTGTTCTTATAAGAAGAGATGTGAAAGAGCTTGCTTCTTCTCTCCGATCTTGGCTATATGAGGACACACAAGAAGATGCCCATCTGCCAAGCAGGAAGAGGACCTTCACCAGAACCCCACTATGCTGGCAACCTGATCTGTTCTTGCCAGCCTACAGAACTATGAGAAATAAATGTTTGTTGTGTAAGCAACTCAGTCTTTGGTAATTTGTAATAGCAGCCTGAGGTGACTAGGACAACAGCCTTAAGTACAAGTATCATGGGACTTAAATTCTTGCTAAGATCAGGGTGGTAGTGTTGGCTCTAAAGTAAAGGAAGACCTGGCTTTCCATAAGTCATGCAAGAAAATCAGCCTCCTTACTTTAGAGCTACTATCCTTGTTGAAGATGCATTGCTATGTCTGATCACAAGAGAAATGCAAAGCGGTTCTCACAGAAAGACGGAAAGAAGGGAGGAGGTGTAAGCAAGATGACAGTGTTCCTGAAATGGCCAGTGCGAGAGGACAGGAAGAAGCATCATGAAGGAGAGAACGAGTGGGGCCAAGAGAAACTAAAGAATTCACACTCTTCTCCTGTCATAGGAGAAGAGGATGTAGTGGGAGAGTTGCAAATAGCCCAAAGAGACCAGAGTAGATTCCTTGGCCTGGCCATCTCCAACAGTGGCACCAAAAAGGCAGTTTCGTAGTTCTTCCCTTGATATATCTTTTGAGGGCAGGAGTTGTGTTTTATTTATTGTCGGCGCTGACGAGGAAGGTTCGATGGTGAGACGCCTAATTGGAAGAATGCACAAAAGGCCGACATGAAAATGAAAGGGCAGGCACCAACTTTATTGCGGGGAGCGCACTTCTGTTGAGTGAGAGTGCAGTATTGCGCACACTTCTGCTCCCCTTTCTTGTGCGCCCCTTCTTGTGCTCCCCTTCTGCTCTTCAGGGGATCACATGGCTTCACACATAGCAGAGTACAATAGTGGCATTCAGCCACACATGCATGATACAATAAGTTGAGCTATGCTTATATTTGTTAGGCACAGGCTAACTACTACATTAATGTAACATTCTAAATCCCAGTCCTATTCCTACCTGTGAGCCTGGATCAAAGCCAGACCTGGGACCTCCCAGGCCTGGGACCCACACTCCACCCCTACAGGGTTGCGGCACAGGAGGGTGCCTGGAGGGTGCTACCTTGGGCCCACAATCCACTTGCCATTCCTGGAGTGGCTTAGCCCCATGGGGTATCACCCCCAGGGTACTCTTTACCTGCCATCTCTCTGGGTGCTGCTCAGCACACCAGGGGCTTTGTGACACAGCAACTTGTGCTTGTGCCTGCATCAATGATAGCCCCCATCATTTCACTACCTATTCCATGGTACGAGCCATCTGTGTACCAGGTATTCTCAGGGACAGGAGTCTGACATAGGGACTCGGTGTGTCTCCTATCTCAGCAGACTCTGCCAGGAGCTCTGCTTGGAATTGCACTTGTCACAGTAGGAAGTGCAGTTGACCCGACAGGGGGCTCATGGCAAACTGCACCTGCTGCTCCAGGTACATCCCTCCACTGGGACAGTGTAGGGGTCTGTGCAATTCCCGTACAAAGAGTCTTCCTTAAGATTGCAGCCACCCCTCCATGGGTTATGTGGACTTCACGATTATGGGATTATGGCTAGTGTTGGTCTCATGGCTAACAAGGCTGCATATATGGCAGCCAGTTGCTTCTCTATTGGAGAATACTGAGTTTCCACGCTTTTCCACAATTGGGATCAGAAACCTTTTGGGAACCATGCTTCTGCCACAATCCCCATCCAAACTCTGTATCATCCACCTGCACTGTAGGCAGGAATGGGAGAGCTGGATCTACAACACAGAGTTTGGGCTTGTGCTATAGCTTGCTTTGTAGCCTTTTCCATCTCGGGGGTCCAATCCCACTGGGCATCCCGTCACACTCGATGGTGCAGGGGTCACATTAAGGAGGCCAAATGAGGGATGAACACTTTCCAAAATCCCAGCAGTCCCAGATAGATTTGGAACTGCTTCATAGTCACAGGTCGGGGATATGCCTGTAACTTATCAATCACTGCCTCTGGCATTACTTTTGTCTTACCTGACCAGACAACTCCCAAGAATTTGACAGAGAACCCAGGTCCCTGGATCTTGTCCTCATTGATTGCCCAACCTCGGTCGGCGAGAGCTTCTTGCAGGCTGGTCGCTGCTGCTTCTAGTTCTGTAAGAGAATCAGAGGTTAGCATTATATCATCAATGTAATGATACAAGTGCACTATGGGTGGTCATTTTCTTGTGGCTAAATCTTGAACCACGAGACCATGGCACAGGGTAGGGCTAGAGAAGAAGGCATTTGCCAAGTCTACCACATAAGGGTATTGTCCAAGTTCATGTGACAACCGGTCCATAATGTCCATGACATTCAGCATGGCAGCATGCAGGGGCAGCATAACCTTATTCATTTCCCAGTAGTCAATTGTCATGCGCCAGGAGCTGTCGGGTTTCTTCACTGGCCACACCGGAGAGTTATATGGGCTATGAGCAGGACGAATAACACCAGCTTTTTCCAGCTCCATTATAGAATGTCCTATTTCCTCATGGCTTCATGGCAGGCAATACTGTTTTGTGTTCACTACCCGGGTGGCCTGAGGCAACACCAGTGGGGCATGGTGTGGACGTCCCTGAATAATAGTTTTCACCACCCGGATGTGAAGGCAGAGTTCACTAGTAGTGATATTCATAGTCAAAACATCAGTCCCCAAAATGTACTCCTGTATGGGCGATATGTACACTTGGTATGTCTGAGGAGGCAATCTGTCAATACCCAGTGTCACAGGGACCTGTCACATGTAAATGATTCGACCCCCATAGCCTTCCATGGTTGCAGTAGGACCGGGAATCTTGTCCGGATTCCCATAAAGCAGGGTGCTGTCAGCACTCATGTCTACAAGGGCTAATACCCTCTGCACATTTGGGGGGACCAATATATAGTCAGTTCCGCACGTGGCCTCAGGTCAACTGGCTCCCCCGCCAACCGGGTGCCCTGGCCTGATCCTTAATCAGGGAGATAATCGACCAGCTGCACCTCACAGGTTGTGGCTTTCCTGGTAATAAGAGTGAATTGCTGGTCAGGGCGCAGCTGATTTCACAGTGCCAGCAGCACTTCATTAAGTTGCTGCTCAATCTTTTTCGCAGCGACTCCTGCCGTGAGATCAAACTGCATTTGCCTGTGGCTCATTCTTACGGTGGAACAGGCTGGTGCTGCTTAGCTCCTGCTTTTTGGTCATGCCTCCCTCCATGTACTGGCTGGTCTGGGAGTGTGGCGGGCCATAGGGCATGCACTTGGGTGGAACATTCCTTGCATTTCACTTCTACATCCCTCAGCCTAGCCATAGCGGACGTCACCTTGTGGATCCACCTATCCATATAAGGGGTCAGCAGTGCATCAAAAGTACCAGCTGGGCCAGAAGTCAAGATCAAGTCCTTCATAGGGCTTGTAAATATCTCTTCATTGAGGCTTGTATACTGGGCGCGAAACATCATCTGTCGCATGCCCATTTCCCGAATTATCTGTACCAGATCTAAGTACGCGGTCCATCTGCTCACTGTCTCTGGCAGCTCCCCTGGGTTGGCCCACACTGTACATGCAGCGGACATGAGCCAGTTAATCAAGGAGTGATTGCCTGCACCCCACGCTGTACGTGCCACATTCTGGAGGCGCTGCCTGAGGGACAATATCACTGTTATGGAGGCCAGCTGAACCATCTCTTCCAGAGATAATTCAGTCCCTTTGGCCCTGTCATCCCACAGCTGAAGCAGCCCACCCTGGAACCGTCTCCCCGGCTCTCTGTCGTACCTGTTTCATCAGGTCCCAGAGTTCCTCGGGGGTTTACTGGATCAAGGTGGTTTGCTTTTTAACCTGGGGGCGGGGGGCGCCATTAGCTTGCTACTTCAGGGCCAATGGCTGTTTCACTTCAACCTGCTGCAGTATCACTGGCCACGCCTTTCGCAGTAATGCTGGTGGCCTCCCAGACCCGGACAACGGCAGCGACCCGTCAGGACCCTGCAGCATATGTTCCGCTGCTGCCACACACTTTTCCAGAGCTTCTTCCTGGCGTTGTAGCTACTACACCCGCTGAGCCTGATCCTGAACCTCCAGGCTGGCCTGCCGCAGCACCGCCAGAAACACCTAGGCCACCCAACCCGCTGCCTCCTAGTAATCAGTTGGAACATTCGGCTCCAACATCTCCAGGGCTTTCTGGACATCCTCCAGATGCAGCTTCACTCAATCCTCTGTGGATGTCCACATAGCCAGATACACGGCCATGGGATGCCACTGGGAGTGGGGAGGCGGGTCATTTGTCCTCTACCTGGGTCTCCTCCACTCGGGGACTGTCTGGAACACTGGGGATCGTACTCACTTCATCCTGCCAACTACGCCAATTGTCAGCGCTGAGTTGATTGAGAAGGGAAGGTTCGATGGTGAGATGCCCAGTTGAAAGAACGCATAAAAGGCCAACATGAGAATGAAACAGCAGGCACCAACTTTACTGTGGGGAGCGCACTTCTGTTGGGGGGGAAGTGGTATTGCGCGCACATCTTCTGCTCCTCTTTCTTGTGCTCCTCTTCTGCTCTCCAGGGGATCACATGGCTTCACACATACAGAGTATAATAGTGGCATTCAGCCATATATGCGTGATACAATAAGCTGAGTCATGCTAGGCTCTTGCACACTACTACACTAATGTAACATTCTAAATCCTGGTCCTCTTCCTAGCTGCGAGCCTGGATCACAGCCAGACCTGGGACCAGCCAGGACTAGGATCCACATTTTCCCCTGAATCCCTCAGAAGACTAGCTCCAGTAGCCTCTTCATGAATATTTGAGGACTAAATGGTAGGGTGTCTCGGCCATGCTTTCCTGCCTTCGCTAACTCAGATTCTGTCTCTGCTCCCATCTGCCTGTGAGGAAATCATTTGGTAGGTCAGGAAGGTAGAATTGTTAGTCCCCCATCTCTTGTTTCCTTTGTGGGTTTGTGGCAGCAAGAAAGGGACAGTGTCTGAGAGGGGCTTTAAATACCTTAGCTGCCAACTTGTTTGAGAACAACACAAAAGAATGCTAAAGTTGAAAGATACCCAGGCTTTTTACAAATGATTTATGAATTCTATTAGCTGCAACTCATTTTACCTTATCCTTGGCAGCTGGCTTGAGAAAAGGTGAGGAGTAACTCAGAAATTTCTGAAATCCACTGACAGAAGTGAAATGTCTTTTTCTTATTTACTTTTTTATTTATTAATAGTTAAAAACTAAATTTTGCTTATGAGGTTTCTCTATCCAACTCTCATCCCTGCTCACCCAACTCATTCCTTTCTACCTTCATTTCCCACCATCACACCTGTGGCAAAATTATTTTTTTAAAAAACAAAAGGCCATGATTTTTCAAATTATTAACTCTGCTTAGCTCTGCACCCAAGAAAACTGTAGTGAAAATCATTTCAGATGATATATTCACTATGAAAGTTTAGAAAAAACTGACCGTTCATGAAAGGAAGATTCAGATTTAAGAGTTGACATCTTAATAATGCTCTTTATTGGTAGAGTACAGAAAGTTTTATTGACCAAGCTAAAAAATCAATAACATGAATACCATAATATTTTTAATGTACACTGGTGTAATAAAAATAGTTCTAAAACCATGCTAAACTCTTTCAAGTAAGGATGCTATATAAATACCAATTGTTAATATCATTACAGTTCCCCATTTTTTTCTGCCACTGACAATTTCTTGGACAAGTACCCAAACTTATCTTCCACTAGCACCTAAACCCTCAAGAAATCAGAGAAAAAAATCAAGTGCTTAAAGAAATAACCATTGTCTATAATTTAGCTGTTATAACATGCTGCTAGTTTCAGGAGGAAAAACAAAACAAAACAAAACTATTTACCACAGTTGATGGACTGAAGCTATGTACTCAAGGAGAGATTCAAACTGTTGGACATTCTGAGTAATGAGCCACTTCTGGCAGAAGAGTACCTGGATTCTTGGATTCAGATTTTCCACTACTTTAGAAGAATGTCATAGTTTCATTCTGATCACATAATTTATTCAGCAGAGCAGTATTCTTGGTACACTAAAAAATATTCTTGGATTTTGCAAGTGGTTGCTATAGTTTATTAATGGAAGTTATGCTCTATGATATAATTACATCATGTTATGCCTATTTTATTAAGTAAATTCTAGATGGCAGGAATGATTTCAATTTAACTAAGCTTTCTGGAGTAGCTGCTTCTTCAGGTCTCTTATACTTTTCAGCCTTTGTTTGTTGTATCTGACCTTTGTCAAGTTCAATCTTTGCTGTAACCTGGGCTAATGAATATATATTCATATTTTTCTTTCTTCATTCTCCTTCATTTAATTAATAGGTACTGATTGTTATTTAATAAGTGAACAGCACTGTGCTAATTGGTTTGGGGTCCTACTTTCTACAGATCTCTCTGTACCCCATCATAATTTCTGGCTCTTAGCTCTTTTCTTCCTGCAGTTGCCTTCAAGGCTGGACTTGAATGCCTGGTGGTTCGCTCGAATGAGACATATCTAAGACAGGTTTCCTATGTCCATTTTTGGTGATGAGGCCATTATGCTCACATGGGCTTGGAACCTCAGTGACCTCGTAGTTCCCTCCTCTCTCACTCTTTAAGTCCAACTTACATCCAAGTCTTTGACCCACTCCTTGTTCTTTTTCTATCGTCTGTCCCTCACTTCTAGCCCCACTGTTACCTGTGACTCAAACCTTCAACAGCCTCCAAGCTGCTGTCTGCTTTGTATCCTTCCTATTTCCAATCCAACCCACTTGCATGGTCCGATTCATCTTTCTAAGAATACTGCTCTGATTATGATAATCTCCTGCTCAGAAACCACCAATAGCTCCCTTTTGTCTACAGAATAGTCTAGATCCCTTGGCATGGAAGTTGGACTCACCATGGTAGGACTCCCAGTGGCTTTTCCAGCTTCTCTCCTATCTCTTCCCATTGCACCAACTCCCATTCTTGCCCCACTACCTTTGCTGCTATGTTCCCTTATGTCTCATACCCTTTCTCTTCCCACATCACTACCTGATGTGTCCATGTTCTGCCTCACCTTTGAAATCTTGCTCAAGTGCTGCCTTCTCTATGCAGCTCTCCAAACTTCCTAGTCAGAACTGATCCTTTTCCCTCTGAGTTCCTGACATATAATATTGAATAAGTTGAATTTATTTGAATTGAAACATTATTATTTGGTGGAGACCTAATGACACTGTATGTTTCTCAAATCAGCACTCCCTAGCTTTGTCTAAAACCCAGACTCACTTTACATTAACCTCCAAGGTCCACCGGCAGGTAAATTTTGACAAAGATATGTGTTATTCCTCATTTTCCCCCACTGTGCCACAAAGACGATGTTCACTTTGTCGTGATTAACCACTACATTATGGCAATGACTTTCACCATCATTATAAAGTAGTTATGAGGCAACTATTCTTTGGCATGCTGCCGGGCGAGCCTCAGCCATGTGCAGAGCAGACCTCGGTGCTGGGAGGAAGGGGGAATCAGGAGATGACCGGGCAGGAAATCGTGCTTGCAAGCCTTTAAGCAGAAGTTAAAAGGGGTAGTTAGGCAAGGACAATGCAAGTCAAGTGCTACAGAAAAGGTTTCTTCTAGGCAGATGGCCTTTGTCGCCAAGTTGACTAAAACAAGTTTCTTAATGAGATGACTCAGATCTTTCTTTTTTAATCTATCTAGGGGCTTAGAAAAAAAGAGATTCTCAGCCTTTAACAAGGAATATATTATTTGACTTGTGCATGTTTCTGCCTATCAGTTAACAATGATACTGAGATAAAATATATCTTGAAATGACTGTGACTTCCAGTGCACTGAACGATGCCCTAAGTAATCAGGAAAAGTGATCATCTCCTGTAAGTGATTTGCATGGATTGTTTATTTCTATAAAATGATTTTTACAATTTCTACTGGCCTTCCTGAAGTAAAGACTTTAGTAACTTCTACAGGTATTAAGATTGTGTCCTTCAGCTCTTTGAAACATTCTCTTCCTTGGCCTCTTAGCATCCTGTGTGTAACCGATTTTGCTGCAAAAACTTCTTGCCACTTTTATCTTTTGGCTCTAAAAAAAACTTTTTAAAAAACGAAAAAAATTTGGTGAGGAAACCATGTACTAAATGATCTACTTTTATAAGTGAAATAGGGTTCTCTTAAAAAAAAAAAAAAAAAAAGGAGTAAGCATTTGGGCACTTCAAACCTCATCAACTACATTTGATCCCAGATATTATCTAGGCTTATCTTGAATAGGAAAATGCCAAAGGCTCAAGTGCTATAAGACTCAGAAAGCATTTTCACTCATCAGGAGGCTGATTAAGCTTATTATTTGCTGTCCAAAAGCTTCAGGTGCTTATTGACCTGGGCTAAACTTGAAAACAGTAAAGGGAGAAAAGAAATGTGCTTCTAATTGAAAGCCCCAAGGAAACTGGGTCAACAAAGTAGGGATGGACACTTCTTAGTGCAAGCTGAGGAGCTGAGCTTTTCTGCCAAGAGTCTGTGGCCTGCGAAGGCTCATTTCCCATCATCCCTTGAGACCAACAATATCCAACACTACAGTTACAGAAGCTCAGCCATGTTTTCACACCTGGTTAGGTGTCCATATTTCCTTGCATCCAAACAAGAAGTGAGTTTTATACATATCTTTTCACTCAAATACTTGAACTCTCAGGAGAACCGTTCAGCAGTCTGGTTCTAGAGTTGCTCAGCTCCGAAGCTCAGATTTATTCAGTACCCACAAAGGATCCTGATGCATGCCAAGAAAAATAGCACAGCTGCTGCATCTTTACTAGTGTGTTACAAGCTTTCAAATATTATTTTAAAATCATCACCTTTGGAAAGATATAGAACCTTCAGCTATAACAGTATTTTTAATGAGGGCCAGTTAGCTAAATACTTCCTCCCCAATTGATGCTTTTTTTGTTCCATTGGCTGT
Source organism: Pteropus vampyrus (assembly GCF_000151845.1). Lineage (NCBI taxonomy): Eukaryota > Metazoa > Chordata > Mammalia > Chiroptera > Pteropodidae > Pteropus > Pteropus vampyrus. The sequence goes on along the minus strand of NW_011889075.1, from coordinate 1,023,392 downwards.
GATTTCCCCCAATTTATTAAACCTCCTCCCAAACATTCTTTTACATAAATCACTTCTATTTTCCTACAGAAATTACAAAGATATTGTATTTACCGGCGAGGGTGGTGGGGGAGTGAACAAAATTATTTGAAAAGCACTTCTATTACAAACTATTCTGTTATTCTTATGAGTTTATTCACAGTTGGGTATTGATAGTGGAAATTATAATTAATTCAGTGTTGTGATTAGGCAAGAGAGACTCTTTTATTTAATAAAAAAATAGGTCATATCCTGAATGGCCTGAGGCTGATGTAAATTCCCATTTTCAGTCTTACTAATACCTGTTTCTGGGAAGATGAAGTTGTGAAAAGCAACAGATGGTGGGGGGGGGGGCATTTAATAATATGCATGTCTTCACTCTTTCCATGAAGTATCTGATGAATTAAAACATATTTTCTTTATTTTATTCTAAAGGACAAGTTTTCCTATCTCTTCTGTGAATTCAATATTTTTCAACCCAAGAGAAGCAAGGGGATGGGATGTGGAATTTTAGCAGCCAAGATAAACAATCTTCTATTAAACCAAAATATTTTGTGGCACTGGCAAGCCTCCTCAACTTACTGGGAGGTTTGCTAAGGGATGGTGGGAATGGAGAGTTAAATCAACCAGGGATTTCTAACTTGAGAGTTTGCCAGTACTTCTTTTGTATTAAACAATTACAGTTCAGGGGTTTTCAGCCAAGATCAGTATCTTCACCTAAATTGTTGCATTATTTAACTTTACTCACATACTGCATGACTCACTGTGTATTTTTCCTAGTTTGTTCTTGTAGTATTGTCTCTTGGTGAACAGAAAGTTGCCAGACAATTAACCTTTTGCACATGTCACCCCAAGATTCTTCACTTTTGTTGTTGTGGTACGTTGTGCTTTTGTTATTTCCTTAGACATTTTTTTCCTGCTCGTTCATTCTAGAGCTGAAACTCCTGGATAAAACCAGAGGCTTCATGCGTGGCAATCTTTTTTAGGGCACTTAACATCTCTGTAGTGTATGTATAAATAAATAAGCTAAAGAATTCTAAAGTCAAGGGAAACATTCGGAAGAGCAGAGATCTCAGTTGTAGCCAGAATTCCAGTTGTCTCTGCAGGAAGATTATATAGTACTTAGGAAAAAAATTAGAAAGACATAGGAATGGAAGTTGAAGCTTTCTTCAGAAATCTGAGTCCCAGCATCCAAAGGTCTATGGGGAATTACCAATAATTCATATTCCAGGCAAAGAAAAGATTTTGGCTTGTCCCATTGGACAACTCCAAGTTAAGAAGGGGAGGGGTCAGCATTACTTTTCTCCATTTGTACAATCTAGGACAGATGTGAGGTCTCCACTGAACTTTTTCTACAACCTCAGGTCACAGAATACTCTGGGCTCTCTCTGCTCTGGTTTGGATATACCAATTTTTCCTTCACTACTTATTGGTGAAATTACTGGAAAACTTCTGAGAAGCAATTGTTTGTTCTTATTTCCTTTATAATTTCACCTCTACACAGAACCTTTTCTCTGAGGAGCTCAGGACCACATGCCACAATTAAAGGACTTAATTTGAAGTTCAATTATGCCTTGCTGGGTCAGTCATCTGTGAGTTGAATTATCGAGACCTGCTGATGACCTGACAAGGAAAGAGCCAACAAGGGCAATTGGAAACAATAAGAAGTGAAGGAAATGTGGAAATACTAAGATGGGTTTGCAAGAGGAGAAATTGCAAGGAGCCAAAGGGTCGATGGGAGGCCAAAATTTAGTCAGGGGACATATTAAAAACTTACTGGAGGAAAGGAACCTAGAAAGGTTTTGGAAAGCCACTAAGAAGGTGCAATTTCATTGAGAAGAAAGAGTAGGAATTTTCCACTGCGGAACTACTCAGAGCCAGTTCGAGATACACAAAATATGACCAGGATCTGACTTTTCACTGACACTTCTTTTTTTAAAAAACTTTTTGTATTTGTAGTGACCAGAGGACATGAGATATAATTATTTAATATTAATATTAGCTGTTAATATTATCATGCAGTAATAATAACAATAGTAAATTAAATGCCATGGTGGACTGAACACACATGGCTGCCCGTATTTTCTCCCAAGTGCTTCAAAGCTGACAGTAAATAATTTTAAAAGGTTTAAGACCAAAAGACAAAGAGACCGAGTTAGGGCATAGAGTGGACTACAAGTGTTAATGAAATTTCAGAAGATGGATAGCAGAGAGGCAACTGGAAAGAGACTTATCTGAAATCTATGTGCCTTCAGAGAGAAATGACAATGAAGAGTCCTTTTATTATTTTGTAGAATCTGGGCCAGGCTCAAGACTTGGCAGAAAAGGTACTTCAACAGGCTAAAAATTCTGTTCATGGAGCAGTTAGAACCTCATCTCCTTTTTCTCCTACCTGACTGGCGACTATTCTACCCGACAGGAGACAGGCATACTCTCTGCAGAAATTGCACCACAGAGTAGGATTCTGGTTCATCAAGGCAACCAAAGGCAGATCACATTGCAATAGCTAGAGCAGAGAGATTCAGTGAATATGTCTTACTGAGAGGTGCATCTCCCTACCCCTGGCTCCCTCCCCTGCATGCCCCCAGCTTGCTGACAGTAACTAGAGAGTGGAGGCTTTCTCTCTAGAAAAATTGATTGGCCTAAGAAAAAAAGACTTGCTGATATTGATATTTGAGATCATCCAGTGAAATGGCTGGTCCCTGTCTGGCACTCTAATACAAAGTTCATAAGCCCCACTGAGGCACACCAAGCTTATAATTAGTGTTCTAGTTCCTCTCCCTCAAATCTGGAGTGCCAGTTCCTTAGGAAAGACTCCCACATGAAAGGTAAAACAAACCAAAAGAAAGAGAAAAAAGGAAAATTGAAAAAACAGCAAAGCAAAGAAGAAAAAAAAACCCCTAAAACATCACAAAACAAATGCCCCAATAATTATAATTCTCAGAAAGAGAAGTAAGCTACTGCGTTTATGAGGTAAGAACAGTATGCAATGGGAAAGCTAGAAAAAGATATTAAAAATTAAAAATAGCAAAATTAAAATAAAATATTTAATAAAGAGGCAAAAAGACAAAGTTAAAAATTGTTCAAAAAGCAGAAGAAAAACCAAGATGACTTTTATCATTAAAAAGAAGAAAAGGACAAGAAAAGTAGAAGCTTGATCTAGTAATTAAAATATCTAATAAATAAGAACTACAGCAATAGAGACAGAGAGAAAAGGAGAAAGTTATCAAGGATATAACTCAAGAAAAAAATTTAAAACTGAAAGATATGAGTTTCTACATTGAGATTTCAAAATAATAAAAACAAAAGAAAACAAAATACCTAACACTCATTATTATGAAGTTCCAGAGCAACAGGAATGAAGAGAAAACCCAGAAGCTTCTACAGATTAAAAACAAAACAAAACAAGTCAAAATCTCTCTGTCTCTCTGTCTCTCTCTTCCTCTCTCTCTCTCTCTCTCTCACACACACACACACACACACACCGCATGCACAAACGCACAAGACTGAGTTTTAGAATTGCGCCATACTTCTTAGTAACAACAGTGGAAGCTGGAAAAAACAATGTAACAATGCCTTTTAAATTCTGGAGGAAAATGTTTTCCAACTTGGAATTCCTTATCAAGTCAAATTAGCCAATAAAAGTGAGGATTTTTAGAGACATATTAAAGTCTCAAAAAGGTGACCTTCCATGCATCCTTTCTATAGAAGCTATTGGAAGTTTGTTCTAGTAAGAGAAAGAAATAAATAAAGAAAAAGGTAGGAAATCAGGAAACTACAAAAAAAAAAAAAAGGAGAATTCCTGGTAGATGACGAAAAGGCACAAAACTGCAGCTGCGCGTAGAGTAAAGGTAGAACAGATTAGAGCAGGAGACAGAGGGCTCCAGGAGAGAGGAGTCAAAAAAATGTTAGGATTCTTGATATTTGTGGCCACATGAGGAGGCTCCCCCATGCCCATCTCTGTCAAAGATTGATTTAGTGATGAATAGAAAAGTAACCAAACAAACCAACTGAGGCAATTATTAACTAAAAACAATTACATAATGAAGGAAATGTCATAGTGCTCTGCGTGGTGCAGCTGGGAATGATAGTTGCATGGGAGGGGGGGCAGTGGGGCACAGAGAGAGAGCTTACATGTGCTTGCGCGCGCGCGCGTGTGTGTGTGTGTGTGTGCGTGTGTGCATGTATGTGGGTCGGTATAGAAGGTTAAACCCTCACTTGTTTTAAGAGGGAATTGATATATCAGATCCAAATTCAATTATATTATTTAGAAAAATGGAAGCAAGTATCAAAGAACCAGCTAACAAGCTGAGAGCCATTGCTGCTTGGGAGCAGGAATGAGAGCAGAGGGTGGAAAGAGGTGACAGGACATTCCTGCTATTCATGATAAGCTATGTATCGCTGTTGTACTTTTTAAATTATGTACAAATATTGATTCATAACAACAGGCCATCTAATGGTATACTATGCCTTAGGCACTCTTTTCATCATTTTACATGAATTATTGCTTTTAATTCTCACATAATTATTGTATAAGGTAGGTACCTCACTTTCCCCACTATTGAAAGCTGTAAGGTAGATATAAAACTTCAGACACAGAAAAGTTAAGAAATTTGCTTAAGATCAGCTAGTAGGTGTAATAAATGAGCTATGAACCCGGTGGTTGATTCCAGAAGCTGTACTTGAAATCACTACTGTATTCTACTTCTCAGACCATATTTATGCAATGGTTCGGTAGCTTGAAATTGCATATTTTAGCACATCAATGTTTCACAAAAGAATGATTCTAGTAAATGCAAAAGTTAAAGAACTTAACAGAACTGATGGAAAAATGGTTTTAAAGGGGATAGAAATAGGAAATTCAAAAGTATGGATCACTGTACATTAGTCTAATGCTATTGGGCAAGGAGGTGGCAAGCCAGGACTCCAAACAAGATCTCACAATTCAAAATGAAAAGCTTATCTATGTCACAGAATCACCTATCTGCAGACTGGGTATGACTAGCCAAGTAAAGCAGGAGAAATAAACAGTTCTGTGATTTTATCATCCACACTGCTGGTTGCATCTAGAAAAATAATGTCACTTCTTTGAAGTCAGGACCATGATATTGCCATAGAAATCAGTCCATGCCTCTCTGGATGATTTTGAATAATTATGAATAAACTGAATGTGAAGTACAGTGCTTATGCTAAGTATATCTTAAATGCAAGATCAGAAGTAATACCTCGCTATTTATTTACATAAGCTGATACATTATTTTGGTGATCACTAGTGAAGTTGAAATTTTTGACTTCAGCCACATTTACTTAATTTCCTTTTAGAGCTAAAAAAAAGGAAGATGATTACCTTGATGTTGCAGAATATTTGCTGTAAGGAGAGTGTGGAGAAACAGGCCACGTATATATGTCCTTCCTTTGATTTTCATAGAAAAAAACTAGCAAAATCCCACAGCACTGAAGTGTTGGAGAGTGGGAACTGCCACATTCCTTCCTCTCTGTCAGCTTTCCTAGTGCCCCAAGTTATCTCTTTAGGACCAGCCCTGATTTTGATATTGAATTTTCAGCCTTAAAGCCTAAGTAATTACTCATATAAATTTTTTTAACCCCTGAGTACTGAGCAGGTCTAGACTTGCCCCTGCATTTGGTGTCTTTCATTCTGCATTCTCAGCAGGATGGAAATTTAAATAGCAAGGATCGTGTTGTAGACTTGAGATTATAAAACTTTATATACTGTCAGTGCCTTTGACTCTATAAAAATTGGTTTTCTGCCCCACTTGGATTTGGCACCATGAAGGGCTAAATTCTAGGTCTTGAGGAGCCCTCTTGACTTCCCAACCACAAACTTATGTTGAGTTAAATCTTAGAAGTGGCCCCAAGCAGTCTGGTTTTGATACCTGGCAATGTTTTCCTCAAACGAGCCCTTAATCGCTTTCACGATTCACTTTTAAAACTACCCCATCCTTGTAAGTCAAAGAGACTAAACAGTGTCAGCTGCTGGCTTAGAGTCATTTCTCTGATGGTTGTATTAATATTTCTGTGTTCTCACCTCCTTCCCCTGGAGGCATCAGCTTGCATGACTGGAGCTATTAGTTCCACCCAAGATTTTAGTCTAAGGCAAGCCATAGACAGATGATGTGGAAGACAGATGTTTCTGAATCCATGTTCACAAGCTTTAGACTATATCAAACACCCGAGGAAAGAGTTATTATTCTCTCTCACTTATACATTCAGAATTTGGGTTTAGTTGAAGTGTGAGATATGAACGAGCTACCTGCCCATGGATAATACAATATTCTGGCTTCCTTTTTTCCCCTGAATTTCTCTGTTTCTGTTTATTGCTCCATTTTTCTTTCCCTCTCCTGGGAAGAATAGCTCAAAACTGCGATGCTTTGGGTTAACTTTTCTCTTTCTAAGAGAGTTCAGTTATGAGCTCATATTTTATACTGGTATTTTAAATTGCTTTACTTTTAATCTGGATCTTGGCTTCATTCAACAAATTAAACTACAGCATTAGAATAATAAATCAATTCACATTTAAGGATTTTTTTTTCAAAGCAAGAATCCAATACAAAGACACTTCTACATACTCTTTAGGATCATTTGTTGTATTAAAGCTTTCACCCAAATTAATTTTTAGATCTTAATAATGACTTTTATTAGATATTTGCAACCTATGAATACACTTTCTAACATATGAACAGACATAGTTTTAAGAGAAATACTTCTGAGTAGGAGAGACCGAGATTTCTGGACTATCTTGATTTTGAGTTCAAATACTTTGTTTGGGTTAGACTCAGAGTAGCAAACAAATTTTCAGGTCAGTCATTCCTTGGTAACTCTCCTCTTCATCTTGGCTCTCAATTCTCTCTGCAGAAGCCTATGATGGCTTATTAAAATCAGAAACACCAGAAACAGAGCTACAAGAAGCTGTGTGGCGAATGGAGGGACTTGTTGGCCAATATCTATTGTTACATATAAATTGAGATTCTCCATTCAGGTGATTCTTTCAATAGCAACCTTGTTTCAAAACCCATTGGATGCCTTTAAGTCATCCCCAGAACAGTTTATTTGATATGTGGTTACTGGTAAAGATAATAACTTTTGCTATCGAGGCATTGGTTTTTTCTCATCTACTTCCTCTGCTTAAGGAAATCTCATTTCTTATTAGTGCAAGTATAGTCACTTAAACAGAGGCTTGGGGAGAAATTTGTGGTTTTTAAAGATCCATCTCTTGACCTGTTACCACTAAATGTTATTATTAAATCTTCCCACTCACATTAGTTCCTGATTTCTAGTTTTTCTAGTTGTGCTTGCATTGATCCATCTTAGGAGAGAGATGAGGCTCGCTATAATGTGGAGACGAGAGACTATACCTTTCCTCTGTGATATAACAGTTCTTCATGTGTCCATTCAGATTCTTATGACAACATGACTCTCTAAAGAAACTGAATAGGAGATTTGCCACCTAAAGGCATGGTCATATGATAGAGAAGACAGTACGTGTACTTTCACCTGGTCGTTTTAGGGACATGGGCCTAGCACCACCCTTAGAGGGAGAGACTCAAACAAACCACAGTATTTATTTACGAAGTGAGATGAGCATCTAAAGTAGCCTTAGGAAGAGAAAGAAGCCATGCAGGGCAGGCTAGGGGAGGATGGGGAGAAGGGTTTTGAGTGGCATCACTTTCTCTTTTTGTGAAGCTGTGTACATTTCTGTCCGTGCATGTGAGAATCGGGGGTATAACAGCTGATTGAAAACAGCATGTATATTTCTACCTCATCTTGTTAACCCGATGGTGAATCGGCTGGGGTGTAAATAAAAGGGAAGAGTGGTGGGGGCAGATGAGAAATGCAGCAAGGAACTGGTTCGTGGCTGTTTCAAACCCCCAGAGAAGGGCGTGGTTCTGGCACGGCTCCCTGATGTCTGCCACCTTTGTTCCTACAGCCCTCAGGACCCACCTCTGCTCCTTTCCAGTTGCCATTTCTCATTCATCCAACTGTATTGTCCTTGAGATGAAGTTCAACCTCTTGAGGATTATGCACAAGGCCCTTCATGGTTTGGTTTCTCCTTATGGCCAGCTTTATCAGCTAACTAGCCCCTTGTTGCGAAGTGCTGGTCACACCAACTGTTTCAGCACTTTCCTCCATGTTCTCGCTCTCCTTCAGACTCATATATATTCTTCATTTTTCTTCTCTTCCCAGTACCCAGGGTCAGACACTGTTTCAGTTTCACCTGGGAAAACGTGTAAACATACCATTCTATCTTAGAGATTCTGATTCAAAACATTGGGAAAGAGAGATCCTGGAATATGTAGCTCCAACGGCTCTCCTGGAAATTCTGAGGAGCACCTGAATCTGGAAACCATGTGTAGGTATCACTTCTCTGGGAGGCTTCCCCGATTTGCCCTTCTGGCTCTAAGTCGTTTCCCTCCAAAATGAAGTGCAACATCTTTAACTATGTGTCTCCCTAATAAATGTCCACTTCATGAGGGCAGGGATTCTGTCTGGCTTTGAAGTTCACAAAATGGTTGATTGAATTGAATTGAAAACTTTTTCGTCTCCTGCTCTTGCTAGAACAAAGGCAAACTTATTTTTGGCTACATTTTTTGTTTGTTTGTTTGTTTTTAAAGAAATAGAATTTAAAACAATAAGACACTAGGAAAATTATAAAGCTGCAAAAAGAACCTTAAAAAGCTTGTAATTTTAATCTTTGGTTGTTGTTTAAGTTTGAATGATACAAGACCCACACTTGCTCAAACTTTTTTGTGCATAGTAAAGATTTACTCCAGTGAAATCTCTGCTTCTCATTTTATCATTCTTTTATAACATGATGTGGAATACATTATTAACTTTTCTCAGGAAGAAGACTCACATGCTTGGTTTGTTTCTCTGTCTCCCTGGATCTCTCTCTCTCTCTCTCTCTCTCTCTCTCTCTCTCTCTCTCTCTCACACACACACACACACACACACACACACACACACGCACACACATTTCTAATAGATGGCTCTAGGATTGAAAAATAAAAGCTAATCATTCTGGGGTCTTCAAGTCTGTAATATTCCATAATCTACCTTTGCTCTCCACTGTATCATTTTCAGCAGACCCTTGCTTCTAGAAGTCTCCTGAGTTAAATTCATTTCATAGATGCTGAGAGAACCAATGCCTGATACTGACTGTTACTTCTCAGCAAGAATAGAAGACATAGTTTATGTTATTAGCTGTTATTTTTGTTGATGCAGATGCTATTATCTGATTTAAACATTGAAGGGATGATTTTATTTTGTGTGTGCCCTGGAGGCTAAAAAGAAAGGGGAAAAAAGCCAGCACCATTTTGAAAAGAAAAGCGTCTAATAATTAAATATACTTTCCCAGAGAGTGGAAGAACAGATGTTCTGTCTCCTTCACAAAGTGGGAGGGTGTGGAGACATAGGGGACTTGTACCCAGAGCACATTTCATAATCTTAAAAAGTCAAGGGGTTTGAGGAAAGTCCCTAAACATGGGAGGTCTGGTTTGGATAAATTCATACTTGTGCAGCATCACAAACGGGAATTTACCACATTTTTTGGCAATCATATATTATTGAGTTTTTTTCTCCAAACTCTCAAGATGTGAAAGATTGTTATCACAACAAATTAATAGTGTTTTTGAAATTGAGGGAAAAAACACTCTTTTTCACTTGGCTAAGACAGTTTTACTGAGAAAATTACTACAGTGATTTTCATAACAGCCTGTCCAGCAGAAGAAAAGTCAGGCCACGGTGAAAAGTAAAGCCAAACTTTGGAGGAAAAACCCTTAGCAATAGTAAATGGAAAATAATGAAGAGCCTTCTTATCCTATGTATCATTCTGATTCTGAAACAGGTAAGACTATTAGAATCACCTGAGGAACCTTTTCAAATGCACTCTTGCCTTCTCTCATAGTCTTCCAAAGGATAAGCACGTGGAATTTGAAAAAACTCCTGAATTAAATCTAACATGATTTCTCTGCCCTACTCAGTCACCTTCTTCTTCAATTTTAGAACCAGTGCTAGCAACTCTAAACTGTTGAAGAAATTGCAGTTTCTTATGGCTGTTTTCAGGGGTCCCCAACACCCAGGCCATGGACCAGTTCCAGTCCATGGCCTTTTAGGAACCAGGCTGCGCGAGGTAAGCGGTGGGCTGTCTGAGTGAAACTTCATCTGTATTTTCAGCCATTCCCCAGTGCTAGCATCACTGCCTCAGCTCCATCTGAGATCATCAGGCATTAGATTCTTATAGGAGCACCGGTCCCTGGTGGCAAAATGTTGGGGACCGTTGGTTTAGAGGGAAGATGACTTGATTTCTCTCTGTCCTATGGCCAGCCTCTAAAATCACTCCATGACTCTGTCCTGTTCAGACAGATCAGCCTCTGAAAGTGAAGACAAACTCTACTCATTTCCTCAGACACTTGTTTCGTAGTATCAACTGCTCATTTTGTGTGCTGTATCCATGATTAAATTCTCTATCATTTATAATTTTATTCTTTTCTTATCTCTCTTTCAGTGAACTGGAATATCTGTATATCTGAAATGGTCTGTGACTGACATAAATTTTCAAAGTTATATAATTTTTAGAGTTGGAAGGAGCATGAGAGATTGTCTCCAACAATTTTGCAGGAATTTATTTTATAGTATCCTAGCCAGTTGCTGCTTGTGTATTTTCAAAAAATAGGCACCCGTCACCTCACGTGGAAGTGCATTTTATTTTTGGAGAGCACACTATCGAGCCAAATGAAATGCATTGCTCTTCTTACCATCTTCTAGTTCTTCAACTAGCCCTAGAGATAAATGGCTTGTCCTCCTCCCTCAGTAACGTCTCGTGAGACCAAAATCAAGCTCTCAGTTTGCTTAGAAGTGGAACGCATTCACATTTAGTAAACGCAGACTTACTGCTTTCTGCTGAGTTTGATTTTTCAGTAGATCCACAATTCTCCTGGTAATTAAGCAGTCTTCTTGGTGATGAGCACGTGACTCGCCTACGGTAGTCAGGGCAGGGAAGGGAAACACAAGCGTTCTGCAATCCATAGCTGGGTCAAGATAGAACTTCACAGCTTGGCTGCTCTGGAAGAGATGATCCTGGTCATTCTATGGAACAGTCCAGAGGGCATGACTACAACCCTAATTTCTCATACAGGACACCAGGTCAAACTGTGAGTTAGTTTTACTCAACAGCAACAAGAACATAGCAGTTGAACATTTGGTGTCATGTAGAATGAATATCTGCTCACTGTATTTTTACACTATCATCTGGTGGTTTTGGCATTACTGGGATGCAGTCTTTTTTTTTTTTTTTTTGTCTGGGCTTCTGGGGTCATTTCTCACATTTCTGCTCCAGAAATTTGTGCACTCAGTAAATATATTTTTACTGCTAAGACTAAACTTGCTGGCTTTTTAATTAAAATGTTGAACCCATTTCTTTTCTAAATTCCTAGCCTTCTTAAAAACATGGGTGTGGTTCCCTTTCCTTACTAATGTTTACAATTTTATCATCTAAATACTTACTTTGTTATCTTTTTATCCTCTTCACTGACAATAAAGATTTCAGAGACTCTCTTTTTTAGAGTTCTTTCTCAAATTCCATGTGTTTGAGAATGATAAGCTTCTTGATAAAAAGATACTGTGCAGAAGTTCTTTGCCCGTGTCCCAGATGACACTAATTATGTGGCTTGAATTCAAGACCAAGACCAAGCCTGAAGGAGTGGTTGATTGTTAAAGTGGTTCCCTGTGCTCCAAGTGACTCTCAACAGTTGTGAGTTGAATTTTCTTCCCCAAAAAGAGATGTTGAAGTACAATCGTAGGACCTATGACTGTGACCTTATTGGGAAAGAGGGACATTGACAGAGTTAACCAAGTTACGAAGAAGTCATACTGGTCCTACTGGTCATACTGGATTATCTTGTGGGTCCTAAACTAATTACTGGTATTCTTATAAGAAGAAGAAAAGAGACACAGAGACATGCACAAGGGAGAAGGCAATATGAAGATGGAAGCAGATGTTGGAGTGATGCAGCTACAAGCCAGGGAGCTCTGAGGATGCTGGCACTACCAAAAGCTAGGAAGAGGCAAGGAAGAATTCTTCCTTAGATCATCCAGAGGGAGCATGGTCTTGTCCATACCTTGATTTCAGACTTCTAGCCTCCAGTCCTGTTGTTCTAAGACACCAAGTTGTGGTTCCTTGTTACAGCAGCCACTAGAAACTAATCCAGTGCTCAATAAGGACTCTTTCAGTTATCCTGGACTAAAGAGGAAGTGACTCGGAACTCTTGTATGCCTCTTCCTGGTGTTAGAGGCAGAGCCTGGAAGAAAGGGTCAAAATACCCAGGTCTTGTGATTCTGAGCAATCATTTACCCTATGAGCCTCAGTCTTATTAACTCACTCCCACACTTCTTCACCCTGTAAATGTCTGCTGAGTTTGTCTGAGTGCTGGACTGGAGTCCAGACCCTTTATGAGTTTTCATTCTGGTAAGTAAAGACAGACAATAAACAGAGAAAAAGGTAAAAAAAAAAAAAAATGATGTCGTTGCACATATTGTTTAGTGTTAGGGAGACAATAGTGTCCCTGGATTCTGGCTTGGCTCCTAAAATCTTTGCACCCTCCAGAATGATAAGAGGATCTTTTGTATGTTAATGAGATGACTAGTAGCTGAGAAATCCTAGATAGTTTCAGGATGGGGCTGGTCCCAGAAAGACCAAGGCATGATTAAAGAGTTACAACTTTCAGCCCCAATCTCTAACTGGGGAGTGGAGTGGAGCTAGTGATTGAGTTAATCACCAATGGCCAATGATTTAATCTCATGCCTATGAAACCTCCACGGAAACACTTACAGGTTGGTGAATGCAAGGGTGCCATGTTTCTCCTCTGACAACTTGCCCGGTGCATCTCTTTCGTTGGGCTGTTCTTGAGTTGTATCTTTGGTAAAAAACTAGAAATAGTAAGTGAAGTGCTTAACTGAGTGCTGTCAGCCATTCTAGAAAATTATCAAACCCAAAAGGAGGGTGTTGTGGAAAGACCCCGACTTTGCAGACAAGCAGGACAGAAGTGTGGGCAACCTGGACACCCAAGATGTGCAACTGACATCTGAGGTGAGGGCAGTCTTGTGGGACCAAGGCCTTAAATCTGTGGACTTTGACATTAGTGTCAGATTGAATTAAATTTTAGGACACCCAGCTATTGTGTCATGATGAAAAAATCCCACACATTTGGTGTCACGAGTATTATGAACGAAAACCAACCAGAATAGGGATTAAGAGTAAAAGAGGGAGAGGAGACTGGGTAATTTGGAAAGGCCACTCTGAGGAAGCAACAAGAATGTGGGGAAGGAGTGAGCCATGCAAAGCTCTAGTGGAAGAGTGTGTTAGGCAGAGGGAACGTCAGGTTGCAAAGGCCCTGGGCTGAGAATGGCGCTTGGTGTGAGACAAGAGTGGAAAGCCGGTCAGATGGCTACAATGGCAGGAGCTGGAGTGGAAGGAGCAGATGTGGAGAGGGAGGATGGAGGATGAGTTTAGAGAGCTGGGCACTAAAGTTCAGGTCATGAGTTATTATCGGTTATAATAAGGAGTCTAAAGTTTTTAGTCTGATGGGAAGCCTTTGATTAGTGACACGTGTGTGTGTGTGTGTGTGTGTGTGTGTGTGTGTGTGTTTAACATTCTAATCTGTCAAGTGAAGAATCAAATGTTTGCATAATTTTTAATAGAGGTTAGCTTTAAGATAAAGGAACGACACTTCTCCGTATAATTATAGACCTGTAAGATAATTAGCAGAGAGGCCATTCTCCTCACTTTCCTCTAAATCATGAGGAGCTGAGCCAGAGAGAAAAGCCTCCTCCCTGTCCCTGCCGTGTTCCTTTCTATAAAGAGAGCTCAGTGAGGGGACTCTGCCCGCCCCCGACTCCTGCCCTGGCTGGGAAGGCAGTCTGGGATGCTCAAAAGTGGCATCATTAAAGAGCCCGAAACGTTCAATATTTCCTGAGTAACTGCTCTGTGCCAAGCATGATGCTTGCTGCCAGGGAAATAACAATGAAATCAGATGTGGTCCCTCCATTAAGGAATGCACAGTCTGATGAGCGTGTCAGACAGTCCCCACGCAGTGTGAACAGCATACAAGAGAAGGATGTAGCGATTATTTGGGAAGCATAACGAAGACACCTAACCAGAAGGGAGGTGTCACTTTTCCTACACTGAATGTCTTCAGAACGAGGTGACATAATCTAATCTATTTTAAAGATGGTCTCAGCAGAGAGGGCTTTGACATGAGATGAAAAGCTCAGTTATTTAGGTCCTTGGGAATGGGAGACAAGTTATTGGGGGTGTATTCTGGTGTCTTTTGCTGCCTTTGTTTTGGAAACCAACAAAAGATTTCTTTCAATCTTTTGAACTTCTTGGTTTAATCTAAATATGATTTTCTTTGGCCACACGAACGATTATGTAGCTTTGTAATCATTTGCAGGTACAATGGTGAAAAATGTAATCTATTCCCCTATTATTATGTAAATCTTGTTTTTGAATATTTCAATGTCACTATGTTTTTTCCTTAAGTTTCTTTTCTATCAGACCTGTGGAAGATATTATCAATTGATTTTGTTTTTTTTACCTTTAGCTGAGTAAATCTAAAGTTCACAGAAAGCTGCATTCTATCCTTATTGTATATGTGCTTGATGGAAGGCGAGAATCGTGAGGCAGCGGCTGATGCTGCTGACAAGGCAGCCAGAGCAGAGGGGCACGTGGAAGAAACCAAGACAGCAACACAAGTGCCCAGAGATGATCCACTTCCCCTAGTCAGTTGTGCTTCAAATTGCCCCATGATGAGTTGAGAGATTGCACAGCCAAGGAGGATTCGGGGATAGAGAGTGAATAACTGCTGTTCTCAACAGAAATAATTCCTGGAAGTGGAGGCAGATGAATAGTTAGGTGGAGAAATGGATGACTAAGTGTGTATTTCCCAAAATAGATAAGCTGCCCTATGTCTTTATTAATGTCTGATGAGCTAGTTTGCTTATTTGAATTTATGAGAGAGTAAGTTCAGGTAGAAAAAAGATAAAAATCAGGAGCAGGTTTCAAAAACAAAAGATGTGGACTTTTAAAGTGATTTTTTTTTTTTTTTATAGCCAAGATCTGATGACAAAAGCTTTAGGCAGCTTTTACAAAGCATTTTGCTCGTATGAGACCGGCAGGCGTCCGTGCTGGCTCTAGCAAGACAGACACTTCCATCAGTCTTGTTCAAAGAAAGGACAAGGAATGTTGGTCTCGCACTCTGTTCCAAGTCAGGCTGTGTAAGCGTGAGAATTTCTTAGAAGTTCATGAGATTTTCAAGGTAGTATATCGACCATACAGGCTAGGTTAAACTGTGGTAATAAGCGACCCCTACATCTCGGTAGTTTAAAAAAAAAACAAGGTGTATTTTCTGTCCATGCACTTGTCCATTTTTTTTTCTTCTTTGTCCTATCTCTTTGACCCAGTCTGACAGAACAAACACCAGCTAAAAAATTACTCACCAACAAGGCAGGGTAAAGAAAGAGGAATGGCAAGGTGCACACTGGCCCTCTGAGCTTCCTTCTGGAAAAGCTGTGTGTCGTTCCTGTTCCCTTTACTGGCCAGAGAAACCACAGGGCCACATCTGACTAGGAGAGCAAGGAATTGCAATCTTACTATGTGCTTAGAAGAAAATCCAGAAAAGTATGCTAGATAGCACTAATGACTTTCACAGTCATAAATAATGAACAAAGGCAAACTATGGACAGCCCATGGAGGTAATGGCAACACTCAGATAGCCTTTTCTCCTTTCCTATGAGTATACGTGTGTGGATACAAAAGTGAAGGGCTAAGGTTGAATATAGACAACTCAAAGGAAAGATTACAAAAACAAAAAACAAAAAACTATGCCCTCTCCATCTCCAGCCACCCAATAAACCTCTTATGCATCCTGGTGCTTAACTGCAATAGAACTGTTTAATTTATATCCTAAGAACCCCTGTGTGATGGGCTAAAAACAAGCTAGGGCAGCTTCTGGATATGACTTAAGAGCTTTTCTGAGCCAGAGAGAAGGAGATTGGAATTGAACTGTCTTGTTCAGGAGGTGGGAAGGCAGCTATCCACTCAGGACACCAGCAGGAAGCATGGTGGCTTGGAGAGAAATAAAAAGGCTTTTCTGGTAGGGAAGCAATTCCCACCCTCTGGGTGTCTAATCTTGTGTAATGATTTTATCTGGCACAGAAGGAATTGGGGGTAATGAGCATATTTTCTGCACGCTTCACCCAGAGGGTAATCCTTAAAAAGAGATTGATCATTTTTGATCCATCTTCTCAGATCTACCAATCTTTTGCATGATTATTGCTTTATTGAGATTGCAAACTGTTCTTGAATTGGGGCTGACACATCGGCCTCTGCCTCTCATGCAGCCAAGAAGAAATTGACAGTTTGGACATCTTTGGGTTAGCTTCACATTAATTAAAGCTTCCTCCTTTTGTTATTCACATGGGTTTTTGTGAATCATGCTGTTTACAAATAAGTCTAAATCCAAATGCCACACTTGCACGTGAATGTTCAAATCCAGGCCCATTCCTAATTGCTGGGTGCAGTGGAAGAGGGAGCTGGGAGGGAGAGATGGTGAGTATAATGAGACATGTTATCTGTACAGTTCAGTTTCCTGTAAAATCACTTCAAGAGCTACATATACTTACTTACCATTGCTATCTGAAGTCTCTAGAAGCCAAATTTCTGAAATACATTAACTATGTGTTTGCCTGTGTTCATAGCCATTTCCTCAAATTTAAGCTTTCACTCCCAGAATATCAACATAAGCAGTTTATCTTGTATAAAATCTGAGATTCATTACTTGGGTGTATGAACATGGGGAAAAAATTAAGAAACAACCTTAAACTAAAAAAAAAAAAAAAAATTCTAAACTTTCGAGCGGTACAATCTTTTTAATCTGTCAGTCAGATATTATGCCCAAACAGCAAAGCTATTCTATTGTACTACATTTTACTCACATGACTCCTTTGTTAAAAATGGAATAGATTTGTGAAGTCTACTTATATTAAATTTTAATGATTGTTCATTAAACATGTTTCAATGAGATTAATGTCAATTTCAAATATACATGAGTCAACCCCACATGATCCCCCACTAATTAGAAAAATGTTTCAGAGTTTCTGGCTATAATGTAAGTTATTCACACTGAAGAAAACTTCAAGACAATTTTATATGGATATATTCACAAATTTGTCAGCAAATTTGTAATTTTTTTCTTGATATGATGTAATAGGTAAAGGAGACTGCTGTAAGTAGGCCTTCAGCAACGTGGTTGTGAGTTGTGGGGGAAGGGAAGTAGTCCTGTGATTAGGTCTCAGTGAGCCTGCATGGACTCTGGCTGTGAACTTCACAAGTGCTTCTCTGTCTCCTCCCCCCACTCCTTCCAGAGACGGGGTGGTGGGCAGGAGCTGCGTATTTCTTTTCCCTGCAAGCAGGTTAGGCTCTGCTGAAATCCCAGCAGGTCAGGCCCTGGTCAACTAGTTTCTCCTGAGGGCAGACCTTGTTTATTTTATACAGGGAGCTCTGGCCTATTTCAAAGCAGTTCTCTTTCCATCCTCCACTGAATGTGTACAGGGACTTTTCTCTGATGGTCACTGCAAGACTCTTGTAGAACTTTGGGAGATAAACTCATAAAAGTGTGGGGGCCGCCCTCAGACTGGGCCTCCCTGGAGTTTTCAATACTCAGACTTGTCCACGCTGAGCCTTCAGCAATCTAAGTCTAGTCCAGTCCATTACAGCTCAGGTTTTCCTACTCTACCAGTGGCCTCCAGTTAGGCTGCTGCTTGTGGGTTTCAACTCCAGTTAAGTTATGAATCTCTTTACTCACCTGTAATTTTGGGGGGCAATGCTTTGTCCTGTGACCTCCCTTCTCTTATGGATCTAAGAAGAGTTGTTGATTTTCTTCAGCTTTTTACTTGTGAAGATGAAGGGACGACTTCCAAACTTCTTACATGCTGGACTGGAAACTGGAAGTTTGTCAGCAAATTTGAAATCATGTTTATAAGGTGCCTGTCCCTGCACAGTGGACCCATGTGGAAATACAAATCTAGAAATGATCACAGCTCTTGTTGACTTTTCACCATCATATCCCCAGTACTCAGCACTCTGCCTGGAGCAGAACAGTTGTTCAGTAAACATTTGCCAGCTAAGTAGCTGGCAGGTCTGAAAGGATGGCTTTCCAACAGTCAGCAGGAGCTCTGGATGCCCTTGGGAGGCCAGCAGAGCAGATGACTTAAGGCACAACCATCCAGCAACTGGTGACTCCAGGATGGGAAAAAACGGAGAATGGGGAAAAAAGAGAGCCAGAGACAAAACAGAAAAGAAAAAAAAAAAAAAGAGAGAGAAAGAGAGAGAGAGAGAAAAGCAAAAAAAGAAAGAAAATAAAAAGAGAAAAGAATGGAAAGAATCCAAGATCATGTAGCATAGCAGAGCCCATCTGTATTGCCTCAGGTGGCTTTGGGCACCACACCTGCCCAGCCTAACCTTGGACCGAGAGCCCAGGCCCTCAGGGATCTGAACCCCAGGCCCCCACAACAGCATCTTCTGCACCCCGTTTTCCATTCTCATTACTGACTTGCACAACTAAGATAGATTTTGACACCAGCATTGCTAAAAGTGCAGCCGTGGAGTTTATCAGCTAAATGAGGTCACTTTTGAGAGTATAACGGGTGCTCTTAATAATTACTATGGGACATCAGGGCAACTGGGGTTTCCCAGAAATACTGGGAGGCAGGGTTACCCTACTAATAGCCTAGTCTGCCTGCCGGTAATTTTCTGCTTTTGGCCTGAAATGTAGGTAATACAAATAGGGCCAATAAATGTGTGATATCACATATCATCAGAAAATTTGAATAAAGTTTTAAATCTTCTGCTTCCATTACTTGAGAACTCATATACATATTATACATACATCTTTAACGTCCCAGAGTTTGAAGCACTCTTTTCCTTCTCTGTCCTCTCTCTTTTTCTCCCAGTTTTATTAGAGTAGAAGTGTACCTATCTTTCTTCTCCACTAGATATTATATTGTTTGAGTGCAAAACTCACATTTCTTTAAAAAAAAACTTTTAAATTTATTAGAAGTACTAATGAAGATGTGATTTTGATAAACATGAAAAGCAAAAAGACTGATCTAAGAAAATAATGATTTGAGAATAACAACTCTTATTTACATTGACCTTGGCGGGGGGTGGGGGGAGCTATTTTGCAATGCTCTCTTTTCCGATGAAGCTTTGAAAGCCAATTTTTGTTAAATGAGTTTACATCTAAATTTTAGCTCTGTTGACAGTTAACTCAGGGGTCTTTTATCTGTGCTTAATGTCACTAGCTATATCCTGCCATTGATCTAAGGGAAAACTCCCTATTGAAATCAATGGGGAGTTCTATGTAAAAATCAATGGCAGGATATGGCCTGTAAGAATAGTGGTTACTATAAACTTTGAGCTGTGAAGCCGCCATTATTGTTACATCAGGGTAACCCTTGAGACCATGTTCAAAACAACAATAAAAAAATTGCTATTCTTTAGAAGGGGAGAAAAATGGCAGGAAGGAAATGGCACATGTTTGTACAGGATAATCTACATGTTCCCACAGTTTAGCATTAGCTTTGCTTTGTCTTTTCAAGATTCTCAAAGAAAAATCCATAGAAAAAAGACAAATGCTTTAAAAAAAAGTCTGTATTCCCTGATTGGAAGATAAGTGTATATTTCCATAAATTATAACACAAATCAGTTCATTTGAGAGGAATCTGCTGCTGCCTTCTCATTCATACAGTAGCCCCCGGCTTACTTGCTTGCAAAGGCAAAATTGGCACATCAAAGATGAGCGGAGGAAGGAATAAAAGCTGTGAGGCTACTCACCCTCAATGTTAAAGACCTTATGTTTTCCAGGCAGTAAAATATCTGAAAAGTAAATTCTAGAATAGTTTGAAAAAGAAAGTGTGGACCATATAGCATGAAATACTGCAAACTTTTCATTTATGTTTGGTTATTTTGGTAAAAATGTCTCCCTGAGTGCATATGAAATAACTCTTGTACATACTGAGTATAATGATTAGTATACTTCACTATTAGACATTTCAGCTTCACCAACAGAGGATGATGTGAGGATGATTAGGCCAAGGTCGCATGCAGTCCTGTCAGAGGGGACATCAGCAAGCACTTGAGTTGTACTGCCAACCCCGCATATGCTGGATGTCCTGACAGTAGGCTTGAAGACATTTTGGGAGATTGAGCCCCTGTCTTTGCATACCTGGATTCAATTTTTCAGGCCAGACAGGTATCCTCTGCCCCCTATTCATTATGAGAAACAGTTGCAATTCTCTTTTCATGTTTAACATACTATATTCTGTTGTGTATACAGGAAAAGATAACTTCTCTATAGATAACATGTCTATTCTTGTGGTGTAAGGGCTAAAATCAAGGTCCAGCGTTATCTGTACTTTGCCGTTTGGGGAAACCAGGAGGGCCTCAAATGGCCTAACTGCTAGTTCCCCTCTCCACCTTGCTCCTGCGGCTAAGGTCCCCTAGCCAAACAAATCTTATCATGGGGTCATGCCAGTTCTTTCTTATTCCTGAGTAGTGATTTTCTCTTCCCTGAAATCCTGAAGAAATATTTTTAACAAGCAAATCACATCCTTATGCAGGAAACAGGGACCACCTCACCCTCTTGATTCTATAAAGCCTGCTTTCCACAGCCCCCCTGGCTGTTCACTCTGTTCTCGACTGCACCCGCCATGTGCTTCCATGTGACACACGGTCTTCTCCTTCCCGGGGCTGTGAGTATATGTGACTCATAAACTGATGTCGCGCTCATCTGTTCAGTGTCGGGTGTCATGTATTTGGTTATCTCTATCCCCCAAAGGTGGGAATCCCTTCCTCAACAATAGAGTGAAGAGGAGACAATTAAACTAATTCTCTAAACAGTAGGTTGAATTTAGAAGTGGTCCCCTATACCCTCAGATATAATTATCTTAATTAAAATGTACAAAGTGGAGGATGATCATTTTAAAAGTAATAATATTGTCATGAATAATGTTTGAAAAGGAGACATGTGTTTTGAAGAGCTAAAAAGAAAAATGCAATGAAATATGGTTCGATATACAGGGCCTGATATATAAGGAAAATGGTAGAAAGGCCCTGGAAAAAGAATTACAAAATGAAACCAAGTTAAAGATATAATACAAGGTGAAAAATTTTGAGATCAGAGAAGTTAAAGTAGCCATGCTTGTGGGATGGAGGAGACAAAAGTTCAAGAATTCTGCCTCCCTTTCACTCTGCTTAGCATTAGCAGATCTTTAAGGTTTTGCTCCGTGATTGACTATTTTAATATGGAGGAATTTAGAGAGATAATAGGAAGATTAGGAGGTGGTTTAGCACTGGAGCAGTTTTATATGATTATTAAAAAGATTGTTTGGTGATGATAATGGACTTCTGAAATATAGTGGAGGTTAAATTCAACTAACTATGTGGTTTATGTCAGTTGTCATCTACTCATTTCATGAGGCCTTGAGCTGATTTGGGATGGAGAGGTAGGCTGGGAACCAAATTCTCACAGTCTTGATGCGATCAAGCTAGAGTCAGTTCAGCTTATATTTATTGTACACATCACATAATAATTACACGTACTATATCAAACACAGGGCTGGGCTGCGCATTTTAGCATCTTTGGGAAGATTCTAGTATAAAATGTTCTTTGTTCTTAATTAACTTATAGTCTTTCTGGGAAGCAAAATGGGGCCATGTTGAATGACAAGGACGCTTATGTTCTGGTCACCCAAAACCAGCATGGTGGTCATCAGATTAGTTTCCTGAGTCGTTTGTGTACTGACTGGATTGGCCTCTTTCAGTATGGTCACACCTGTCAGTGTGTGTGCCAGAAAGCTGAACAGCAGACCCATCATTTAGTGTTCTTATTTTTTATTCACAAGGCAAATAATGAAAATAAACCTAACTATGAGCTTTACTGTTAAAGAAGCTGTGTGAAGAAATCAGAAGAATGAAAGATCGGGTAAGAGTGTTAAGACAGGCTGGGAGGGTGTGGTGATTACGAGCATGGTCTTTGGGGCCAACCACATAGGACAAGTAGGACTCTGGCCCTCTCATCTGCGTTAGGAGCACTCCAAGCCTCCACTTCTTCTGCATAAGGCAAGCGCACTAACTAATGCCTTTCACAGGCTTGTGGCAAAGACCAAAAGGGGTCATCTTGTGCCAGTCTGTGGTAAGAAGTGTTCAGTAAAGGCAGCTACAGATATGGGAGCTCGGGGTAGAGTCTGACTGTGGTTAGGTAGCCATTGTGTGCAAATATACACTCTGAGGAATGTTTATACATATTAGCCTGAGAAAATACATTCTTTGTAAAGTGCTGCTTAGACTACGCACTGGAATTCAATACTTGTCTGATTTGTAAACTAACCTACGTCCTTATTTTAAATTTGTTTTTAACAAAATGTAATGATCCTAAGTATCCAACCGAAGCTAGGGGCAGGTCCTTATTCAGTGCTGCTATGTTTTATGTTTTAAAGTACCTGGCATGTAGTGATTTCACAGGAGATGGTAAGTGTCACTGTAGTGGTTGCTCCTTATTATTTGGTAATTTCCTTTTATGGTTGATTTACAGAAATGATGTGAAAAAATAAATCCTCAGTCCACGTTGCTCTCTTTTCTTACTTACTTTCTTATGTTCTTTCTTTTCTTACTTAAGGACTGACTGAATTTTTGTTCTGGTTAAATTTGACCAGAGTGGTGTGGTAATAACCTCAGTTTGAAGGAAACTTGCTTTTGAAAATTGTGTTGGTGTCAAATATGTAGATAATGCAGATGAGTTTTCAGATTAATTTTATTATAATGAAGAATGTTCTCATCTGGTTAAAATGACTATTTTCATGCTTATACTTTAAGAAATAATTGTGGATTTGATTTTATGTCTAATATGTTGTTTATTATTTTAGCTTACCACTTAAATTAATGGTGTCATGTTTTCATAAGCCTACAACTCCTCCTCTTTAAGCACTGTTTTTGTAAGGCTTGCACTAGAGGTTTTTCGAGCAAATTATAACCTAAGGCTATCTTTATGATGTTGCCATCTTGAACCCTGTGGGAAAGTAGGTAGGGCATGCATAAATAAATAAATAGATGCTGTCAAACATCCAAATAAAATGTAAAATATTCAATTAAATATGAGTGTTTTATCGATATGGTGCCAAAACATCCAGATTTTTTGGCTATCTTTGAATATGGGTGGGCGTTGAGAGTTGAATAGACAGAGCCTGAGCTGGCTTAGTATTTTTCGCTTTTATCTGGAGTTGGAAAATGACCCAGACCTGCATGCTGCAGCTTTACCCTGCTGGCCTGTCCAGTGATTTTTTTCCTTATTCCAGGGCTCCCAGTCATTTCTCTCTCCAGGAAATTTTCTCTCTTGTCCGCAACGAACCTGAGGGCCTCCCGGAGGTACAGAGATTCTCACTTGTCTCTTTGGGTGGTTTGGTGGTAGACTGAGCCACTGGCCTCTTTTCTCTCACAATAGATATGGGCAAATGTCACTTAGGTTTCAAACTAAAATACTTAAACATACTTAGACAGATTCAGGAACTCTTATTTCCTTAAGAATAGGAACAGTTTGGGTAATATTATGAAATCAAAAGATGGTTAAAATGTTCAGGATGGTTATGGTAATAATAGCCACCAACTGGCAAGTGCTTTCCAGGACTTGCTTTTTAGATTACTGCATTATGTTTTCATAGCAATTTTTCCTATGAGATAATGACTACAAATTGACCTCAACTTATGATGATAAAAGTGAGGCTCAGAGAGGTTAAATAATTTGTCCAAGATCACAGAGTCAAGGGTCTGCCTGATTGTAAGCCTGCCTGCCTTCCTACCTTTTATTACTGTGTTCAAATAGAATTTTGACAGGTTTGCAAATATGAGCTGTAGTTCTACTGAAGGTTAATTTACATGTGGTAGTTTACAGTTTCTTTTGTAACTCTTGATCCATTTTGCTTTATAAAAAAGTGTTGCCCTCTTCCCCTGTGAAGGTTTCTAATATGTCTCTTGAAGGAATACCTCCTACTTGCATGAGAATCAGCTCTGTCTATCACCCTTGGGGAAGATTTGGTCAGCTTTGCTTTTTTCAGATTATATTACCAAAACCAACTTCTCCCAAATATGAAAAATCTACCTTATAGCTTTTGAAATTGCACATACTTTCCCATCTTAAATAGAATTCTGATAAACCTCTCCTGAACTAAGGGAGCTCATCCCTACATACTCAAAACTCATACTAGAGATGCTTTGGTTTCAAGCTAACGTATAAAGTATATTGTGGACAATACACGGTAAAAGATAAGACAAGAGATAATGTTTCTTCTCCCTCACATGAGCATTGTATGCAGAAGACTTTGATTCTGAACCCTAAAAGCCACCAGCCAAATTTCAAAGTGAGGAAAGAAGTGGATTGATGAGTTTGCATCCAACATCACTACTAGAAAAGCAAAGCATGTGTTCCTTTTATAGTGAATCCAAGACTACATGGAGGCATTTGTACCATGTCATTTGAGGAACCATGACAAATGTTGCATGGTACAGACTCCCTGCACAATTCCAGGGGGCACTGCTTGATTTATGTTGTGAACAGTGCATAATGTGTACAATTATATACAGCAGTTTTGCTTCCACTAACATTAGCTCCAGCTCAGGTCTCCAAGAATATCTGAGCTTTTGCCTGTGTGATGAAGATATTGAGAGTGTTTGTCTATATATGTGTAAGATAATAGCAAATATATATGTATATATTTGTCTCTGCACTGAGACCTGGCGCAGAGCTCCTAAAACCATTGTAATTCCCCAAGTGATTAGAAATCTGGGGTCTTTGACCCCAGTTCCTAAATCCCTTGGAATTTCCTGGGTGATAGGCACATCTTTTTTTCTAAGGAGGTGACTCTGGGTGGGCTCCTGGATTGGGGCTGTCACCAGAAAGACAAGCCATGATTGGAAGCTTGAATTTTCAGCTCTACCTCCCATTCTTCAGAGGGGGAAGAGAGGCGAGAAATGGAGTTAACAATCAATCATGATTACATGAAGAAGCCTCTATAAAATACAAATAGTATGGGGTTCCTGGAGCTTATATATGAGCGGACACATCACACCAGGATGGTGGCATGCCTCAATCCCATTAGTAATAGAAGCTTCTGCACTTGGGGCACTTTTAGATCTCGCCTTATGTATCTCTTTATCTGCCTGTTAATCTGATCCTTTATCATATCCTTTATTAAACTGGTAAACATAAGTAAAAGTTTCCCTGAGTTCTATTGAGCCACTCTAGAAAATTAATTGAATCTGAGGAAGGGGTCATGGGAACCTCAGATTTGTAGCCAAGTTGGACAGGAGTTGAGGGTAACCTGGGGACTTATTACTTGAGATTGGCATCTGAAGTAGGACTGAGCACTTAATCTGGGGGATCTAACGCTATCTTCAGGTAGATAGTGTCAGCACTGAGTAAAATTGTAGGATACCCAGCTGGTGTCGCAGAATTGCTAAGTGTTGGGAAAACCCCCACACATCTGCTGTCAGAGTGTTGTGAGTATGGTATAGGGTGGGAATCAAGGAGATACACAGGAGGAAAGATGGGTTTGTTTTTTCCCAATACAATATGAATGTGTTCTCTCTGAAGAGTACCTATGAATCTATTAATAACTGTTATCCTAGAGCAAATTCCTGACTGCTGAAAGTTGGAAACAACTTAAAATCAAGCTGAAAAGGGCAAATCTAAATTTGGCTTTATGTTGGAAGATCTTGAGTGAACAAGGAATAACACAGACTGTTAAGAGCTGAAAGAAAAAAAAAGGAGGAAGAAAGACATATTTTCAATTGCTAGGATCAAACTCTCTTCTTTTAGAATTTGGCCTGGGCCTTGTGAGTCAGCTACATCCAGCTTGCTCTTCTTTACTCTTTTCAAAGGACTGTATCTTATTAGAGTTGTGTTGATGAAATGTTGATATGACTAGAAGCTTCAAAAACTGGAAATGGAAAAGCTCTTGGGCTTTAGACATATATGAAGTACAAATGGTTAAAATATTTCTGGGGTACCTGCTGTGAGACAGGCCCAGGAGATATAACTAAAAATGGCGGAGTCCTAATATCAGAGAGAGGCCTTTAAATGCCCTTGACAATTTCATTTAGTGCCTAGGCAGCCCATTGTTCTCCTCATCAACATCAGTGAGCCTGGAGGATCGACGTGGGCTTGACCTTCTCTGTAGCTCACCCGGAAGTGCCAAGACATCTTCATGCTCCTCTCACATAGGATAGGCCCCTCCTGAGTGGGGTTGTTCTGTGGGTTCAGTGGCAACTGTGACTGCAAAGAGCTGGCCCATCTGCAAGGAACTCAGGGTGAGGTGGGCAGAAGTAGGTTCCTGGGCTGGACGACTGGAAGGGGAGGCAGTTATGTTAGGGAAGTAGATTCTTTGGATTATTTTATCTTCTGTGGCATTTTATGTGATCTGGAGTGTTTGACATTGGTATTAGTCTTCACATGTTACAGAAATGCACATATGCTTTCAAAGTATATGAAGCCGAAATAGAATATTTCTGGAATATCTACTATGTGACAGGTCTGAGAGATAGAATGAAAAATGGCAGAGTCCTAGTATCAGTGAGACTGCACATGTTAAGATGTTTTTATATTTTTATGTGTTGGATCTCAGTAAAATCATTAAGGTTTAGTATAAATAGTAGCTCAAGTGATCTGGTTGTCAAAACATTTCAAAATTAGAATAAAGGGATGAAAGATCAACCTTTTAAAAGTATAAATGAAATGATTATCAAAAGCTATTAATACTGATTGAAAAGTTCTTGCCAAAGGCAGACAGATATAAAGGATATAATAGCTGGTATGTAAGCTAAAGAAGTAGCAAGAGTCCTGGGTGCTGACTGGTTAACACAGAAAACACATACCCCATGCAGCCTGCAGTCCACATTCACTTGAGTTTACAATTCCATTGTATTCATTAGCGCAATTTCATTGTTCCAGAAAACTCCTTCCAGGCAAATAATTTCATTGTTCACTCTGGGAACAATTTATAGGACCTATCAGCTCTTCCATAGAAAGCATAGTTTTCTTACCAAGTTTGAACCCTTCACCTAAAATTCCTCTCCTTGTTTTTTTCACCAATCCTGAACTGTCACATCATAATCTTTACTCAGTCCTAATCAAGCATCCTCCTCTTAGAAAGACCTACTTTGAACTAAATAATTAAATATTCATAAATACTGGGAGTTTTGCAACCAGGAAAGATTGACTCTTATCATTAGGCATGTGAAATCAGAAATCATCACTGATATAAGAAATCACCTAAACAGACAGTCACGAAACTATTTTATTTTCCATTCATTTTCCTAATGGTCCATTTGTCTAACAGTTATTTTTTTTTTCCATAAGTGTCCACTTTTGACACTTCTCCCCCTGCTAAGATGAGATACATGCTTCATATTCTAATGGCCCTTTTGAGTAACAATTTTCTGTGAACTCTTACATACTTATGTGAATAAAAATCTGTCTTTTCTCTTGCTCATCTGTCTTGTCAGTTTAATTTGCAGTTCTCCAATACTGAATCTAAGAGGATAGAAGAAAAGATTTTCCTTCCTGACAATCCAAACTCAAAAATCTCAGTGAAATGTGACCTTGTCCTTCCCATTCTGATATGCCGTCAAAGCTCTGTGGAGGTGGTGTCCTTCAGCTCTGTCTTATCAACATGGCATTGGAGATATCTGAAAAGTCAGAGCTTGACTCTGCACTTCAAAAATTGGTGAGAAATTTCTTATGTAATAAAATATAATAGAAAGATTCAGTTGCAATACTACTATTCCTCTAGAAATCACAGAAAAAGATTCCTTTTAGTCAGGAGACAAGTCTTAAAAATATTTGAAAAAGATTTGTTCTAGAAATAAAAAACATTAATTTGTGATATGTGAAAATGTTAGAAGTTGAGAGTATTGGCAGACAAGGATAGAATTTCTTATTAGATCCAAAATAGAGATGGAGTGCTGTGTTTTGATTTGGAAGGCATTAAATGCCCTGTAAGATATTAATTCTGCTATTAAATGATTAGTTTTAAGACTGAGTATTGCTCATCCCTCATAAACTCAGATCACAACATATTGCCTAAATTGAATTTATAAAACACTTGTGGCTATAACAGAGTTCATTAAGTAATTTGCCATAGCTCAACTGGTTGTTTCATCTGCTCCCCTGAATGCTAATACAATGGTAGGTAATAGAGGCAGCTTGTGCATAATGAAGAGTCTGACCCCATCCTCTTCTAAGAGACTCAGGAGTGCTCAGGAAAGTCGAAAAGTAAGCACTTAGGAACAGATGTGTGTCTTGGTTTCATGGAAACTGGTTACAATCTTCTTCAATTCTGTGACAATAATTTGTAGAATATTTTTCTTCCTTTTCTATTAAGTTAAAATGATAGCCCAGATTCTGTTCTTCCTTGTAATAAGAAGGCTGTTATTTCAGCATGCAGCCAAAAAGGTCAGACTAGTTCCAGAGCCACTGATTGGTGTTTCCATCAGAGGAATGGTACAATTAAAATAATTATTATTTTTGCAATATACTGAAAATTGACTACCTAGAAAGAAACAGAGACTGATTTTTCAACTCTGAGTTTGCAAAGGGTTAGTACAGAAAATATAAAGAACATGGTTGTTGGTAGATTAGCAGGTAAATATAGAGCAAGTAATAAAATCGATCACGACTTAAACTACTTAATAAAACATAAGGAATTAACATTATGTTTTGAAATGGCATAATTATAGTATTATTTGGAAGAGTCAAGCCAACTCCACTAGGTATGCTAAAATTCTTTTACAAAAATGATTTTAAAATCTTCCAAGTATTTTAAATGGCTTAAGTTTTATTAACTTCATTCACAGATATAATAAAGACAATACAAACAATGTTAAGAGCAGTTATGTGGCAAGAAATGATATAATACAGATAAGGAAAATGAAATTATGGCCTTGTAAGATTCAATCTCAGGTACCTTAGAGAATTGGCACTAGGACTGGTTATCAAGCCTAAGAAATGATGAAATTGCCCTTAAGGGGTTGTACTGCATGGAAACCAAAATGACATCAAGCTTCAATAATTCAATTATAGGGAAGGCTGAGTATGATGGGTTTGTTTCCAATAGAACACAAGAGAGTTCTGGTTGGTGTCTTAATTGCTATTTTAAAATAACGAAGAGAACTAAAAAACATTCAAACCGCTTCCTTCATATTTGTCCAAAAGAGCAAAGTCAAATATAAGTATTTGACATTTGACACAAAGATGCTTTGTTTGGGGAAACTCAGAAGGTAGGCTATTAAAGGCTGCAATAGTATTGAAAGATCTCAAAAAGAGAAAGGGAAAGCATGAGAAATAAATAGGCAGCAATGAACAGAGACCAGATAGCACCAAGGTGTGCCAGATACAATGGTTCTTTTCTTCTCCCAGGACATTTGAGATTCTAATGAGAATAATTCCATCCTGCTCACACTATGGCCCAGTCAAGAATGTGACTTTCAATGAGAATGAGCAATGTCAGAAAGTCTTTTGCAAATAAGTCTAATGGGGAGTCAATTCGACTCCTACTGAACTTCCCAAGATGCACAGTAAGGTCTGCTTCTGAGTAGGAAAACCCAAGCCTCCTGCACGTAGTGTTATCTTCAATGCCCGCCCCCCACCAACCCCTCCTTGGTTTCCCAACTATTTCAGTAGATTAAAAGAAAAAAAGTAAGTCTTGAATGCATGTTTCCCAAAGTCATATTGTTAGAAGGCTTGGGCTTTGTCTCTCCAATTAAAGACGTCTGGACTTACTGAATTTTAGATTGAATTTGACTTAATTGTTTAAATGTCATGCAGATACACGTCCACCATGTCCTTGGAAACATGAAACCTTCGACTCTGCTCTCTGCCTGTGAATAAGGCGGGGTTGGTGACTGGAGCTCAACCTGATCAATGGCTATTTCTTGAGCTCATGCATGTATTTGGTTCTGTGGCACGATTCATTATAGAGGTGTGATGCCTATTTTCAAGAAGCTTATAACAGTGTAAAATTAGCACCACTTAACTTTTTCAGGAGTCTCTTATCAGTTCAACGATTGGATTGTTCATTATAAGAATTTACCAACAAGATTCATCACCTCTTCAATGGAAACTGTCAACAGGTTTTACCTGTAAACTGTTTGAATCCTTCGTCTTAAAACTCTCACTTCACTCTCGTCACAAACCCTGGACTGTCCTATTGTTATTCTTGCTCAGTTTTAACTAAGCCCAATTTGAAAAACCCACCTGTAAATCAAGCTTCAAGTTCTCTATAAGGTCCAGCCTTGCCCTTTTCTTTTCAAGACCCTACCAGAACCTCCCTCACTATAATAAGCAATACATTCAACATTGTCGTGTTGGCGATAGGGGATATACCTACAAATAAATGACAGTAAGTGCTGGGGTGGAATTCAACACCAGCTTTCTCTGACTCTAATGCCTACTCTCACTTTAACAGCTACGTATAGTGCTTCTCCTGAACTGTGCTGAGATTAGAACTTCTGGGAGAGATTTGAACAAAAATAAAACTGTGACCAAAAAGCAAACACGAAACCTCTGGAGTCAAACCAACACCTGAAAGTTATTCCACCCAAGCAATTTTCTGTTGCATTAGACACAAGTCTATGTGATTATGTAACAGAAAATTGACTCTGCAAAATAACTGTAATTGTACCATCTGACAAGTAAACTACCTGAGAAAATAGTGAATTCCTTTTAAATGAATATGTTATAAAGGAATAGAGGGAAGAAGGAGATATATATAGGTCCCACTTTTATTTTTTTGCCAACAAATACCCTTTGTCAATATTGTCTTACCAGCTCTTCATTTTAAAAGGCATCACTGTTCTTTTTGTTTGTTTCCTGTTTGCTGTCTGGTACAATTACAAAGTAAATTAGGTTGGGTACCGCAATATGCATTCTGTTATTCACTCTGGTGTAAGCTGTAGTTAGGTTTGTAAGAAATTTCTATTGTAACCCCAAGTTTCACTCCATTGAAACTTTCCAAAACATTATCCTTTGGGGATAAGAATTTCCTTGCTTCTTTTGAGGCCAATTTTTTTTTTCCTTTTGTAACATAAGAAAAAGATTGCCTGCAGCTGCTTCTGAGTTATTGGTGAATTAAATCAAAGAGGCTACTTCCATTGTAGAATGCTTTATTTTATAACCTCTGCAAAACTCAACAAATAAAAGTTATCCCAGCAGAAACCCTCATAACACTTAGAGTTACGCGAAAGGCAAATTTATTACTATTTTCTGATTATTCTGGTTTCCAGATGAAAAAAACCAAAAACAAAACAACCCTATCTTGTTAAGATAATAAAGCAAATGACTGATTCAGTAAATTTAAATACTCAGCTTCTTTAAAAAAGGCAGCATTTTTCATTTATTGACAAATATTAACTGAGCCCCTACTTTGTGCCAATTGCTGCGCATGCCTTATATTTAATTCCCCATTGCCCCTGTGGACTAGATATTGTTTCGCAGATGAAAATACTGAAGCATAAATTGACCCAAATAGGAAAAACAACTAGATAAAATCAACATTTTTAGTAAGTTAATCTAAACTAGTTAATTTTATTCATTCCATGAACATTTATTGAGCACCTACTATGTGTCTTTGGGATTACAAAGATGAGGAAGACAGACATGGTTCCTGTCCTCATCAATCTTAGAAGCATTTTAACTGCAGGGGCCAAGAATCTTAAACTGAAAAATGTATGTTATATTTAATGCTATGCTCGGTTCTGTGAAACATTCACTCTTATAGGGGCAGATCAGGGACAGGACACCTTATATGATATAGTGAAAGGACAACTAACATTATGAAGAGAATGGTAATTATAATCTGCACAAAAATTCAGATTCCAGATATCTTGAAATAGTGACATTGGAAAGACGATTATAATAAGGTTGTGGCTGACCTAGGAATCATGACATTAATTTTAGAACTAGCTGTGATTGTATAGGTTGATAATCTAGTTTTGTTTTGAACTCTAATTCTAGATTTCCATACATGCCCTTCTAGGTGTCTCACATGATGGGGGAAAAATGTGGACAGGAAAAGGAAGCAGGAACAAAACGAAAAAAGGCTCAGTTCTTCATTTCAAGAAGAACAGTTCTATTATCTGTTTATGTATTAATTTCCAATATTATTGGAAGAAAGAGCTCTATTGCAAGAAAATGCCATTTCAAAATCATTTATCTGTTTTAAATGCTTC
The DNA here is from genome assembly GCF_000151845.1 of Pteropus vampyrus. Classification (NCBI taxonomy): domain Eukaryota; kingdom Metazoa; phylum Chordata; class Mammalia; order Chiroptera; family Pteropodidae; genus Pteropus; species Pteropus vampyrus. The sequence goes on along the minus strand of NW_011889075.1, from coordinate 991,027 downwards.
CTATATAACCCTTATATCTACTATATTATTTCCTCTGTTTTGGGTTGAATACAATAATGGAGATAATTAGATTAGTGAATGGTCAAGACAAGAATTTCAGATGTGGTCATAATTAATGCAAATTGTCATCTTACAGATCTTATTCAGGATTAATTTCAATATTGAAGAAGCCAAGAGGGTCATACAGTGCAAGAGCCGTGGGTTTATGCACTTCATTCTCAAGGAATTTTGAATTAGAGATGGAACTATAAGATAAAACTTCATTTAGGAATGACCTTGAAAGAAAGAAACTCCTTAGTACAAAGGACGGCCTCCCACATGTGTGAATCACTGGACCCAGGATAATCATCTGTCTTGTTCAAAAGCATCAAAGGAAACCAGCCTGATCACTTTATTTTCTGGAGAAAATCATCCACCATGTGAGTTGAGAACATTCTGGATCAGAAGGTCCTCTGCTGTCAGATAAAAAGATGTTATCAAACCCATGTAAAAATATCCAGGACCAAGGGGCGATTTATCAAGATTTGGAAAGTTCTTTAATTATCTAAGCCCAGCTGTGTAGAAGAAACCACACTCTTTAAGAGACACTGGTCCTTCTTGCAAGAGGGAGAATACTACTTCCTACAGCACTCTGCAGCTTGGGAAATGACCGCTGACTCTTTTTCAACTTACACATCTGAATCCACGTTTGTGCCCATGACTAGTAGGGACTCATCATCCTGGTTATGGGTAATGTCTTCTATGTCAGATCTGGACCATCCAAGATGGTAAAGAATAAGAGAAAAGAACTCCTCAGGGCAGACTGGGTGCTCATCATTATCTGTGTCCCCAGTGCTGAATACTTAGTAGAAAACAAATATTTATTGAATAAATTAATGGCTACACAGATCCAGCAAGTGCTATACAGAAGATGAAAGTCGTGGCAGAATGGACAATCAAGGGCACAGAAGCTCATACAATGCACTAAACACAAAGAATTGGAAAATGAGATGAAGTTCATCTCCCATGGGAAGTCTCTTATATGCTATACTGTGTGGACAAAAGCTAAAAGTGACTTCCCTGGTCATGGCCAGTCCAGGGTGAAGAATTAAAGGCTGGTGCTGTGCAGCAGTTACCTGCACTGCCAAACTGGTCCCAAACATGAAATCAACCCCCTGTTTGGGGCCACATGAATGACATAAACTTCTACCCTAATGTGGTGGTAATTTATAAAGTTGTTTTTATCCGAAGATATGATCTAGATCACTTATGGTTTAATAGACTATACTTGAATTTGATAAAGTAATATGAAAATAGGCTGAGCAATATTTATAAGAAATTAGGCCGTAGAGTCGCTTTGTGAGTACTCTCATTTATGTGCTGGGATTAGTGGTGTGCAATGAGGACCTCTTTACAAAGAAAACGCCTCCTCTATCTCCTGTCATATATTCGAAAGGTCATCACTAAGCAGCGTGGTGCAGGGAAACGAACATTGAATTTGCCATCAAACCTAGCTAATTTGAATCCCAGATTTGCCACTTATGAGCTGTATGAACTTGGACAAATTCCTTACCTCTCTAAACCTTAATTTGGAATATTTGAGAATAATTTCTATTTAGCAGGGTTATTATGAAGTTTAAGTGAGAGAATACACGAAGTTCCTGACTCGTGGTTGCTATTCAGCTCAGGTTGTTATTGTTGTTATTAATTCATTGCCTTAGGATATGATAACAAGTTAATCCACAAAACCACTATTAAAAAATTTGAGAGAGGTCAGTGCTTGAGCCTTAGTTAGCACCTTAGCCAGGATTAGTCATTAGTAACCAGAAAGAGGATGAATCATTGAACCAGGAGTGGGGACTAGTAGCCAAAAAAGACATTTCTGTTTGCCAGTTATAGATTTCCATGTCATTCATTTTCTTCTGCTGTGCAGGAGCCAACCCATTCTGTAGGCAAATTTGCCTTCCTCCAGGAAGCAAGGAATTGCACAGATTTCATAAGACACTTCTTGTGGCTGTCAAGCTGCCCTTCCTTTAGCTTGGTGTGTTCCTGTGAAAATGTGGCCACTAGGTTAGTACAAGTTTCCAGGGCTGCAGTTCTAGTTCATGGGGATCCTTTAACTGTGAGTGAGCCTCCTAGGCCAGACTTTCCACTTCAATTTTAGTATTTATAAAACCTAATAGAAATTCTTATCAATCTCATAGTTTTTCTAGGGGAATTGGAGTACACAAAGACTTTTTGAGATTTTGTTAATAAAATGGAATAGATAAAAATAACGTTGTCATATGTTTCTATTGTACTAATCACAGGAAAAGCCTGTTTTGCTCTTCATTCCTCTATTATCAAAATCTTATCACAACTTCCTCTTCTGTAAAATTGGGATATGAACTCTTTAAACCACCTCAGGAGTACTGTCAGCTCTTAAGACTGTAAACATGCATGTTCTGAGGGCACGTTTCCCAATAATATTACTTTGTAGAAATCATAGTTGATAGGACTCCTGAAAATGTTGGTCAGAATGCTGCCATAGTTTCATGTGATGTAGATGCCAGGAAGCTTCTACTAAAAATTCAAAACAGAATAAAGTTAAGTACCACAGAACAATGATTTGATTAACATCTTCTACATCAGAAAAAAATTCCTGTAATTAAATAAATACTAATTTTCATGCATGGGCTTTGTCTAAAAAATTTTGAGGAATGTTTGAAGTATGGTCTAATCATTATACTTAAGGAGGTGAAATTTTATCTTATCTTAATGTCTTAAATGAAATTTGTAACCTTCTCTTATGCAAAACTAATGTAAAATAAAATAATGTTAAAGTGAAAATGTTTTGAATAGCTATTAGAGAATGGGATTTAAGGAACAGTGTCTAAATAATATCCCAAATAAACTATATCTTTTTTTCTGAGGATTTGAATTTATAAAAGTAAATGACATTTACAAAACTTCATAGGAATAACATACAAAAAACAGATAGCTTACCCTGTAATTGAACATCAGAAATGTTGTAAGTAAAAATTATTTTAATAAGGCAAATCTCTAGAAAATTTTCAGTTGCTGGTTTGATTTTTGCATGTGCATTTTTATTATGCATTGTGCACCATGTGAGAATATGAAACTTATGAATATCTTCATTTTAATGATTTTTATGTTTATTTTTTCAACTGAAAATTGCTTTACTAAGAATGATTGTGATTAATTGAGACTAGAAATAAAAATGACCACATTGTTATCTATATTCTTTTGCATAATTGTATTATATAAATATTCATTATTTCATTTTAGGCATTCCAAAATGATATTTCATTTTATTGTATGGTTTTTAACATATTCGTTTGATTTCAGATATGAACTTTTCTACAAGGCTATTCTTTGAGCATTTGTTCATTTAAGTGGGCTTCATTGTTTTTTGTTACTTTTTGCCTAAAATTAAACTGCTAAAGCAATGGACCCTAAAAATGTTTGGCCTTAACAATTTAACTAATTTAATTATACCATTTAAACAGGTTTAAATTCACTGAGCTTTCATTTAACCAAAATAAAATTTTCAAGGATAAACATAAACCCAAATTCCAAAAGTCCCCATGCCAATTGCTACTAGAAAGTAAACTCCCACCAAAACACAAATAAAATAGATGCATGTAAATAAAGACAGACAGACAAACACTTCCTATTATTTGTGCATTGTGGGGAGGAAGAACACTATTTCTTCTAACAATAACTCCCAACCACAGACTCCTTCCCTTGATAGTTTACTGACATTGACATTTTCTGGAACTTATTTTGAAAGGATTTAAAAAAAATCCCTTGTTTTGGTCTTTGAGTCAAAATTACATATTCACATAGCCTAACTATGGTGTGTCTCGAACCATGTCACAATGACATCTTTACAACATTCATGGTCAAATACAAAGTTCAGAATGTTTGATTAATCCTTGCAGACTTTTATAATCCATTTTCTCTCCTGCATGTGCTCCCAGAGTCTGCAAATCTTTTGGCTAATCCATTCATGAGACTTGTCTGTAAATATGAAACTCAGTGCATTCTGATTATTCTAGAAGGTAATTTAGTATTTGCCTCTTGACCTGAAAAATAAACTTGCTTCTTCTAGTTTCTTAATCTCAGGCTAGATGCCTCGTAGGAATTTGCTTGGTCTGTTTTAAAGAAATGATCCAACTTAAGAGTCGATCTTTCAAACTGGTCAAAGAATGAGAAGGTCTACCTCAGTACTATTTGTCACATCATGAAAATTATCCTGGATCTCTACCATGAACTTGAAGAACAGCAGGCAGCTGCTAGTCATTTGGAGCCTGATGCCAGGCCTTGCGAGGCTGCTGTGAAGGAGGCTTTGCAATCAGCATAGAAATGAGAGAATTAGAACCAGGCCCCTTATAAATTACAATGTCATGAAAGTTACAAAAACAAGTACATCTCACATGTGCTGAGAAAGAAATTATAGGTACACACTTCATACGTGTTCAGTCTAGGAATTTGTGGTTCACGTGAAAAAAGAATAATAAGGGGCTATTGTTAGCTAGAAAGAAGTTTCAGGAATATCTAGGTTGTTGCTGCTTATTTTGATTCTCATTGTTTTCAGGCAGGTGTTTGGCCCCTTCTTGCTAGGCAGCCTGGCATTTTGTCTTTTTTTTTTTTTTTTTAATTGGGAAATATATTTTTACATCTGCAAGTCATTTGTAACCAAGTGATCAGCATCAGGTTTTCATGTATCTTCTGCCATTCTTTAACCCATGACAAATACATTGATTTACCATGACAAACCTCCAAAAGTTTCTCCCTTTTGCAATGACTTATAACAAGTTCTACTAAACAAATGCGATCTTACTGTTCTCTGCTTTAAAAGGGGGAAAAAGTTCTCAGTTTTGCTGTCCCATATAATATAATTAAATTTGAACCCAATGAGTTATTTAACAGAAATAGGCACTATCCATTTTCCTAGTTAGAGAAGTAATTTTTAAATGACCTGTTTTGGGTTTATTATAATTTCACTTATATTTTTCACTACTCTGTAAAAAAAAAAACAACCCATAAAATTTGCATTTTGAAAAATTATAACCTACAAAATTTCTATCTGGTATGAGTCTAAAAAACTTTTTGATTTTATACTGAGAATATAGTCATGCACTGCATAACCATGTTTTTTCATCAATGACGGACCTCATATACAACAGCAGTCTCATAGATTACAATGAAGCTGAAAAATTCCTACTGCCTCAGTGAGATTGTAGCCTTGCTAATATTATAGCACAATGCACTCCTCAAGTCTTTGTGGTGATGCTGTTGTAAACAAACTTACTGGTGATGCTGTTGTAAACAAACTTAGTGTAATGTTGTTGTATAAAAGTATAGCACACATCATTACGGTAGTGGGCTATACCATTGAGGTTTGTATAAGTACACTCTGTGATATTCACACAATGACAAAATCACTTAACAATATATTTTTCATAATGTATCCCCATCAATAAGTGGCACATGACTGAAAACTAGTCAAGTCAGGTAAAATGATAGAAATGAGATGAGAAAACATGTAAGCCAGAGCCTTCGCCTGGCAGAAGGGTGATTTCCTGTTAAGCATCACTGTTCACACAACCTGTATCTAACCTGTGTCATGGTTTTCAACGTTGTTACAGAGTTAAAGGTCACCACAGGTGAGAAAAAGAGAAATAAGTATCAGAGGACAACTGAGGCTTGTGGGGGAGTAGACGAAGAAGGTTCAAATATTAGAGGATCAAGTATATAGACATATGTCTTTTTACGCTGGGTCTTGAAAAAGTCAAGCATTAAGAAATGAGTAAAACAAAAAAAGGGGATAGAAAGAACACAAGTCAGACATGAAAGGTGGCCAAAATAAGTCAATTGTTAATGTCTGGAATAATGACAAAGATTCATCAAACTACTAGTGGGAGGAGGCAGGGGACGCGATGCAGGTATGGGATGGCAAGACATCCAAACTGAAACATGGGAACCATGCATCTCAAGGCCAGAAGCAACAGGAAGTTAATGGTCTCATGAGTATCCCTTAGCTGAAGATATAAGCCCAGGAGCACAAGTTCTTGGTTAGTTCAATTTATATATTTAAGTACATTAAATTTATATATTTATATCTGGTCTTCCCCCAAAGACTTTATTTTTTGCTTAATACTTTCTTTCATTGCTTGCAGGGCCTCTAAACTGGATTAGTGTGCACAATTTCCTTCATCTCCCTTTTTAATTTGGCTTAAGATAGAGAAACAGAATGTGAGGACATTGAGAAGGGGTTCTAAGCCAGTTAAGAACGCAGATAATGAATACACTTTGAAGTCCCCCGTGGAATAGGACATGTTTAGGCCGACAGGTAGCCAGCTTAATTTCTTGAATGTTTGACTATGCTGTAATTGAATTTGCCATGCATTGAAAGAGTATAATTAATATCATGTCTCAATTTTCCTGGTCATCTTAACTGCAAATAAACACAGAGTCGACTGCTCATATTAACTGTAGTAGTCTTTCTTGGATAGTTGTAAGCACAATATTTTTAAATGCCCTGAATGAAACTGGAATTTTACAAATGTTTATGATGAGAAATTATCATTTTTAATTATTCAAAGCATATGATGGCAAAATGCATAATATCATGCTTGTAAAACCCAAAACCTATAAGTTAAATTACTAAAAACTTCTCTCTCTATATATATATGTATGTAGGTATATATATTTATAGTTATATACTTATGTAAATATATTTATGTTTATCTCTATATATTTAATTGTCTATCTATGTATAAATAAGTAATTAAACCAAACCGCTTTTTTTCCCCAGTCAATTGGACCAGACCAATAGTGTTATATAGAATTCTGGCCAAGAAATAGTCTGTCACAGCATTTTTGTTAATAATACCAAATGTTCTTGCCCAAGAGAGGAAAGAATGCTTTCCAGACATACATTTTTCTACAGTATAATGAAGCTGAAATTGTTCTTGTGTTATGATAGTACCAAAAGCAAGATGTCATCTGACTTCATTCATCTTGACAAAACAAAGGTGCTACTTATATTTCTTTTATATTTTTTAAGTACTAATCTATTTCAGTTGATCATACAGAGGTACCATAATTCCTAATGGTCATTCCTACAGTTGAAAAATATGTACATTCCAGCTCTTAAAATAGGAAGCACAAAGGCTCTTTTTATATGTCACAGACATTTTGCTTCTCTGTAGTTTCCAAAAGAGAGGAAGGGTGATGATTAAGGTGGAATCATTAACTATAAATTATAGGAATCCGATGACCCAGCAATTCTACTTCTGGGTATTTATCTAAAGAAAACCAAAACACTAATTCCAAAAGATCTATGCACCTCTATGTTCACTCCAGCACTGTTTAAAATAGCCAAGATATGGAAGCAATCTAAGTGCCCATCAATGGATGATTGGATAAAGAGGATGTAGTGCATAAATACAATGGAATATTGCTCACCCATAAAAAAATGAAATCTTACCATTTGCAACAACTTGGATGGACCTAGAGGGCATTATGCTAAGTGAAATAAGTCAGACAGAGGAAGACAAATAGCATATAATTTCACTTATATGTGGAATCTAAAAAATAAAATAAACTAACAAACAAAACAGAAAGACACATAGATGCAGAGAACAAACTGGTGATTGCCAGATGAGAAGAGAGTTATGGGGCTGGAGGAAAAGTTTAAGGGATTAAAAAGTACAAATTGGTAATTACAAAATAGCCATGGGGATGGAAAGTACAGCACAGGGAATATAGTCAATAATATTGTAATAACTATGTATAGTGCCAGGTGGGTACTAGAGTAATTGGGAGATCACTTTGTAAATTATATAAATATCTAACCACTATGCTATACACCTGAAACTAATATAAAAATAATATTGAATGTCAACTTTAATTGAAAAAAAAATTTAATTATAGGAATCCATTTGGAGTCTCCCATCTAAACTTGATATAATGAGTGCATTTTTCTACTTCTCAGTTTATTTCCAGTGTCCCTTTTTTAGTATAAGGGAACAGCAGATGGTGTTCACTTATTGTGTGTGAAATTTCTACAACCAAAGAGGTCAAGAATTGCCTTCTGTCAATTCCACTGAAAGGTCATTAACCAAATTTTATTCTTGCCCGAGCCAGGATTTGCTTATCTTCGCTTATGATTCTGTCCAAACTGAAACCTGGATTGTGCTACCCATGCTCATCAGAGGTGGAAGCTAAAACCCAATTTCTGTCTACTTGTTGTTGATTGAATAATTAGGCATTAATTCATTCCTGTGAAGACAACGGGGGATGGGGAGCAAAAAAGAGCATAAGAGGAAAATAGAGGAAATAATTATGAATTGTTGGATAGTTGTAAGCACAACTTGGTTCTTAGCACATGTAAACAGTTAAATACTAGAAGGCCTCTCTGCCCTTCAAAACTGTAAGCTCATTGAGTAAGAAACATGCACTGCCTAATGTCATTTCCTGCAATGCAAAGTATAGGACTGTACACATAAAGTGAAAAAGAAAAAAAAAAAAAAAGAAACGATAAAAGAAAAAAAATTCTCCCCATTCAGTAAGAATGGAAAAAGCAGTGATTCAAGTAGATAAAATGTTATAAAAAATATTAAGAATGAAAATAATAAATGGGAACATCTTTTTATCAAGATCCTTAATGTTAGTACAAAAAGTAAGCCCCTCTGTCTGTGTTCCTTTTAGGCCAGTTATGTATTCTCTTTGCAACATTAACATTTCTTCCCTCTTCACATGTGGTTCTCTTCTCATTTTTTTGCTTTATATTTTGATATAATTTTAAACATAATAAAAGGTTATAAATATGGTCTAAAAAACTTCTGAATACCCTTACCAAGAATATCACTTACTGCTTACATTTTATCTCATCTGTTTTATCATTATACCTCCCCCTTTAACCTCTCAGGAGGGACTTTTGAGAATAAAGAACAGATACATCATAGTGATGTATAAGTCAGTATATGTTCTCTAAAAACAAAGAAATTATTTTACATGTGTACATCTCTGTACACAATGCAATTATCAAAATTAGGAAATACAGCATTGGCACAATAACATTATTTGATCCATAATCCATATATAATTTGTATCAATTGATTGGATAATGCCCTTTTTAGGATTACTTTTTCCTCTGTCTTGGATACAACTCAGGGTAATGAATTCCACTTAGTTGTCACGCCTTTTTTAGTCTCCTTTTTCTGGAGTCATTTCCTAGTCTGTCTTTGTTTTTCATGACCTTGCCATTTTTGAAGAGTAAAGGACAGTTATTTTGTAAAATATTCCTCAGTGTATGTTTATCTGATGTTTCCTCATGAATAGATTTAAACTATGAATTTTTGTAGAAATACTATAGAAGCAATGTTGTATTCTTCTTAGTGCATCATGTAAGGAGGCACATTATATCCATTGTCCCATTACTGGTGGTGTTAACTTGGATTATTTGGTTTTGATGATGATTTCCAGGCTTCTCTTCACATGTAACTTTTCAGGGATCTTAATTAGATAATGTAAATTTTAAAGATATAGTTGTAGGAATCAAAAATTATGAATGACAACTTGAAAGATAAGTAAGTCATTTCAACCTTTTATATGCTTTAAAATTGACCCATCCATAAAAAAGCTTTGTACCTTGGTCAAAATAGATTATTTATGTATAGAATTGCTTTGCCTGACTGCATTTGGTTTTGTGTCATTGAGCTCCATTGTAGAATAAAGAATTTGTCTGATCTTTGTCCTGGGTTCCTGACACAGAGCTTCTAAAACCCTTGGAATTTCCAAAGGGATAGGGAGTGCCTTTATTATTCCTGACTCCCTTGGATCATGTTTAGTTTTTGCTAATAAGAGAGCTCAAGATGAGAGGTGGTCACCAGAAAGACCAACAATGTGACTAGAGAGTTGGGGCTTTGAGGTTGCTAAACTCCAGGGAGGGGAAAGGTGTTAGAGATTGAGTTGTCAATCATGCCTATGTAATGAGACCTCAGTAAAAACTCTGGACACTGGGGATCAGTAGTTCTTCCTGGTTGGTGAACACATTAATGTGCTGAGAAGGTGACAAACTCAAAGTCCACAGGGAGAGGGCATAGAAGCTCTGTGTTCAAGACTCTCTCAGATCTATGTGATTCTTCATTTGGCTGGTCCTGATTGTATTCTTTATATTAAAACTGCAATCATTAGTATAGTGCTTGTCTGAGTTCTGAGAGTTGTTCTAGTGAATTATCAAACTAGAAAAGGGTCATTGAAACCCCTGGATTTGTAGCCAGTTGGACACAAGTGCAAGTGTCCTAGGGTACCATTGTGGCTGGCATCTGAGTCAAGGGTGGTTTTGTGTACTTTGACTTTTAAATTGAGGGTCTGCGCTAACTCCCACTGATTAATCCCAGAATTGAATGAAAATATAGCAGCTGATGTCAAAAGAGGCTCTTATAGTGCAACATTACATAAATTTATCATGATACTTGAATTTTATAATAAAGTTTCAAATATGAATGTGGATACATATGTATGAATGAATATGTATACATAAAATAAATTCTGTATATATGTAAAAATGGATTGCAAATATAATTCATAAATTAAACTTTAAGTGAAAAAATAAAATTGAAATTTTAAACAAAAAAATAAAAATAGTTATAGAATGGTTTCCTTTTTCTTCAATTTTTTAGTGCAGGTACTGATCCAAAGTTATGATAAAAAATTCCGATCTTCCATACTTACTTGTTAATGAAGAGCCAAATATTTGCCTGAAGAAAACTTACAGTTGGTCTTGTCAATTAATTTGAAGAAAATGATAAGTGGTTAGTAGGAATTGTTCTAAGGAGTAAAAGTATAAGTTTATTCAACATAGTTTTCTTTGGCCAGACTGTATTTGTATTCATATACACTAGATAATAACCAGTGTTCTACCACATGAGAAATTTCCAAGAAGAATGAAGTAAGCCCTTCTACACATTTTTCTCTTTTCTTTTCTTTCTTTTTTTTTTTTTCCTTTTAGCATTTAAAAAAGTTGTGCAAAGTTTTCTAGCGATGGAAAGAATTCAAGAGGTTCGAAGTTCGTTGCCATATCTTTGGTAAAGATTATACTCAAACCATTTTAGAAAAATGTCAGCTTACAGTTAAAATAAAAAATGTAGTGATATCTGGAATTATCCACTCTCCCTCCCTTCTTCAGTTGTTGTTGCTGACCAGGTGAATCAGAACTGGACTCTTTCTTCAGACTTCTCTCTGGAACATGGGGCAGTAAGGGCAGCCGAGGGGAGCCACAAGCAGGGATACAGAGTAAGGGTTAGTTTTGACTTTTCACTATTCAGGGAGAGAGACTTCTCTTGAACACATCCTTTCTCTGGGAAGGTCGTTGCTAAGACCATCCAGGGGGTACTAGAGCTAAGGCAAAGCGGAGCAGTATCTGATTCTATAATCTGGATTCAGACTTTTCTCAGGGGCATTTTGGGCTTTGCTTGCTGACCTGGACATTTTCGGTGAACTGGTGGAGTAATGAACTGAACATTCTTGATCTACTATCTGTGAAAGCAGTGGTATCTAGAATAGGGATTTCTCTAGCTATTTTGTGGAGGGGAGAGGAGGAGAGGAAAAAGCATTGACTACCTACTCTGTGGCAAGAACAGTCTTCTCATTTAATTCTTAACCCAAATTTGTGAAGTATATTATATCAATTCCTTTGTTCATTCATTTATTAAACAAATATTTAGTGAATACCTACTATGTGCAGGGCACTGTGCAGAGTGCTGTAACTCAGTGGTCCTTGCCTTCTGGGACTTTATAGTCTTGTGTACCTCATCATTCATATGACTTTAATCAAATTTTAATGAATTTGGAGCTTTAGAATATTTATGTAATAAAACTAGTATATAGGAAGCTAATAAAATATGTATGAGGTAGGATGGAAGAAAAAGAGCAAATGATCTAATTTTTCCATATTTTCACATGAAGGAAGGGAATGTGAAAAAAAACGCAGACAACTACTTCTCTATTTTTTTATTCTTTAAATTTTACTTATTTTTAAAAAATGAAATACATTTCACATGTAGTAGCAGTATCTCTGATTTTATTAACTGCCTGTAGTGGACCTCACAGTCACCTTTGTTACCTGATAATACTTGGCCTCTGAGACTTTCCCTTAATTATACTCCAGTGAACTTTATTGCAACATCGGCCTATCTATTTTATAGGACTGATCTCCTTCCAGACTTCAGATGGGAAATGTCAGCTCTCCTGTCAACATCCCTAACATTTGAATTCTTGGGATACCAGAGATACTCTAAGAGAACAGGGAGGAATTGACTGTGTGTATACATTACTCTCTCAAATGCCACTTGGAAGAGGCAAGGAGAGGTCTTCTCAACCATTTTTTAATAGCAAAGTAGGCCAATAAAGAGATGATATGTATCAGGAATCATTTCCTTGCTAAAGGGTTTGGTGAACATATATAAAAAGAAAGAAATAAGATTTATAGTACTTATAGAAAAATTCATTTGATTGTTTTTTGATCCAAAAGCTTGAGAAAGAAACTTCTATAGTCACAGCCCTCAGGGACTGACCAGTATTCTGGGCTTTGGAGAGGTGGGCTTCTTTATCAAACCAACATCAGATTTACTGATACAACAAAGGCCTCATTTGCCCAAGTGAGAGTGTTTTGAGATATTCTAATCGTGACACTCCAAAATGTCATTGCTGTAGAAGTCTGTCTTTCAGCCTGGCCCCGTGTGGCACCAGAGAACTGGCATCACTTTCATGTTAAATGATCCTGCCTGAGTCATTATGTTTAAATATGTGAACTTGTCCTGTGACTTCGCATGCTTGTGTGCTCCTTAGCTGACTCATAAGAAATCGTTGAGGTTGTTTGCTATGTCGTGAGGAATTATCCCTAATCTGGACGAATGCTTTGATCTGATTAGCAGGACTTACTGTAATTTGCGGAGTGCTAAAATTAAGCTTGGTGATAGCTTACAGGGGCCAAAGGATTTGTCCTGCTGACCACGGGGCTGCCCAGAGACATGCAGACAGCAGGAGACAGGTGAATCCAAATTTAAGAAACGATGCCATTTCAGAACTGATTTGAAAAAATGTCCAGGATGAGCTTGTGCAGGGATTGAAAGGGATGGTGGTGATCGTGCATGTAACATTATGAAAAAGCTAGGAGGAGGAGAGAGCTGTTTTCTCAGGAGAATGAGACCAGAAGAGACTGCTGAAGAGATACTGTGTTTGTCGCAGCAAGAATAATCAGTATGTTGGCATGTGGACTCTAGTGACAAGGATGAAAATGAGATTCTATGAAAGACATATCAGAGTCAATAGGCAGGAGATGGCTGAGGCAGAAAGGATGAAACAATCAAACTGAGACAATTTGCTGAAGAAAGTGAAATTGCAATAATTGCCTCAAACTGAGTGTGTGCCTGGGTGGGGAAAGTGGGGTGCTTAGCAGAAAGAAGGGGAAGCTCAGTCTTCATCGTGGTGAGAATGCCTAAGAGACAGTTGGATAGATTACTGTCCAGAGGGAGACGATGACTTTCAGGTTGCGTGACCATTGGCTCTGGCATGTGGGCTTGCTTTTTCTTTTATAACTTAACATAGCTCAATACGACCTTCTTACTCTGTCCTGCTATTGAATGTGATCACGACCGAGCCATGGGTGAGAAAGTTTGTAAGAGGTTGGCACTTAGTGAAATATTTAAACAGAGCTCTGTTAACTAAAAATAGGAGGTGCATGGTTTATCTGAGGCCACCTTGTGTGTGGCTCTTGATTTCTATTATCAACAGGCTATGACTGGTGCATCTGTGACAAGTCAGATCCATTATTATTTGCATGTCACCCAGAGAATGCCCATCTCACGCAGAGCCACTGGCAAGTGTTGAATCGTGAGGATACCAATAATTTTCACATTTTCAAGTCAAATATACAGTGGATCTCCAAAAGCATCAGATAAGTGCCCACGTACTGTTCTAATGAGGTAGAAAGAGGACGAATTATTTCCCTATATTAGCTAGAGGGTGGAAGACACAGGCTAAGAGAATTGCCCAAGAATGACAGCTAGACTCCTTCTCACCTATCTCAAAAACTAGATTTTCTCAGCCCTGATCCTATTTTCTGTATAAATAATGTGCACTGAAACCTGTATTTGGAGACCACCCCCTCAATCCAATCTCAGTGAGCTTTTAACAAGCATTAAATGGGAATAGAACCTCTTTCAGGGGCCAGAAAGATCACTTCTAAGAGGAAAATAAATCCTTAATAGGAAACATGCCCTGAGGCTGATGGGGGCCTGGGGAATACAAAGTCTCTAGGTGAAGCTTGAATCAGTTTTCTCAGGCGTGCGCGCGCGCGCACACACACACACACACACACACACACACACACACACACGCAGACTACATATGCATTTTCCAAGACTGTTTAAAATTCATATAGAGCTATAAGAGTTGGTGGTCACATGTGGAGCCCCAAGGTCTCATTTCATGAGCTACCTTAAAGATCATTTGAGAATCATTTATAAAAAGCTCACCGCAAGACAAGCATATCAGTGTGGAGCAAGGAGAAGAGAATGAGAAAGCCCATCACCAGACAGACATGTGAATGTGGCATTTGAGAGAGAAAAGATGGCAAAATGCCAGCATTTAAAAGAACAAATGATGCCTTTTAGGCCACGGTAGCCTGGGGCAGTGTCAATGGTTTATGGGAAGGCCACTATGCCAGTAATGACCACGGTCAAAATTGGATTCAATTTAGCAGTTACACAGTAACTAAATATTATGGTCGTTTCTGAGCAGAAACTTTACATATATATTCTGAGACAAGTACATTATCTCAAAACCTCTTTAGAAATAGTACTGACTGATTATAAAGGAAGGTAGTATTTTTATTATTTTAAATTAGTGTTCAGATATTGTTCAGGCCTCTCTTTTTTGAATGGTTACCTTTCATCTTTCCCAACTCATGCCCTACCTACAATTCTATAGGAATAATGTGTACCGAGATCTGTTTTAAGTGACTACCTGCTTCACTCATCTCCAAAAGTCTGTCATGGACATTCAGGGGCAATATGACATTTGGCCCTCTGTGTCCAAGGCTTCTGCATCTGCAGATTGAATAAACCATGGATAGAAAATATTCAGAAAAAAAAAAATGTTGTCATTGCTGATGTGTACTATGTAGTTACGCCTGGAATGGTTGTGTTTGTATCGAACGTGTACGGACTTTTTTTTCCTGGTCATTATTCTGTAAATGTGTAAGTATAACAACTATTTACACAGTATTTACATTTTATTAGGTATTATAAGTAATTTAAAGATGATTTAAAGTATAGAGGTGGTTGTACATAGGTTATGTGTAAATACTATGCCATTTTTTTTTATATAAGGAGCTTAAGCATCCAAGGATTTTGGTATGGGGGTGTGTCCCAGAACCTATCCCCGGTAGAGAATGAGGGTCAATTGTACTTCTTCAAGGTGACAGTAAACTCATTTTTATAGGAAAATAGATTCTTAGGAAAAAGAACTTCTCTCAAGACAGCTGGTATCTCCAGCCCTCACTTGATTTCTGAGATTTGTTAATTATTGCAGAGATATGTCAGAGATAACAGAAATTTTTCATGTATCTAACTTTAGTTCCCAGAGAGAAACTTTAAAGCTATTCATTAGTTTTTGTCTTTATTTTTATCCCTTTTTATAGATTACTTAGGCTGTTTATGACAAACAGGGCTTCTAGCATCTATAAGCTCACCATTTAAGAGCCCTTTGTTGTAAAATGCCAAACAAGTGGAAGAAAAGTGAAAAATTAGATCTCCCAGAAGTTTCCAACACCTTTATTTGGCATGTAATAACACAGACACGAGCCATTTGCATTTTCTCCTAATTTTATATCTCTGTCTCCATTCCTCCCCGCAATGTAATATCTGCTCTTCTGTGGATGGAACAGCAGGGCTGTGAGACCCTGAGAGAGGACTCAGCCCAGATTTGCCCTGTGTCACTTGGACCTCAAGAGGGTAAGGACCCAGAACCACAGTCTGGGTTTAAATCTCGGTTCCACCTCTGACTCTCGGTGTGATGATGGATAATTGACTTAGTATCCCTCTACCCGAGTGTCTTCATCCATAAAATGGAGGAGTATTTACCTCTTACAGCTGTTGGTAACAACAGTTCAGAAAGGTACTCGAATGCATAGCACTAAAATGTGTGTGGTCGAGTTTGCTTCCATCACTGCCATCGTTTTAACTATTATTAGTGTCTCACTTGACTACTGATATTTATTTACAGCCTCTCTTCTGCTAATTTTCTGGAGCTCTGGAGTACCTACCTCTCCAATCCACCATGCCCTTTCTTTTCCTTGGGAATGTGTGCAGAATATAAGTGTTGCTGTTGAAATAAAATGTAGTTTCAAAGGCTACACACAGCAGCTCATTCGTTTAATAGGTGACATTAACTATTCCAATGAATAGTTGGTCAAAGATCCCCTATCAGGGCCAAATTTTGCCCTTCAATATCATTGATGAGGATTTCACTAATAAACTATGGCTAAGTCAGAACTTGGATATTTGCATGAACACATTTCGGCCCCACTCACATGTGGAAGATGGCTTTTCAGAGCTTCAAGTAACCTTTCTTGAGTAACTGGATCGCAAGCCACCAAGAGTGCATCTGCGTTCTCCTGTCATAGCACAGCTCTCACACAGGTGCTGCAGTGACCTCATGTCTTTCTTTTTGTGACAAAGAACCAGCCCAACTCCTGAATGCAAAATCTTTTAGGTCATAGCAGTGGTGACCAGAGCTTCAGCTCTGAGAAAAGCTGGGAGGGTTTGCTCTCTCTTCTGAGGACCACCCCCTCATAAGCCTCTCTCTCTCATTCTTGGCTGCTCGGTGGCCCCACCTTGATGGCCCCTCAGGAAGTACCCAGGGCTCTGCATCTGTTCTGATCAGATTTTCCAACAAAAATGACTTACTTTCTCACCGGCCCACTTAGGCTAGGAATCTGATAACTAAATTTAGTTGCCATGGGTGTGTGTGTGCACACATGTGTGTGTAAGCACATTAATGGTTGAGCCTGTTAAACTCCCAGATTTAATACACATTTAAGCAAATGTTGGTGATGTCTTAATTTACAAAAGAGAATCATGTGGAGGGGAATGATGTCAGCGTCAGTTGGGGAAACCTGTTCAAGGAAGTCCTTACTGTCTCTCAAGTGATATCTCTGTGAGTGGTTTGAATATTATGTTGCCTTTGAAAATGACATTAGAGTTCAAATGCTGTATATAATAAGTCTAAAGGTCCTGATTGACCTAAGCTTCATGACTGCTTATTAAAATTTTTTTTAATGATTTATTGTTGGAGAGGAACTTAAATATGGCTGAGAGATACAGAGTGACAGATTTTTGAAGCTGGACCAAGGCTTTCAGACTCGCTTTGTGCATTAACATCACTGAAGAATGTCATGTTTCTAGCATCAACAGTAGCCAGGCTGTCCTGCCTCTCACCCCTGGGCATCTAGCCTGGGGAAGAATTTGAAGAGGTAATAGGCTTCTTTCTAGCTCCTCCATCTCTGGTTAAGAATCACCTACCTAAGTCAACTGGTTTTGAGTCCTAGTTATGCCACTCACCAGCTGAGGGAGTTTGAATAGGTTATTTAACCTCTCTGAGTTTCCTAATCTCAGTGTTGTTAAGATTAAATGACATAACATAGGTAACTGCCTGGCACACCGTGTGCATTCCTACAACATTAGTTCCATCTCCCCTGCAGCCAATTCCCTGTTGGCAGGAATGAGGCCTTAGGAGGTTGATTTACTCCAGATCAACAAAAGATATTCTAAACATCAGTTGACAGCATCTTTCAAATTATGGCTGATTGGTCATATTAATCCACAACAAAGTCCATTTACCATCCATGCTCTTTCCAGGAAGAGAGAGGACATGATTCCCTCCCCAACATGTGCTTCCCAGGTCTCAGGGTAGACGGGAGCTTTCAGACCGTCAACTTCTGAAAAATTACGTCCAACACAAGTATGGTAATTTTGTGACAATTGTTACTCGGCTGAAAGTTGAGATGAGACAACCAAATATATAATTTTCGTGTTTCAACTTTTCTGAACTACATTATTATCTTTAAATAGAAAATAATGTACAAACAAAATGGTTCTTTTTTTATTTCCACTCTTCTCCTGTGAGGTCTCTTCAAACTTCTCAGTCTTCGAGCTGTCTATGAAGTGCTGCTCTCAAATATTAAGGGCCAAAGTTTCAATTGGCCTCCTTTCCCTGTCCTCTTGTTATTTACAGGTGCTGATTTTAAGTGCAAAAATTCCAATTTACTAGTGTAATTACCCAATTTATATGCACAAAGGTGGGCTGCCACTCAGAAATTAATGCAGCCTCAAATACCGCAGGTGAGGCCAGTTCGAATGTGAACTTAACGCATTCAGACCTGGCTGGGAACTTTGCCGGCTAAATTATTTTAGTTATGCCACATGATAGGGTCCTATTCTGAATGTCCACAGAGGAATCTACGTTTGATCTTGTAGGGGCAGAGAGCTTCGCTGAGTTCTTCAGGAAAGCAATATGATAAAACTGGAATTTTCGCAAAATGAATTGCTAGGGTTATGCAGGACAATGGGTAGATCCTGAGGTCTGAAGACACGTGAGGCAGCCACTGCCATGGAAGCAATGACCATGTGGGCTGGAAACAATGGCCTAGAGACCTGGAAGGGATGGCACCTCTAGGGGCTGGCAATGGCTTAATACTCATGCTGACTGAGAGGACTGTCAGAGTCTCAAATTGCCTAAGAAAATAACACAGGTGGCCTTTGACCTCAAGGAGAAGTGATTTAAAAGTCTCTGCTAGGGAATACATGGAAAGCTTGGGAAGGACATGGCCTTCGGTAGCAGGAACCACATCTTCATTCCTGTGTTCCCTGTAGTATTTTACACAGTTTTGACCTGAGTGCATAGACGCTCAATCAAAATTTTGGAGGATAATTGAATGAGTGACATGGGAATCTTTGAATAATATGATTTTAAGGCAAGGCAGGTCCAGAGTTTTGCTATTGAAAGTTTATACAACTCACAATACAAAAACAGTGTGTTGCAAAGAATGTTTTTCTGTGGCAGAGTGCTATTGCTCTGGCTTACTTGATCAGCTTGTCTGGGTTGCTGGCTTTCTCTCTGTCTACTGTTAGGCTAACAACAAGAGAAAGCAGAACAGGGCATCTCTAAGCCTGGATTGTATGACTGTGTTAGGAGGCAGGAAGAAAATGATTTCACCTGAGAGCCACATGGATTAAAAACTGTGAAGTCACACTCATGAAGTCCCATTAAAGCAGAACCATCGTTTTCCCTGAATGCCATTCTGCATCTGGACAGTGCTCGCTGGTGCCCAGTGATGTCAGGGGACACCTGGCAGCTCATCAAATGACAACCGAATGGACATCATAAGCCTCGAAGTTATGCAATACTCATATTTGCCCTGAGTTTACATCTATTAAAAGCTGCTTGATACTAGAGTAAGTTCTATCTTTGGGCCTGGCAAGCTTTTTCTAAGCTCTTAAAACCACTTGCCATTTAGCCAGGCAAACATCCAAAACCTGAGCCTTGAAATAACCACGACTACTGGATTTTCTCTGTGACTGGCCTGAAAAAGAGGAAGTTTCGCCTTCTCTTTTCTCTACTTTCATTCACTGCTCTCTTTTTTTCCTTTTGGTTCAATACCATGTGGGCCTAGTGGTGCTCATTAAACAATCTGTATAAATTTAACATCAAATGATTAATGATTTCCCTGCCAAATTTAAGGAGACAATTGCACTAAATCCTCTCTGATAGCAATAGCATATTTAAAAGTCTAATTTATCAGTAACATGCTTGGCGTTTTGATTCCTTTTGATTTGTATTTTTTTTCCATCAATTTAGAAGATTTTCAGCCATGGTGTTTTCTAATCTTTCCTGACTCCGCATATGTGTGGGCATTTGGGCTCCTTTGGAACAAAAGCATGGTCCCAAGAGCAAGCGATGTACAAGGTCAGGATGTGCCCTTTCTCCTCTGGCAAGACCCAGGCCAGCATGGCTGGCGGTGCTAACAGCAGGCTCCCAAACCGGCCTGTTTATCTTCACGGGTCACGTTTGAGGAATTCTCTCTATCCCACTTTCCTGATAGGGAAAGTAAATTGCAAACCCAAGGCCAATACTTTGAAGGTTATGGGAAAAATAAATACTTTAGTGTCTGCAAATAATCCTTTCTTGCTACGAGAAAAATATATCTATTAATAAAAATTGTTGTGTAAATATTTCTTTAAAGAGAGGCAATAAAAATGACACGGTGCTTTATAGGAAGGCCTCCAGCCCACTGTAAACGTCCCGAGTTGATGCAAATGCTGTGTTATCCCGAGTAACGTGCTTGTTGGACAGGGGTTGCAAGGCGTGGGCGCTGGAAAGCAGAGTTTGAGCGGAGGGCTCCTAGCTCCTATCATGGCGAGCAAAAGAGGCACCCCTCAGCGGATCTCTTCAGGACTCAGTCCTTTGAGCTAAGAAGGGAGTGGAATGAAATGATCAGAGGAACCTGGTGTCAGTTGGGGTAAATAAAATTTGAGGTAGTCAATACTATCATCTTTTTAGGCTCTAACAACCAGAAAGCTTATTTTTAGATCTACATCTGGGAAAGCATTAGATGTCAAATGTCTACTCTTCGCTCTCTTTTCAGCGCATCCTTTGCAAACTCCTCGCTTCCCCAATCCCTTCTCATCTACTTACGTTGAGCACCAAAGCCCTTTCTAGGTATAGATGATTCTCGGAGGACCAAAGCCGGGTTGGGACTCAGACTGTTTGGCGCTGGCAGCGACCAGGTTAAGGGGAGCAGGGCGACAAAGACCATGACCCTAACTCCAGGCAAAATGAGATAACAGTCACAAATTATACACAAAGGCAAAGCCGTGGGGATTCCGAAGAGAATAAGGCCACATCCTGGGGGATTTAAAAGATGGTAACAGAAAATTAGGTGGTGACTCAAAAATACTCAAAAACCTAGGGTTAGTTAGCAGTGGCAGATATTGGCCAAAGAGAAAAATATTCACTGCACTCTTCTTGGACGTTATCCGTTGTTTTCATTTTCATTCTTGTTTTGTCTAGGCCTTTTCCTTAGAAGTAATAGATATTCACTCTTTTTATTTTATTAATAGATATAGTTTTCTTGTAGCAATATTTTGTAGATACAAAAATATTTCTTTATCTCATAACTTTCAAAGTAGGCTCTGAGGTTTCCCCATCAGGAAAATAGAGAAAATTCCTCTTTTTCCCCATCTGTCATTGCAAATGCAAACCTAACCATAATTAGCATCATAACGATATCAGCCATTTTGAGTACTTATTTATATGTCAGGCCCTGGGCAGAAGCCTACTTCACCTTCTCATTTTAAAGATGAGGAAATAGAGGCTCAACTAGTTTAATTTGTCTAAGGTCCCAAGAGATTCAAACCAGGGCTCTCTGGCATGGAAGCCGAAGCACCTCGTGTCTTCGCCGCTCGGGGTCACAGCAGGGCTGCCCATGCCAGCAGTGCAGTTTTAGGTCAGCCATTGCCTACTCTTGTCCCCAGATGCTCCTCCTGTACCCTCCCCTATGCCTCTCAAACTGTTCCCTCCTCATTGGTTGATTCTTAAACTTAACTGTCCTTCTGTCATTGTACTTAAAGCAAATTTGTTTCAGGGTTTTGTTTGGTTGGTTTTGTTTTTTCCAAAAGCAGGGCTTGGATAGGGTTTGGGAGAAAGAGATGGTAACGGCACTAGAAGCCTGAAGGAAGGAGGGCTGGAGGTACCAATGACAGGGAAAGAGGCACAGAACCGGGAACTCTGAAGGACAAGATTTTAGTCTTTCCCGATTCTACGGAAGGCAGCTTTGCACCTGACAAAAGGGATGCTTTCTCCTAGGCCAAGTATTAAACCTAATGCTGATATTTAAGGGGGTAAAAATGAGAAGAAAGGGGTGTGGGGGAAGCCAGAGAACATTTGGCTAATATATTTGGAAATTTTTTTTTCAGAAATTTCAAGAATTTTTTCTGAAACAAGTTCTTTCTGGGTTGGCCTAGACTTTACATATTAATTAATTAATTAATGTACATGAGAGCAGCAGTTTTAAAATATGCATTAATTTATTAAGTTGAGCAGCAACTAATAGTTGCACATATTGGTCCATGGATACATTTGCAAAATTCTGCAGATTAATTTTCCCAAATTTTGTTTAACATTAAAGCATCAACTCATGTTTTAACATGTTCTTCTTGCTGGCTTTGCAGGTGTTTTTGAATATAAATAAGTGGATGTTAAGTAAAACATTTGAAAATTGTGACTTCTAGAGATTGCTCCCCTTAGCATTTGAAGTCAAGGGGCCAGATTGTTTTCATTTGCAGGCTTTCTAGGTAGAGATATTTGAAACTGTTAATGTTTCAAAAGTTGTATTAAAGGGTTAATAAACTGAAATTTAAAGAGATACAAATATCTTTAGATAGAGTCACAAAAGGCTTAGGCTACTTTGAGACAATTAGAGTTTGCACTTTTTAAAATAATATAGTTAGGAGTCCAGTAGATGTCTTCAGGAATGCTGGGTGATAAAAGCAAATCTTCACCTAAAGTTTTTTTAAATGCTTATTTATTTCTGCACTATAATATATGTTTATGGTAAAAATGGAAAATACAGAAGAATATAAAGAAGAACATTTTAATAGAATTCATAATCTTACCACCTTTTAAGTATTTGGGGGGGTAGGGCTGGCAGACATATACACATGCATATGCACAAAGTAATTTACATTGGCATCATGTCAAATACACAAGCATGTGTCTACCTCTTTCTATTTAATATTTTTCATCTTGAGTATTTACCATAACATTAACCATATAGCAGCAACATAATTTTTGAAGACAAAACAGATCATTATCTTGGGGATATCAAAAAATTACTAATACCAATACTCCATTGTATGCCACTTAGGGTTTCCAATTTTTAGTTAGTGTAAATAACCCTTAGTGAATAACCTTATTACATTTATTTATATTATGTTTGTGTATGTGTTCATGCGTAGATAGATAAATAAATAATTTTATCAGTATAACATCTAGTAGAAGAATTCCTAGGTCAAAGATTATGGGCCTTTTTACAATCCAAGTTTGAATCATAGGTCAGTTTTCAAAGTCATCTGAACCAGGAGTTGCTGATTTGTAGCCAGTTTCCTTTGGCGAGGGTGGACCATGATAATGAGCAATTCCGATTTATGATGAGTATTGTCCCGATTGGCAGATACAAGCCTCTGTGAGTTTGGCAGCAATGGATTCCATCCCAGGCTTATTTTACCTCCACCTGCCTGAAGTTCATTATGGACCCTGGAGGAAGGCCCATTCATCCACAACAAGCTCCTGGTGGGCAGAGGAAACAATGAGGGAGGGGAGTGAGATGCTGGCTGGATCTGTCAACTTTATGCAGACGGCTGAGTCTCTCGTTCAGTTCACCAGCTGCCTCTGGAGAGCCAAGTGAACTGCTCACCCCTCAAATGTCCTTCTTATCTGCATGGGGGAGAAGGATAATGAATGTTTATTAGATGAAGCAATTAATCTTTAGAAAAATAAGAACTAACATGGAAAGAGCTGTAAAAGATGCTGTATTCTATTTTTGGCAAAACATGAACATCTATAGATAAATTGCTCTGTCTACAGCACATCCAGATTTTACCACCTGTGAATTTAATTGAGTCAGTACCTAAGTACCAATTTAGGTAGTATGCTCATTTATGAAGTCGGTGCCTGTGATTTATCCTTACAACAAGAAGTAGTTGGTTCTTTTGATTTTCAAAGGTTAAAAAAAATGGATATCTTACTTTTAGGCTTGTTTGACGTTTATGGGGAAGGCAGTGACCTAGGGTCATTGGTTACTTTGTACATACATCTGTTTCCCTCTGGGTCACAAATAAATGTAGCCTCTCTGTTTTCAATTATTACATTATTTTCAAGATTGGAGGGAGCCCCTGCTCCAGCAGCTGTCGGTTGGCCAGACTGCCCTCAAATGACAGCTCTGACATGGTGGCAGATGTGCAACCCAGGTATACGAGCAATTGAATAGGAAAATGATGGGTGTAGGGGTGCAGCAGTCGGCAATGTCAGTGGAGAAAAAATTCAGGCTTAATAATTACAGTTGTACTCGAACTTGCATGGGACACATCCACACTGTCCAAAAAGAACTGATTTGCTTCAGCAAGATGAACTCCACCATGTTTCTCTCTGTGGTTTATGTTGGAAGATAATGGATTCTGGCTGTACACTCTGTGAAGAGACAGCCAATGTCTCCTCTCTCTTTCTATCCCCAGAGTTCAGCACTTGGCTGAACCCATACTGTGATTGGGAATCCATGGGAAAAGGCTTTAAAATAACAAATATATCCCATGGCACTCAGATTTGTACTAGGAAAAATAATCTGGTACGAGATATCTTCACTGACTAAATTTGAAGCGGGCCACTGAAACTGTGGCAATTTTGTTCCCTCTAGTATATCTATTAAAACTAAAGTGGAACATGTTTTTTAAAAATTTTATCATTCCAGATAATCTTTCTGCAAAACATCACATAGAATCCTCTTACCCTTTGTCATTGAATCAAGGAGTTGCTATGGACCTTGAGAGATCTTTCCTGTTCTTCAGCCTTTTAGCAAGTGAATGATCAAATCACCCAGGACCCCAAGATAATATCAAATATTGGCAAGTATGGGAGGAAGTGGGTTCTCTAGTACACTGCAGATATAAATTGGTACTTTCAACATTATCTATAATAGAAAAAAAATTATAACAGCCTAAATATCTACCATAAGGGAATGGTTGAATAAACAATTTAGATCCTTATTATGAAATATTTTGCAAAAAGTAGATCAATATACACTGATGAGGAAAGAAAAGCAGATGTATATTTCTAGAATGAAAAATGATAAGTGTAGAATAATGTGTATAATAAGGTAATATCTATCATGTGTAAATGGAATGCTACCCACTAGATATAAGTACTGGTGGTATGTATATGTATGTGTAAGAAAAAGGTCTGGAAAAGTACAGAGGAAATTGACTAGTATGTTGTACATTTTTTGAAACAGAAATTAGGTGTAGTGGTAGTGAGCATGATCTAGGGGAACTAGAGTTTTATTTGTTATGTTTAAAATTTAGATTTATTTATTTATTATGTAATTTATTTATTACTTTTGATATTATGTTATTATTTCATTATAGTTACTTATTTATATATTTATTTGTTACGTATATATATTTTACTAGGTAAAAGAAAAGCTCTCTACAGCAAGGTACATAGCAAGCAATCAATATATGTGGTCACAGATATTGTTAAATGGTTGAGCTGTTCTGCACCATTTCAGTGTTTGTTTCATCCTTTTTCCCTTCGTCAAACTGAAATCTTTCAATTTTAGCTTGAGCTTACGCTTATTTTTTCTGGATTCGCCCTCCTATTGGACATTTGAAAATTCAAAGAATGCAGTCAGCATTTCCTGCCTATGGCCAGCCCCTGATCAGTCTGCCTCACATTCTGCGGGCTTCCCTTTCTCTACTGGTGGGGAGAAAGTTCTCAGCTCTGGAACTCCCGCTACCGCATCACGGTTATGCTCACCGGCTCAGTCTTAACATGAGCCCTCATGGACAGGCTCTGTCCATGTCTTATCAATAGAACAAAGGAGTGGTCCCCGCTGGCTGAGAGAAACAAATTGAGATTTATGTTTCTTTTTTGAAAGTGATTGACTCTGGGAAAAAGTGTCCAAACTGAATGTGAGCTGTCAAACTATTCTGTGGACAACTGGCTCTGTGCAGCTCGTTGCATATCAATACATATGTGCAAATTTGGAGATTTAATAACTCAAGCCAAACATACTTATCTACCCGCAGTGGGGAAAAATGTTCACAGTGGATTATGTTAACTGTCGATCCAAGTTCTTTTTAACACATGAAAACAGCTGTCTTACTTTTCTCACAAGTCAGCAGCCTGCAGAATTCTATTACCTGAGACAAATTTAACACATTTTTTTTTTAAATGATGAGTTTTATGATGAGAGACAAATGGAAGATTCCATCTTTGGTTGGTGGCCAGAGGGCAGGAGGGAGCACGATAAATCTATTAGAAACTATTTATAGAGTAGAAGGTAAAGTGCCCCAGTTTTTAATTTCACTATTTGGCCCTGTTGAGTTCCTCACATCAAACAATGATATTAGTCTCACCCTGTCCCCACCAATTGAACCCCATGATGTTAAAATGATAGTCAGCAACAAGTTCTAGAAGCTTTCTCCTGGGGAATTTGCTAACATTTAAGAAAACGTCTTTCTTAGGTGGTTTCCATCCATAGACATTGATGGAAAGCACATGCTAAATAGAATGCAGTACCAGAGAATAGCAGAGGAGACAGGAGTTCTAGTAAGTAAAACATTCACTCTTCTGGGGCTTCTGCCTCAGACCTGCTGGCTCTGCTCCCAGCCCATTGGCTTCCCTACCAGCTGTAGTTCTGTATTTGCAGTGGAAGTGCCACCCACAGAGTGCCTTAACTGCGTACTGTCGCCTTCTTTTTGCTGTGAGAGCAAAGGCCATCTTCAGACTGGGATTGGTCACTGTAACTGCTCCCTCAGGTCCAGAAGGGGGACTCCCAGATGGGATTGACTTCCTACCCTCTGTGCCTTCCTGCATCCCAGAGTAGCCTTGAGAAGACACAAACCCACCTCTTTCCAAGGCAGGGTCACCTGAGCTATAAAGGACCCCTTCTGCCTGTGAGTTTTTCAGGGTCCTAGAATTACTAAGAAGTCAGACTAGTTGGAAATAGTCCCGTTATTTTGTCTGCATCTTTTTAGAAACTGTATTGTAAACATATAGCCAATTGTATGTTCAATGTGTCCCAGCGGTCCTGTAAAACTATACATCTGAGGGGAGTGTTGAAGAAAGCTAAACTCTACACTTTAGAAGTGAGATGAGCAGGTCCAAACTATCAGCCCTGGCTTTATGTGGAATGCCTTGTCTGCAGAGTTGGCAAACAGGAGTGGGGCTGGAGCAGGACAGCCATGCTATTAAAAGTATACCTGATATTGGTATACAGAGATCCTTCATTACAATCTGCCTTGCCACTAATGACGGGATGAATTGTGTCCTCCAAGAGATTCAGGTTCCATTGCTGATACTTGTGAATGTGACTTTATTTGGAAATGGTGTCTCTGCAAATGTAATTAGTTGAGATGAGGTCACAATCCAACATGACTGGTGGCCTTGTAAGAAGAGAAGACAGAGACACTCAGAGGGAGGAAGGTCATGTGACTACAGAGACAAGATTAGTTGCTGCAGCTACAAGCCCAGGGACACCAGAGATTGTCAGGAGCCACTAGGAGCCACCAGAAGGTAAAAGACACACATGGAACAGATTCTTCCTCAGTGCATCCAGAAAGAACCAACCCTGTTGCCACATTGATTTTGGACTTCCAGAACTGTGAGACAATAAATTTCTGTTGTTTTAAGCCACCTAGTTTGTGATAACTTGCTATAGGAAACTAATACACCACTTCCACCTCCTTCCCCATCTTAACTCACCATGGTAGATGCTCCACTGTCCTCTGCACACATCAGCCTCTCCTCGGTCACCTGTCTCACCAGGAGCTTTTATATCTTCAAGGTCTAGCACTGGAGACCACAGAAAATGGAAATTCAGGAAAAAAGGCAGTCAGATTTTCTCAGATCCCCCCAAATGACTCATGACTAATGAAGCATCTGCTTCCCAGGTAGAAAAATTTAGCTGATCAGATAAAAAATATTTATAATATAACTTGAAGCTAATAATAAAATAGGCAAGTGCAGATTATCTAATATTACATTCGTACAGTCTTTGCCATAGAATTTAAATGTTCGTGATCACTATTGACTGCAGGGGCAATCAGGGGATGTGAGTGTACCAAGGTTGAGTGCCCAGAAGAAGGGTGTCCTCAAA
>NW_011889075.1:943540-962394 GCF_000151845.1 Pteropus vampyrus | reverse complement strand
TCACTCAGAGCGGCTGCTACTTCTTTCATTGGTTAGGAAGGAACTGTTTTCAGAAATCATGAAAGGTTTTGTTTCCATTAAGTTGTGGATTTTTTTACATTTGTATATTTCTAGAATTTTTGTTTGTTTATTTACTTCAGGCTATATCTATGGGATTTGTGGAATTAATTGGAAACAAAATTTCTGATATTCCATGCAGTCTGCCTTTTTCCATATGCTTTTTCAGAGAAATTCAAACTTTCTTCAGCTTATGGACAGTACAAACTGCAACTGCACTTCAAAATCAAAACTAAACATTAGGTCTAATTTCATCTGACAGCCCTGGACAAAACTGAGTACACTGCCTTTGCATCCACTCCGCTCAATGATTGTCTCATTATCTATTTCTGAGCTATGTGGAAACAATTTCCTATGTGTATACACACACACACACACACACACACACACACACACACACACACAGGCACGTACATTGGTGCTTATTTTCTTTAGGGACAATAAAATGTAACTAGAGAGCAGATATATTTTATCATTTAATTCACTTCACTGAAGTACACAATTCAACATGCACTATTAGCTCAATCCAGAAGCTGCCTGAGCATAGGGGAATGAACCCCGTTTTAGCACAACGCAGTAGGCAAGCCTACAGTCTGAGCAGTCAAAGTATTTAGTGTTGCATTTGTTGTTGATTTAGAAAACAAACAAATGTGTATTGACGTAAAGTGATCTAAAAATTCAATTTGGGCATACTGACTTTTTCACACTTAGGCATCAGAAAGTAGCTGAGAAATGAAAGATTCAACCAATAATGGATATGTGCCAGCCCATGGTTGTAATGCACACTGGAAGGCTTCTCATCTCAAGTGCCTATCACAGTTTTTAGCACAAAGAGAGTACTCTGGTTGGTGCTTTTAATGTTTTAAGCGAAGTGGATGAATGTAAATGCTTGTGTTCAGTATACTTTTTTTTTTTCTGTTGTTACTCCTCTGCTCTCTCAGGATATACACAGAAGGATCTCTGTAAAATCTCCCCCACAGCCTCTGCACTTTACCAGACACCTGGCAGACACAGTTGAACTATATTTTCTAAGCCAGTGCAGCCCATGTCTCAGGACAAATTGGAAATGATGAGAAATTTAAGAGGCCACTGTTTGGTGCAGGCTTACTAAATAATAAAACTGTTACTTTCTTGTAGACAGATTAACCCAGGGATTCCCAGTCTTTTGAGAATTGCCACACATTATTATTGGGGTTGTGCTATCTTCAACTCACCTCATTTTCTCAAAAGCTTATTTTTATTTATTTCTTTATTTTTCTTTATTTTTTATTTATTTTTATTTTTATTTATTTTTATTTTTTATTAAATGCCAGTTAATTTATTTTTTATATTATATATACATAATCTTTAAAAACATTTATTTATTTATTTATTTATTTTTATTTCTTTTATTTTAAAAAATTTTTTAAATTTTTAAATTTTTTTATTTTCTCCTCCCCTTTCCCCCTCTTTCTGGTAACCACTAGTCCATTGTCCATGTCCATGACAAACTGTTTGTTTGTCTTGTCATTTGTTGCAAAAGCTTATTTTTAGACTCATGAGCTAGACTATCTAGAGAATTAAAATTATTGTTATCTTTTGAGGTAGATTATTAAAAACTGTGAGTTTTCTGTATTATAATCATGGAAATCCTCTCTCATCCCGAGACAACATCAAGGTGCATAATGCTGACCTGTCATCTTTTTGTGGTTCAGGAAGAGCTGCCATTCCGTGAAACTGGGTATTGTTCAACACAGGTGCTTTTTTGTACATCCACCAAACAGTGTGGTTTCCAAATAACAGGCAACTGTTACTTAATACTCAGAGCTAAAAAGAGTAACTATAGATTCTGAGGAGACAGGCCCCTGTGGATTGAAGCCACCTTATTTTGGGCTTTCTTCTTGTGGAAGTGTTTTAATTATGTCTTTAATGGCCTAGAATTCATAAGAATCTGAAAAAGCAATACATTGATATTCTTTTGGGGGGCGTATTGGTTGATTATATTTGTTTAGTAAAGTGATAAAAGAAAGTATTGAAAAGACTATAAATACTTGAGAAGGGTTGCTTATCTCCCTCTGAAACTGGCAGATTTCTAACATCAGAAGGAACCCGAATGTATAACAGTGTATATTGTTTTTTGGAGCGGGGAACACAGCACTCTTTTTCAGTTTTCAGGGTCTGAAAGATGGCTTTCTGATGTTAGTGTTCTAACAAATATTAATTGCAATCATTTCGGCTAACTTCAATAATTCTAAGCTATAAAATAAAACAAAAAAGTTTGTACCGTTGGCATTTTCATAATGGGAAATAGTTTAAAAGCATTCTCTTTTACCCATATTTAAACTCTTTTTAATAAGTTTAGAAGACTTTTTAAATAAGTTTAGAAGGATATTATATTCAATGAAAAGTTATAAACATGTTTCCTATTTCTTGAGCCATGTGGAATACATGATTAAACAAACTGAGGAAACATATAGCAGTGCCTACAGAATTATTTTTATTGTATTTGATGCATTAAAAAAGAAATAGGATATTTTAAAATTGAGGCTAGTGATGACTTACGTCTGGATTCTACTGTTAGTATGTGCTTATCAAATGTCAACCATCCAAGCAAATCTATGAATCAGTCATTTTAGTGGGGTAAAAAGTGGGTCAAACCAATTGCTTGGCCTTATATAGCTAAAATGATTGGTTAAATGGTCTAATTTTTTGCTGGCTAGATTGTCATGATGTCTTATAGCTATAGTCCAAATTACTTTTGAGGGCAGAGTAGACAAAAGACTGAAAAGAATACTTGATTAGCTCCTTTGTTCATTCTATTTTTAGTATTAAAATATTTACTTGTTTTTCTTTCAGTTGAGAACAATGTGATCCTCTTAAGTTCAGGAGGAAAGAGTCACCTTCCAATACTCTCCTATAGTCTCATCTACACCAAGATGAGAACAGAGAAAAAGTGATATAATCCCACCTTTTAGATTCATGAAGTCTGCTTTTATCTGCAGTATGATCATCTAAACAGCTACTAAATTTATTGTATATTTAGGTTTATAAAAAATTGAAATTCAAAGAGATATAGAAATACTATTCTGTTCAATTATTAAAGTTGTGACATGGTGCCCCAGGTTGGCCCTATAGGTGACCATGTGTCTAGAGCACCTGACATGACTCTGTTAGGCTCTAGTTGCATGATGGGCAGGAACTCTTCTGAGACAAGTCTCAGCCTAAGGAAGGTATGTTTTGAGGCACATGGAAGAACATTTTAAGGGCACCATAATATCTGTTACTCTAATTCCATCCACCCAAACTCCCAAGGACTCAAACAGGAATCCTAAGAAGAGGAAGCTACGATAAAGAGTTGACTGACAAATAAGAGCTCTGTGACACACACTAGTAGTTGCAGCCTTGTGGGCTGCATGATAGCACAGTACCAGTGTAGATGGAGGGCACTGTCTCTCTTTAAATTTACTGCTGGGACATGAAACAGCTCCAGCAAAAGGGCCTTTCCTATAGCACTGTAGCAGCACGTTGCAGGTGTTGACTGTTTGATGCACTTCCATTGACCATTGCAGCCTTTGTTACCATCTCAGAAGTATCGTGGTGGTAATGATGCCTTAAGCACTGGCGAAAGGATCAGTTTCACTGGCATTACTATAGCACTGGCAACTTGTGTATCTGTAGCAATTGGTGGCATCTCAGCAAGAAGCCAGGTTAAAGGACAATGGCATGTGCCACATAGTACCTAAGAGGGCTCAAACACCCAGAAAATAACCACCGAACCCTCTAGGAGAGAACGTGAGGATTTGAGGGGACAGGCTATTCTGCAGTTGCGGGTGGTCTGAGGAGAGTAGAGGCAGAAAAGTACCTACTTCGTCACAATTGGACTGACCCTATTGTTCCTAAGTTGCTGTGGTGTCACCCAATGTGAGCTGTTTCCAAAAAATATATACTAACTTGATCTGAAAGGCAATGGCTTTCTTATATCCCAACCTGTTGGCAAGAATTATTTTTTTAAAATCCGAAGAGAAATTCTTTCAGTGAAGAGTTCCTGTCAAAACGGTGTTATCTTGTCAATTAAGGTGTCAATTAAACTGGGCTTGAAGAAGCATGTTTGTAGCTTCCCATCATGTATAGTCTTTTGGAATTTCAGGCAGCACTCCTTTACATACAGTGAACGTTGCATTTCTGTCATAATGTGAGAATGGAAATCATATGCTCTGCCTTCCTGAGGGGGAGAAAAATATTCTCTAATGTTTTCCAGAAGTGACACTGTTTTTCATTATCTAGTGCATTTCATGTCTGTTGTTCAGCTTAATGTGCTGGATTCACATCACAGTGGTGTCTCCACAAGCTGCAGTGGGGCACTAGTATTTTCCTATACTATGAGTTTGAAAATACATATCCATTTCTCTTGAGAAAAAGAAACAAGACTAAATTCTTCTCCCCATCTTTTCACTTTACCTTGTGCCACTTCATTTAGTGCATGACACATCATGCACTAAATGACGTTAGCTCAGTCTTGAAAACATATCCCCAGAAATATAAAATTGATGTTAAAATAATGGACATAGTTAAGGCATCATAAGCATTTTCTTTGCCATAATTTACTGTTTAGAAATCAACTTGGTTCTTGAAGGGATTTTGTAAAATATAATGTCACAGTACATTTTAAGACAGAAGGAGGCCATATGGTCTATCCAAACCCATCCACCTGTCTGTCTAATGTTTATATCATGGAATTTTTTTCTTCCCTGTCTGGCTTTTCTTTGAATATACTCACAGTTGCATGTTTCATTGTTGCCTTTGGTGGACCATTTCGCACATTAATTATTCTCTGCATAAAGAAGTTGGGTAGTTTCTTTTCTCTTCCTAAAAGCTGACTATGACTAACTTGAATCTTATAATAGCAGGTGGGCAGTTAATTGGGACATGAAAGCAACCTAACACTAATTTGCAGGCGCGTTCAGATTTCCTGAGTAATTGCCATGCACAAGATGATGTGGTGGCGGGCTCAGTGAGCCTGAACAACAGACAATGTCTAAATATGGCTGATGCATGTGACATATGTTCTTTGCCTAGAGGTGTAGCAAAAGAAAAGGCTTGTTCCTGAGTGTAAACTTGGAATCAGAAGACATAGGACATTTTCCAAAAGAAATTAAAAGCAATGGGACTGCAAGTTTTCAGTAGAGTCAGAAGTTGAAGTGACTTTTCTCTTCCTGGAGGCTGGGGTGTTGTTATTGCAGTGTTTATGAGTACAGGTATAATTGCCCGAAGCTAACTTTCTCTCCCCTAAGCAATGAGAGGGCCTGTGAGCTGCAATCTTGAAGAAGAAGTCTGCATTTTATACTCTTGCTAGTCTATGCAAGACTTATGAGAGTGCTTTGCACAAAACAGCTTCTCAATAAACAGAAGGTTTTTTGAAGCAAACGTGGAAGGCATGGGCCTTTCCAGCCATCCTGAAGGAGGTGTCCCGACTGAAATATTTAAGCCACCTGTTGTTCTAACCCACACTAACCATGAGGGGTAAAGAATACATTCACTTTAGAATTCTTTCCCCTGTACATCTCTACCCTCCTTATTGTCTACCCTTCTATCAGTTTTAACCCTGGAATTTTAAGTGGCTTAATCCCAAAATGAAACTGCATAATTAAGTCATGTTCCTGGGTAAAACAAGAAACCAGGTAGAATTTTACTAAATTCTTTGCTAAAGGTTGCCTGTTGTGCAAGAGAGCCTAGAAAATTAGCCTGAGTGTCTGGGATTACGGACCAAGAATGGGACTCCTTTAGATGTGATACCTACTTGAGTTTAATTTGGACTGGAAGACCAACAGCTTTGGGGCCATATTGTCAGATGGCCCAGAAGTATATTTTATATTCATAGACATCTCGCTAAGAGTGGAGAGTCTCTAACTGACTGCACCCTATAATCCACTATTGTATTTGGCTGGTAATGCAGCCTTAAAGTCTGCCACGTGGTGCCAGAGGCTCCTGACCAAGTCATAGCCAAGAGAGGACACTGCAGCCTCAAAAAAACATCCTCTCCAGTAAGGCAGGGAGGTGGTCACTAAGACGCAGAGATGTGTTGGGACAGAGGAAACTGACTTTAACAGGAGTATTTCAAGCATATGGAAAAGCATTTGGAAGAATCACAATTTTACTGCTGGCTCCCCAAGTCCCTAAGAAAAAATTCAGAAAAGGTCTTTACCATTTGTGAATTGTGAAATAAACACATCTCCAAGGGGGTGCGTGGGTATATGTACGTATTAATATTCCATGGGTGTGGCTAATATTGACACCGATGATTTTTTAAGTATTTGTATTCCTACTCTACTCTGACTCATCTGAAATTGGTGTGCTATAAATCCTTAAAGGCTGCCAGATCCCTTTTGAAAGGAAATGTTTCTTCGCCTTACCTTTCAAAGTCAGCTCTCCCAGGTTTAGCCAAGTGCTGTATTTCAATGTGTTGGTATCACTAAAGGAGAAAAGAGAAAGTTTTCCTCTCTAACTGGAGGATAGAGGAGGCCAGGAGAGTAAATGCAGCCACATTAGAGAGGAAATGTGCCTGATGACTTAGCTGGGCTTTTCTATCTTCACCATTTACCAACAATTTACTAAACGCCTTTGCTAAACTGCTTCTTTGTCTGCTCCCATTGTTCCACATAACTGAAACAAGCCAGCATAGCATTGTCATCTATGTCAATAATGGTCACAAAATCGCTTTTCTCCTGCAACAGACGGTATGCAAAACATAAAGGAGTATAGCAATGCACCCAAGCAAATTGCCCTCCCAAACTCATTTCAATAACGCTTTCCCCTCATCTATGCAAAATTCAGATGAATATTTACAACATCCAGGAATAGGTACCACAGGAAGGAAAAAAAAAAAAAAAAACCCGACGCGACCAACCCACCTCAACCTTGCAAGTGTAATCATTCTCAAAATGCTCCCCAAACAAATTGTTCTGGCTGCTGTTGCCCGGCAACCATCCCACTGTAGTATTCTGCCCGGGGAACATGTGAAGTGGGGCTGGCTTCTCTGCTCAGAGTGTGCACAATTATAATAACAGCAGCGATGGAAAGCAAGATGTGAAGAGGTTAAAAGTCAGGGTCAGAAGTGCAGGTTGCTGTGACCTTAAAATCAATTTCAAACATTATTTGTGACATTTTTCTGTGTTCCATTGCTTGATGTTAGTCTTGCAATGAACCACCTAATCAGACTTTGGGGGCCGTGGGACATTGAGATTTCAGTAGTGTCAGGTCAATTTCTACCCACCAGCGTACTGGCACCTGTGAGGCAGGCCATTATCTAGGCTTTTACAAATCTCAAAACTGTGAAGCCTTGAGTGGAGAGAAAAGACAAAGTTGCTGGGTCTCCTGTGCCATTCGACGGCCCTGACAGAGCTCACCCCATGATGCCAGCTGCATCGAATGCAGCTGGTTCATGCAGTGGCTACTCCTTTAGAAAAAAAGCTTCCCTGTGTGGTGAGCATTTCTCCTAAAACATTATTCCTAAGGCACAGGAGTAAGTTTTTATTCATCTTTCTAGCAGATGTAGATATAAAGAAGCAAAAAAGGAAAAGGAAGGAACCACATAAACTAATATATTTCCATGTGGCCCTAATCATTGGACTTAATAGAGTTGTAGAAGTACTATGGGTGGGCTATAGTGTACTCAGGCCAAACCACGGCTG
Source organism: Pteropus vampyrus (assembly GCF_000151845.1). Taxonomy (NCBI): domain Eukaryota; kingdom Metazoa; phylum Chordata; class Mammalia; order Chiroptera; family Pteropodidae; genus Pteropus; species Pteropus vampyrus. Next base: position 954,670 of record NW_011889075.1, on the reverse strand, counting down.
GACCTAAGCTCTGGAATGGTTCAAAACATCAACAGACCTTTCATTATGTGTCTAGATATCTTCAAGATGTATAGTGGACATAAGCAACGATGACAATTTATAATTAAGATTTTACTTATTTCTTGGTTATTAATTTCTTATATAACTAAGCAATTTACTCAACAAAATTCACAATTATTTTGGGAGCAATTATTTCATAATTTCTCTATCTGTGACTGATCTGAGCAGAATATGGACTCTATACCTGAAAACTATCACATAAAATTTCTCCGAAATACCTCTTTGACTATGAAGCCTCTCCTGCTCAGAACTCTTTAGTGAGTCCCATTCCTCCGAATAATATTTAAACCCCTTATCTAACATCTTTCCGGCATAGCCATAAGTTATCTTTCTGAGTCTTATCTCCCACTATTTCCCTAGGAAATCCTTGGCTCAACCAAACCAAAGATGCAGCCTGATAGAGCAGAAACAGCATAGCAGGGGGTCTAGCATCAAGTTCTGGTTTCCTCTCTCTATTAATCGGCTGTGCAATTCTTGGCAAGTGCCTTAACTTCTCTTGGTCCTTATTTCCTAACAAGCACACTGAAGAAGCGAGGCCACGTAATTTCTAAGATCCTGCACATGCAAACCCTGGCTTCTCCATGGTACTGTACACTGCTAACTATATTCTTATTTTAGATACTCTCTTTTCTTGGCTTTCATGATATCGCTCCCTCCTAATTTTCCTTCTATTCTTCTAATGCTTCTTTTTTGTCTGTTTCTCGTGTTAATAGTACCCGTTCTCAGTAATCTCCTCATTCAATTTTTTGAATGAGATCCACGCTGACCATAATTGTGCCATCTCTTCTCCAACCCTGGCGTCAACACTCTGGTACAGACATGACCTCTCTCAGAGACTCCCAGCTAGATTATCTGCCTTGAGGAAAGTTCTCCATCTCTATAGCCTTCTATTCTTCTGCAAGTTCCATCCAAGTAAGGTGAGGTGTGATCAAGCCTCTTTCCCAAAATCTTTCTTTGATTAATTATAGCCTACTAGATAAAGCTTGATGTCCTTAGTGTGACATACAGGTCCTTTGTGACTGAAACTGTCTTATTTCTCCCAATCTGCTTGTTGCTCCAGGAAGATGGAATTACTTTGCACTGTGATTCCCTCTGGAGTAAATAACCTTATTTCCTCTTCCCCTCCTCTGTGCTCCCCTAATGCCCTAGCTGTGCCTCTGTTGTATCAGCATTTTTACATGATTTTGTGATTTTCTGTGATGTGTATTCCCACTACAAGACTGGGAGCTATATGAGACTTAAAGCTATCCTCATTTTTGTATGCTTAGCTCAACACTGGCAGGAAGCTGGGGTTTATGTAAATATTCATTGAGTAAAGAGATGAATCCATGTGGTTTATTCACTCTTCACTAAATGGGCCTTGAGCTTTTCTTGAATGTCTTCTCCATTTTCTTGTGATTTATCACATAATATTCAAATTTGAAGACCTAGTTCTTTCCTTTCCTAAGCCTTTCCAGTTAGTCTAACAGAAAGAATAAAGTCCATTTTCAGAAAGAACTTATTATATGTAATTTATTTTATAATTAATACTCCCTATGCTCTTAGCTCTACTCTCTAAGTAAGTTATTAGAAACACTTATTTTGTATTGCTCACAATAATTTGTGAAACATTAGTCTTTAGAAAACATTTTTTTATGTGTTGGTTATTATTAATGATCCTGTTTTATTAATGCCAGATTTGTCCTTTCTATTTAGTGCTATTTTTATCCCACCAGAGAGGTGAGAGATTATCAGTCCACTCCTCCTCCTTTATCTTAGTGATAAAGAATGGAGTTGGTATAATTTATTTTTTTCCACTAAAATTCTCCTTCTCTTATTTATTTTTTAATACTTGAAAAATAAAGCAAGATGTCATAAGGACATTGTGAAAAATGTTGTCATGACAAGCATTTATGTTAAAGAAATTCTAGTCTTGTCTCTGCTTCCACAGTATGTCCATTTTAATTAATTTTACAAGAGGAACTAAAACTTTGGTTCTCAAAACAACAATATTAAAAGACAGGCTCTAATTGCCTTGGAATAGTTTTGGAAGCTGATGGGGAGAAAGGTGTGTTATTAAGATGAACAAGCTTAAGAGTTATTATTATTAATGATTCTGCTTCAAATGTCTAACATGTTCTTAGAAACTTAGGCAAAGACTATTGCTACATTTCTGTGGTCAATGGAAAAGCCCAGAGTGAAATTCGAGACTAGGAATAAGTGAATCTTTAAAAAAAATAAGTTTGGGGTTGGGATGAAATTCCATAGTACACTGGAAATTTCATGGAACTTATCTAACCCCCTTCTTAGAAGACTTTTAGAGCTTCCTGTCAGATTGCAAATACCAAGAGGATGAACTTTCTGGGGATATTTTTGTGCTCCATTTCTGACTCTGACAAAAAAAAGTAGAATTGTGCAAAGAAAAGTTTGGTAATCAGATTCCTTAGGGCCAGAAGAGAGCCTGGATTAAAGTTTAGGATATATGGTTTATATTTTATTTTACTTTTTAAAATAATTTTTTAATTTTTCAGTTACAGTTGACTTACAATATTATATTTATTTCAAGTATATGACATAGCGATTAGACATTTACTTAACTTACAAAGTGATCATCCTAATAAATCTAGTACCCAACTGTCACCATACATACTTATTGCATTATTATTCGCTATATTCCCTATGCTGTACTTTACATCTCCATGACTATTTTTATAACTGGCAAATTGTGCTTCTTAATCCTTCGCCCTTCTCACTCATTGCTTCGACCCCCCTCCCATCTGGCAATCATCAAAATGTTCTCTGTATCTTTGAGTTTGTTTCTGGTTTGTTTGTTTATTTTGATTTTTAGATTCCACATATAAGTGAAAACATGTGATATTTGTCTTTGTCAGACTTATTTCGCTTAGCATAATACCCTTTAGGTCCATTTATGTTATTGCAGATGGCAAGATTTCATTCCTTTTTAAGACTGAGTAATATTCCATTGACTATATGTACCATTTCTTCTTTATCAATTTATCTATTGATGGACACGTAGGTTGCTTCCATATCTTGACAATTGTAGATAATGCTGTGATGAGCACAGCGATCCATACATCTTTTTGAATTAGTGTTTTGGATTTCTTCCAATAAATATCAGAAATGAGATTGCTGGGTTGTTCTTTGTCTCTTGTTATAACCTTTGTTTTAAAGTTTATTTTGCCCGATTTAAGTATTGCTAGCCCAACATTTTCTTGTTTGTTTCCATTTTCATTAAATTTCATTTTCTATTCCTTTACTTTCAGTCTGTGTCTTTCAATCTGAAGTGAGTCTTTGCAGGCAGCATATGTAAGGTTATTGTTTTCTTATTTATTCAGCTATCCTATGTCTTTTGATTGGAGCATTTAATCCACTTACATTAAAAGTAATTGTTGATAAATATGTACTTATTGCCATTATATTATTCACATTTTTTATCCTTTTTTCTTCTTCTTGTAATACTGGTTAGGTGGTGATGAACTTTTTTAGCTTCTCCTCCTTCTCCTCCTCCTCCTCTTCTTCTCCTTCCTTCCTTCCTTCCTTCCCTTTCTTCCCATTCTTTCGTTCTTTCGTTCCTTCGTTCTTTCGTTCTTTCGTTCTTTTTCTTTCCTTCATCCTTCTTTCTTTCAGACATCTCTTTAACATTTCTTGTAATACTGTTTAGGTGGTGATGAACTCCATTTGCTTTTTCTTCTCTGGGAACATCTTTATCTGTCCTTCAGTTCTAAATGATGGCTTTGCTGGGCAGAGTAATCTTGATTGTATGTTCTTGCTTTTCTTCACTTTGAATACTTCATGCCAATCCCTTCTGGCCTGCAAAGTTTCTGTTGAGAAATCAGCTGACAGTCTTATGGGACCCCCCCTTGTAGGTAACTAACAGCTTTTCTCTTGCTGCTTTTAAGGTTCGCTCTTTGTCTTTAAACTTTGGCATTTTAATTATGTGTCTTTGTGTGGGCTCCTTTGAGTTTACCTCATTTGGGACTCTGTGCTTCCTGGGCTTGTATGTCTATTTCCTTCATCAAGTTACGAAAGGTTTCAGTCATTAGTTTTTGAAATATATTTTCGGTTCTTTGCTCTCTCTCTTCTTCTGGTATCCCTGTGATGTGAATGTTGGTATGCTTGATGCTGTCCTTGAAGCCCCTCATACTAGCCTCATTTGGAGGGGTTCTTTTTTCTAGTTGCTGTTCTGATTGGATGTTTTCTGCTACCCGATCTTCAAATCACTGATTCAGTCGTATGATTCATCTAATCTGTTGTTGATTCCATCTAATGTATTCTTTGTTTCAGTTATTGTATTCTTCATTTCTGACTGGTTCTTTTAAATTTTTTCTATCTCCATTTTTATGTTTCCTATCTTTTTGTTGAAGTTCTCACTGAGATCATACAGCATCCTTATAACCAGTGTTTTGAACTCTGCATCTGGTAGATTGCTTGTCTCCATTTTGTTTAGTATTTTTTTCTGGAGTTTTGTTCCATTCTTTCATTTGGGAGTTGTTTCTTTATCTCTTCATTTTGGCTGTCTCCCTGTGTTTGTTCCTATATATCAGGTAGGGCTGCTATGTCTCCCGGTCATGGTAGAGGAGACTTATGTATTAGCTCCTGTGGGTCCTCAGTGGCACAATCTCCCTAGTCACCTGAGTCAAGTGCTCCAGGTGTGTTCCCTGTGTGTTGCTTGTATGTGTCCTCCTGTTGTAGTTGAGCTTTGATTGCCGTTGGCACATCAGTAGGAAGGATTATCCCTCAGACTAATTGATTGTGAGGACTGGCCATGACCACAGTGGAGGAGCTATTGTGCAGGAGCTGACCCTACAGAGCAGGATTGACTTTAGCCGAGCTCTGGTTCCTGCCTAGTCTGACTTTTTGGTCTGTCATTTGTGGAGGTGATTGAGTGGTACTCTGATGTGGTCAGAAGCTGGATCCTGGCTGTATTGGTTCTGGGACCTCTTAGGAAGGGCTCTGGTTCAGGCCAAAATTAGCCACTGCCTGTGCCCTGCCTGGGGCCATTTGATATGAGCTACAAAGTATCTGCAGATGGTTCCCCCTTGTGCTGGGCTTGGAGATGCTTGGGAGAGGCTAAGCTGGCAACTGAGGCTGGCTCCCACCAGTGCCAGGCTTAGGGTTGCTTAGCAAGAGGTATGAAACATGAAAAGACAGATGCTGCTTGTTTAGGGTTTTTAAACTTTTGAGAGATTTTAGGAACATCCATGGCATGAGCCAGCACAGGGCATTTGTATAGAAAACCACTGGAAGCAGCTTCAGTAGGCCGCAAGTTTGGTGGGTGTTAGCTAGGTTGCTGGAGACTCAGATATGGCTTTCACTTGGGAGTGCAGGCTTGGTTGGTGGAGGGCTCACCAAAGGAACAATAGTGTCTGCCAGCACTTCTTTCTGGAAGAAAGCTGCCCCTCCAGCCCTTGCCCCAAAGCTGAGCTATTCAATTTCTCCCTATATATCTCTGGCACCTTTGAAGCTTCTGCCCCAGTGCTGGATCTCAGAGTGAGTGAGTTTGTCAGTGAGTAATTTCATGTGCGGTTCCTTTAAAAAGAATGCCTGGAACTCCAGCAGTCCTATGTCACTCAGCCACAATCTTCACTGGTTATCACAGCCAGAAACTGTGGGAACTTCTCTTCCTTGAATTGGAACCCTGGAGTAGGGAGCTTGATGTTGGGCCAGAACCCCTCACTCCTCAGAGGGGACTTCCACAGCCAAGATATTCCTCCTGATGTTTAACTACCATCTCTGAATATGGGACTAGCCCATTCATTCTGAGTCTCTGCCCCACCTACTAGTCTCGATATGACTTCTTCTGTATGTCCTTAGTTATAAAACTTCTGTTTCACGAGACTTCAGGAGATTCTCTATAGCTGTAATTTTGAAGTGGTCATGGGAGGAGGTGAGCACAGCCTATACTTACTCTGCCATCTTGACTGGAAGCCCTGAGTATCTATTTAGCATTTAAATTTATAGAACAGAATTTTAGTCTTTGGCAAAGATTGTATTCATAAAAATCCACTGAAAGAAAAATAGTTGCTAATCATTTTAAGAATAATCATTAACCATTTCTTTAAATACTTTGAATGTAGTTAGCAATATTCTATATCAACCTCAACTTTTAATTGCATAAGATCTAACTGGTCAAATACATTCAGTTGTCAGTATCAAAACGATCTTCTATTTTCCAACTCCTTAGGTTAAAAAAGTTTAGTAGAAAAGTTCAAAGCACATATTAAAAGACTTTATTGAATAGAAAATGTGATAGAAAGAGATTGGTAGAAGAACCACACTGTATTCTAATTTTTTAGGCTTTGGATATGCACAAATTTGGTTCATGAAAATTGGGCCTTGGTACCATTTTTTTGTATGTGAAATATAACTTTGTTTCTGCTAAGTGTAATAAGTAAAATTAATGAAATTCTCATATTCCTTTCAGTTGATGACACTAGAGAGTTGAACCCAAAAGCTGTAGTAGTAGATGATGATCTGAAGGATTCCTGATAGGTTACAAAATCATAGTTGCTATTCCCATGTGTGCTATTTCCTCATCCTGACACTGAGGTAGGCTAGACTCATTCATCACTCAGGGCAAACAAAATGCTTAGTCTGCATCTTTCAAATGAAAACTAAAAATCCAGTTATTTTGTACAATTTTGCTGGTGGTGGCTCAAGGCAACCTCTCCTGCCTAGAGAGGTGTTGGGTTTGACCATGACCAGGAGTATCTAAAGATTCAAGGCCATGGTATGGAAGGACTCATCAGAGCACCAAGCAACCCCATGTTATGGGCGGAGCTCAGCTGCCCAGTGATGGCCGCCAGAGCAACTCATCCCTCAAAGTTTACTGAATTTAAAGTTCTATTCAAGACTTTCCTCATTAAATATCTTCATGTGGGAAAACCTAGCAGTGTTCTGAGACATGAAGACACAACACAAATTTACAGTGGTCTTCATCTGTAGAAATGGAATATTACTCCATAAAGCCCTAGACTAAAAAAAAAAAAAGAAAAGAAAAGATTCTCTTAAATTTAACCTAAATATCTGGCCAGCTTCCTCAATTACTGTTACCTTCTCTTGGTTATTGGCATGGGTACCATGTTTATCCTGGCCAGGAAGCTCTGTTCCTCACTCTGGTTGTCTCTATGCCATGTTTTACATGTCACTTGGTCAACTCCTTCACTTTGAGTTGCTTTTCTTTTATTATACTTCAAGAATGTTTCTTCATATGCTCAACTTTTCATATTTGTTTTCTTTCCAGTGTCAACTAACTTAGTTCTGGCTACATCAGTTCTTAGAGCCATCCATCTGAACTTCCTTCCAAACTGTTTAAATTTCTTTTGCAAGTAATAGAAACCACCCCTATGTCACTTGAGCAAGAAAAGGAATTTATTGGTAGGATAGTGAGATTTGTCTTAGAATTCTAGAAAGAGCTGAACAATTAAAACTTCAGAAGGAAGGAAGAAGAACAGCTTTAGTGACATTAGCAACAAGGCAACATAAACTAGAGTATCAGCACCAATATTATTCAGCTGCAAGGACTCCTACTTAATGACAGATTTGATTGAAAATTCAGTTTTCTTACAAAGAATAATCTGATTGACCCAGGTAAGCTTTGGTTGCTCAACTGCCCCAATTCTTCACAAAGTACTTGTAGCCAAGAGGACAGGGCATATCATAGAGACATAACTGCTTTCTCTGCAGAAAATCTGGGCATCAGACTCATTGCCTGAGAAAGGGAAATTGTGAGCTAAGAAGATATCCCAGCATAATGAGTTCTTTATACAGCCAAGACTCAGTCACAATTTTGATTTTCTTTTTATAGTATATGTTTTTTAAAAAATATGTTTCTTTCCTAAGCTAGAATGTTAAGCTCTTCCATGGTTAAATGGAGCTGTGTGTCCTTGCTCTTATTCTTCCCAACTGGTGAGCTTCCAGTAGAAGCCTGACTAGCCAAGCCAGCTAACTCCATGCCAACTCTTGGATGGTAAGTTTCACTTGGCTAATAATATTCCTTCACTAAACCTAATTCTTAATAAATGCCTACTATACACCAAGATACATATGAAGCTTTGAGTATTTAAAGATAAATTAGACATGACCACTGTTCTGAAGACATAAAATCTAGAAGACTTTCTATGTGATTACTATTTAGGGGGGATTTTAATAAAAAAATTACTATCAGACCCATTTTGAGGGTGTTAGAAGCTGGGGAGTTTCTATGTGGGTTACCCTATGAATTCCCCTTCTGGAAAACATAGGGAATTACCATAAAGTACAGGATTCTGATCGACTATCTTGCTCTGCTTCCATCCTCAAAATACTGTTTTTGGTTATCAATCATGTCATTTAAACCTAAAAATATGTACATGCAAAATATATATTTTTTCTAACTACCCAAGATATCATTGGAAGACCATCTATATTTCTCTACTTTGTTATCCACATTTTCACATTGTGTTTATAGGTGTTATTTTAGAGTTTTGTGCTGCTTTGGTACTATGTGTATGTACATGCTTTTTTATGACTCAGGGATCTTGCTAAGCTTACATGAAAACTGTTATGTTAAAAAGAGAATTTGTAGTAAGCCAGACTTAGATTTACAGCCTGGCTTTATTGCATATAGCTTTTTGACTTTGGGCACGTTACTTTCTGAGCCTTGGTTTTCTTCACCTGAAAAATGGGATACTAATAACTCCTTTACATGGTTTTGTGTGAAATAAAGGAAATAATATATGTGGAAGGGCCTGACTAATAGCAAAAAAAAAAAAAAAAAATCAATGTACATTTCCTTGAATTCCCACGAGGTATAAACATAAGCGTTCTCCCCTGGGCCTGTTTCTTCTGGCAGCTTTTCTCTCTTCCGTTCTCTTGCCTGCAATGACAGGCAGCCCAAGGAGGATGGGCTGTGGACTCATTACTTCCAAGACAGTCTAGCTTGATGTTTTCCAGTGATTCATGAGGGTGTGTGGCCACAGGTAGTCAAACTCCAGGTATTCCAAACATAAACTACAGAATTATGTCCCTGTGGCTACTAATATAGCTTTACATCTTCTCAACAGGCTTACCACATATTTTGTTTCAACAGGCGTATATAGATGCATAATGTAAGGAACTGCCACAGTTAATCAATCAATGGCCCTTCTGGTTGTTTTTATTTTTTTAAACAAGTGGGTGAATGAACAAATTTGGCCTTGGAAGGCCATTCAACTCAAAGCTGGTGACAATTGCAAATGGCTTTAATAAATGAAAGAGATATTTTGGCATAGCCCATTGAAGCAAGTGAAAACTAATGCCAGCATCATAGAGTACATTAGCTACCTTACTATAATTGCTTTTTATGAATGAAGCTCATACAGGAAATGAAATTTTAATTTGTACATCTAAACTATGCTATCGAAGGAGAAGGTCTTTGTGACCTTACAGATTTTAGAAAAAACTTTATAGAGCATAGCCGAAATTGGCATAAAAGTTATGTACCATGGCTGACATTACTGCTGTTTGATGCTTGCTGTCAAATTTTAGAAAAGCAAGACATGAATCCCTGAGTGATTCCCTGTGCGTGCATTTACCAACAAATCAGGCTGAGTCAAGCTGGAACTGTGTGGTGTTCAGAAGCAATAGAAACATAATCAGTCTGTGTTCTGGCCCCCATGGTGAGTTCTAGGGCTGGTGGTAGCTTTAACTGTTTTTACATCTCTTGCTTGATAATCAGACACAGACTACATGTTCTGTAGACATACTAGCATATTCTATGTCAAGCCTTAGGGGCTTCCAGTGTAAATTAAGAAGAAAGCTCAGAATAAAACTGGCACTTCATTTTCAGAAAAGCAGGGAGAAAGCATAAAGAGCATGTCTGAGATGCAGACTGAGTAACTTCTTCATTTCAGCTCTGTTAGCATCTTCTATAGCATTGCCACACCCTCACATACACTCTTTGATGGTACAACTTTCTTTTTATTTTGACTCTAGGTACCCATGACTTATTCTAAGGATGCCCTTAGTGCATTGTGCCTTCTGAATCGCAGCTGTGGTGCAGTTACATCTCTGCCTCTGATAACGTAATTCTCAGACCATTTTGGTTACTCAAAAGATAAGCAGTTTGATATGTGTATCAAGTAGTCTAATCTGTTTCCATCCCCAATTTCTCCAAACGAGTTCATTCCTCACAGTATATAAATAGATATTTGCTATAGATCTGATATATCATATGCCTGAAAAATTCGATACACACACAGCATATGAGAAGCCACATGGTACAATGAAAAAAAAAAGCGTTAGACAAAAAAAGAAAAGATATAGAATTTGTTTCTAACTAATCATGTAATCTTGAGTAAATAAATAATGTGTCCTCTCTGAATCTCTCATTTCTAGCCATTAAACTTAATAAATAAGATATAAAAATCAAATGATATAATCTGTTAAAAGTATTTAAAAAAATATTAAGACCTGTATAAATGCGAGACGATATTTTAGTACTTGCTTTGACTTGAGCACATTGATGGCCACTATGAAAGATGAAGAAGTTAAAATGACTTGCGTGGCTAATTATCAAATATGTGCGTGTATGTATATGTGTGTGTGTGTGTGTGTGTGTGTGTGTGTATACACACACATACACATTTAAGATAATTAGTCATGTGAGTTATTATAAACTGATGCATACACTGTAGGCAGATGGCGTATATTATGATAATAGTTCCAAACAATTGAAACCTTGTAAACTTTAGATGACTACATAAGCATTAGATGTTATTAGCAATAAACATTATCACCATCTTTACCACTTCCCCATCATACAGATTATTTAGGGATTATCTCTGTCCTTCTTTTCCTAGCTTAGGTTCAAGATAAATCTACATATATACCTTTCATTTGCTTACTGCCTTTTTATGTCTTAGTTACCACTATATACCAATATCTAAAATAATGTCTCAATAAATATCAGTGAATGAAAGAATGAATCAATTAATATATCCATGAGAAAAGAAGAGGTTTTTCATTTAGGTCCATACATGTATTTTTTCATGAAAAAGGACTGGCGCGCACACACACACACACACACACACACACACACACACACACACA
>NW_011889075.1:935638-943490 GCF_000151845.1 Pteropus vampyrus | reverse complement strand
AGATACCTAGTAGGAGAATATATGAGCTCAGGGGAGTTCAAATATACATATATAATATACATATGCCTACACATACCCACATACACACACACACACACACACACACACACACACACACACACACACAAGCTTGATTATATGAAGACTTATCAAAATTGAAGAGGGCAAGAATGGTGGACTAGCAGGCAGGTTTTGCAAAGCTCTCCAGATACTATGTTAATCCATTGGGAACCACTTGTCTAACATATTTTAGGGCTCTCCCTCTCTAACATGACGTTCCAAGAAATGGGAATCTTTCCTGGACGGTCTCTTGCCTTTTGATTTTTCCCAATTCCTTTCAGCTGCTGAGAACCTCATGCTATTAACAAACTTGCTTAAGGTTAGTGTGTGAATGTAGGTCTGATTGGATAATCAATTCTTTTAACCTGGATATTGTTCTGAAAATAATTGGAGTTATGTACACAAAGCAAACTCTCAACCAGTTTCTGTTTACCTATTGTTGGTAATGATCAGTTCAAATGGAATTGGTTTTCATGAAAATAAACTAATCAGTTTCAATGTAATATTTAACCCCTCAGGCCAGAGCATATGGTTGTTATTGTGCAGCTGTGCTGATAGAATAGTTTGGACCTTCTGAATGTTTGTCTCATTTTTATTTAATTGCTGACCACCCATTATCTGTAAAGGATAATCAAAAACTTTTTTCTTAGTTTCTAAGGAACAAAAGCTGCCCTCCCTTCCTTATTGTAAATAGTTTGAAGAAAGGCAAAAGGTAAAGAATAATAGGGCCTTTCCTTATCTCACGTCTACCCCAGTGCTTGAGTTACAGCTGTTCCTCTTCCCTTGACTGTTTTCAAATAGCATTTCTGAGAAAAACATATTAAAAAAATATTGTACACGAAACCCAAACGAATCACAATCTTCAAGGATAAGGCATTGCGAAATGGCTTACATCCCAAAATGAGAACAGATATGGTTGGAAATTAAAACAATCTTTTTTATTTTAAATGGAAATACTAGCAATGTCACAGGAAACATAATGGAATTAGCCACAGACAAATAAAGAGCACTTTTTGTGTGTGGGGTCAGAGCAGTGGGGACGTTCATTATGGACTTATGGGGAGAACAATGAGCCAGCATGGGTCAGGATTTCTGCAAGGGTTTGCGAGTCCAGAATCTTGCCCTACTGAAAGAGTATCAACAATCTTGACACAGTAATGTAAATGTTTCTTGTCGGGCAGTTTCAGGACACTATCAATAATCTTATTTATTTCACAATGGATTGATCCCAGATATCTTTTTAAATGTGCATGCCATTGAATTTATGCATTGTTATATTTGTTTGCTCTTCAAATCTCAGAGTAAAAAAGCAAATAAACAGGCAGAAATATGGAATATGAATATGCTGTCCACAAGGCAATTCCCAGTCCAGAGGTCTCCCAACCCTGTGCTAGCTTGTTAATTTATTGTTACTGCTTGTCTGTCAAACAAAGAATACAGTATTTGACAGCCCACATATTTTTCTATAGCAATATTTTTATACATTTCCCTGATTTCCCAAAATATGACCAGTGTTATTCCAGTAGAGTTGTTTTCCCCCTGAAAATGGCAGTAATATAGTAAATGTTCTCTTGCCCATGTGCCACATGAAATAATGTTATTACAAGATATAGAGAAGGCAATCACAAGTCATCTTTCCTTAAGTAATATTTATCTTTCCCAAATAGTTCACTGGGGGCCGTGACAAAAATAAAATGCTTTCTATATACAAAAGTATTGTTTCTAAGAATGAAAAAGCCCCAAAACCCTGACTGACATTCAAGTTTGAGGTACTGTGAACATGTGGAAAAATGGGATTTTACACAGTGATAACCCCAATAAGGATTCTGAAAAGCTTGCTTATAATGAAAGAGTTCCATTTGGAACAGCCCAGATTGTGGACTAAAATGGGCTCCATGTGGCAGAGTACATTTGTGAATGAAGTGCCTTTCAATGAGGAGAAATCAATTTTAACAGCTCATTTATTGATGAAACCAAGTCTAGTCTCAGTAGTTAGAGTGCTTTCTTGGAACAAGGACTAGAGAATTCATCTCTCACCTTAACAAATAAAAGAAAAGCTTCTCATAAAAAAATGTTTATGGCTACTCTGCTACTGGAGCTTGGATGAGCTAATATTTGATAATTAGTTAACAAGGGATTTGGGAAATTTAGAATGCCTACTAACATTTCTCATGCCTGTTGGATTCTGTGGAGTTAAGATTGTTCAAATATGCCTAAAAATGAACTCTGTAATGGTCGTGGATCCGTTTAATATCTTAATTCCACTAAGCTTCCTTAAGTCAACACTTTGCTTTGATTACACTGGTTTATTTACTATCTCAACATTATGCCTGGCATTTTTCCACCTCCAAGTCTGGTGTGCGATACACGACTAGATGCAGCGCCCATGCACAGATCCTTTCTCCTGGTGCTAGGTTCCCTCTCCCCTTCTTTCTCGGCCAAAGTCCTACTCTTCCTCCCGATTCCAGGTCTTTGGTGAAGCCCCTCCTAACACATCTAGCATGAACTCATCTCTCATATTTGTGATTACTTCAGTTATTATTTCGGCGTAGATCATGCTCTCTTAGTTGTGTACATGTGTCTATTGCGAGTCACGAATTGATTGGAATCACCAAGACAGAGCCAGAATACCATTTTTGCTTCCCAATAATGTTCAAGCTTTCTCTACTTGAGTTACTTCACCAAGCCAAAGATCTAGACATCATTCTTGATTTTTCTCTTTTTATTACCTACCTGTATCCAAAGAGTGAATCGAGCTCTAGGATCAAAATACATGTCTAGTCTTACCTCTTTCCATCATGTTACTGTCTACATCTCTAGACCAAGCCACCATCTTTTCTCATGTAGACAGTTGCTTTTTTCCTGCTTTTATTAATTTCCTTCACTGATCCACCTTCCACATAGCATGTATCCTTTCTTTTCCACTCCTGTTTAAAACACCCCAATACCTTTCATTACAATTAGAATAAAAAGTAAAAGATAGTAGTCTGTAGTTGACATTTTTTAGCTGCCTAGAATCTGAATCCCCTTACTACTTGTCCAAGAACCCACCACTGTATGAGTCTTAATGAGAAATGGGGCTATGCCTCCTTCAGGAGTTAGTCTGAGCCCCAGTAGTGGCTTAGTCACTTTCTCAGTTAGATGACTGAACCCATGTTGAACTATGTTAAATGAGATTGAGATGGGATATACTTTGGTTAAAAAAAAAGTAAAGAATTCAAATTCTTCAGAGTTAAAAATGCTGGAGTAAATATACTCTTGTAACTTTTCCTACTTTTTTTCTACTTGAGAGGGCCTAGGAGATATTAGTCATAAAGATCTTGAGAAATACATTAGTAAAAAATATCATCATCTTTGAAAACATGGTAGTGCCTGTTTTCTGTGAGCCCTGCAGTTAAAATACTTCATTTCAATGTGGCCAGAAGGATTCTGGGTAAGCAACCATGAGTAACAGCCAGAAAGTGGGAAAGATAACCATGATGGGCTATAGTCCTTCCTGGTAAGCAGAATGGTTTTACCAACAGGGACATGAAATAGTAGTTAATCGATGATGGATCCTAAGAGTGATAGAGATAGACATTCCTTCAAGGTACTACTTTACATTAAAGACTCTATTCATGTTAATTAGAGGAAAAAAAAAAACCCTAGGACTCATTAAGAAAGGTCTAAATTGAGCCATATTGGGAGAATGAAAACTCATCATCCTATTTCCTGAGCTGTGCTAGAGGTAGAGCCCTTTAATTGAGGGAAAGGACAGAATCCTTGAGGACTGTGCAATAAAATCATCAGTAGTGTCAATGAAACATTCTCGTAGTTTTCCACAGAGAAACATGCAGATATTAATCATAACTGTGTATTGAGGCAAAGGAGATATTCAATCATTCCAGGGGTCATGAGACCTTGTCTTCAGTTAACATTAATTTTCAAAGCCCAAAATAACACTGTAGTCTACCAAGAAAAGTGATAAATTGTAGAGGGTCAGTATTCAGTCAATAAACATTTATTGAATACTTAATATGTGATAAACTGTACCAAATGCAGGGAATACAGTGGTGAGCAAGAAAGACTTCTTAAGAAGCTTATATTATAGTGGAGAAAAGAGGCAAATAAATAAATAAATAGATAAATAAATAAATAAATAAATAAATAAATAAATGAATAACTTACTTACTTCCAGGAACTGATAGATCCTTTGAAAAGGGTAAACTAGGGAAGATACTAAAAAATGATTGGGGGGCACTTGTTGATGAGTAATATTTGAATTGGATCCTGAATTATGAGGAGGACACAGTCATGGAAGAGAGTTCCAAACAAAGAAAACATGATCAAGTCCCCTGAAATGGAACAAGTGTGTCGCAGTCTCCAGGGATAGAAATAAGACTGGTGGAGATTTCAGTATATTGAAGATGGGGGAAATGGAAAGAGTTGATATGAAAGAATTAGATAGGAGCCAGAAAAAATTTGTAGGTCATAATGAGTTTGAATTTTATTGTCTTTATTTTAGTCTTTACTTGATAGCCTTTGAAGAATTTGAAGTGGAGAGCTATTGAGAATTTTAGGCATGGGAGTGACATGATTCGATTTATGTTTAGAAAAATTGCCCTCAGTTTTGAGGTGGGTAGAATGTGGGCAGTAGGCAGACAAGGGTAGAAATAGTAAAAACTATTTATGGGCATGCTACATTAGTCAGAGAAGAAATGATAGTGATCTAGACAAGTGTTGTTGCAGTAGTGATTGTGTAATTAGATCAGATTTGGGGTACATTTCATAGGTAGAACTTACGGATAGTAAAATGAATAACACCAAGATTTTCAGTCTGAGAAACTAGGAAGATGGTGAACACCTGGCTGGAGAAAGATCAAGTTTGCCTAGTGGGAAGCAGAAATCGACTGCAGTAGACCCTTGAACAATACAGTGGGTAAGGACACTGACACTGTGCACAGTCAAAATCTGCACATAACTTTTGACTCCCCCAAAATTTAACTACAAAGAGCCCACTGTTGACTGGCAGCCTTATCGATAGCATAAACAGTCAATTAACATATAGTATGTACATTACATATATTACATACTGTATTCTTACAATGCAGATTCACCAATTTGGCTAGAGAAAAGATAGTGTTATTGAGACAGTCATAAGGTAGAGAAAGTAAAGGTAAAGTATTGTACGTATTTATTGAAAAAAAAATCCATGTGTAAGTAGACCCGCATAGTTCAAACCCATGTTGTTCAAGGGTCAACTGTGTTCTCTTTTATTAACTTAAGATGCTAATTAACATACAAATGGAGATACCTAGTAGGAGAATATATGAGCTCAGTGGAGTTCAAATATACATATATAATATACATATGCCTACACATACCCACATACACACACACACATATACTTCTGCGTATATTATTTAGAGTCATGGATTGGGTAAGATCACCTAAGGAGAAAGTATGCATAGAAAAGAGAAGAGAGATGAGCGCCAAACAGAGCCCTGGGGTACTCTGCACTCTGACACATCTGAAAGAGAGGAAGAAGTCATCAAAGTTGGATAAAAAGCAGTAGGTCAAATGATAAATTGAGTTTTAAGTCAAGTTGGCCTTGTAAACCTACTCAACACATTTTCTCCAGTCCAAACACATACAGGTAAAATAGTAACATCCACATCTGACAGAATCTGTGTACCTTTGCTTCCCGATCTTTAAAGGGGGGACCAAGTGACTGTCCCTGGGTACCCTCTTTACCAAAACGGTATTACAAAAGCAATCACACATCATTATAGAACTAAAAATTACACAAGTATAGTAATTTTCATTACATCCTAATTTCATGTTCCACTGTGGCTTATTGATAGGTCTTGGAGAATAATAGTATATTGTTATTGTTATTATTATTATTTTATTAAATAAATAGTGACTCTAATTTTGATTGCTGTTTCAGATGTATTTTTTTACTGAAGCAATTTGTTGTATCCCTGACACCTAGTTTATGGTACTAAATTAAAGAATATTTTTTTGCAGTCTCACGAAACAAAGAACACCACATCATTTGCTCTCATCTGAAAGAGATTATAACACACATTTGCAAATTTGCCTCAGAGTTAGTACTTTAACTCCTCCTCTGGGCCACAGTGTGGTCCGAGAACATAGCGATCTCTCTGTCCCACACAGTATCATGCTGACCCATTAAATTTCTAATGTTTTGCTGCTGGCACCTGGAGAACTGAAAGTAGCTGATCTAGATACATTAATAAGATATATGCAAATCGGAGGATCTGAGATAAATCTCATAAAAACTTAGGGATCAGCCTCCTTGATGTCATTATGGGGACTGCTGACTATCAGGTGTTTCTGACCAAACAGTGTACTTTTTGCTTCATATCACTAACAAGGGGCATCTTTGAATTTTGGAGATAATCTACACGATGTTTGTGTGTACCACTCTAATTTGTTTACAAAGTGATTTGAAACACTTGAGTGGAAAGTAGAGCAAGAGGTTGATCTCTGGTCAACTCAAGCTGAGGGACAAGCAGTTTAACTAATTCAGTTCTGATGGCTCAGCAGAATTCTGGTGCTTTAAGTGCCTTTGAAAAGAGATACCACATGAAGCATTGACAACACCTAATGGGAAATCACTAGAATTTTGGAACAAAGCCATACCTTCTTTGCAAATATTTATTCTACTTAAAAAAATTTGTTTTTTTCTTATACTGGGCTATAATATAGGCTGAATGCCTGATTACAGGCACCAAGTAACCATGTTACCTATCATGGAGTGTTATCTGATTCCCATTGTCATAAAGTCAGGCATGCCCAGTATATCTTTGTCATATGAAAATAGAATTTATGAGACAGGAACCAAGCAGGTGGTGAAATCACAGGTCAATTATATAAGCATGTGGCTCACATTCCCCATGTAACTACTTCCACCCCATTGCTTCCCCCTCTGTAGTCTGCCTCATGACCTCATAGGAGGTTCCTATGAAAAGATGGCTACAGAGGAACAATTTTAGTCTTGCTTTACAGATGGCTCTAAGTATGAATATGCTGAGAATGGACTGTCGTGTTATTATAGCTGCATATATCACAGGTGGTTCCTGCAGGAAGCAGAAAAAAAATCTTTCCAGCACAAATAACTGAGTAGAATCACTCATAAATATGCTGTCAGAAAGGACTGAGAATCTGAGCTAAGAATCTTACTTGCTTATGCTCAGTGGTTAATGCTTAGACGGAAAACAATTAGATAACTAGTGAAGGCCAGCATGCGAATGGACCTATTGATATGGTCCTAGAAGGAGATATTTGGTTTTCATGCAAAAGCTTACCAAAAGGATTCCACAATAGAAATATGTCTCAATTATTATGTTGTCTAATAAGTATCCTCGTGGGCATTATTAACCTCAGCTCTTTTGGGCTCTTTCATGAGGTCATGACCAAAGTCACATAGGTGGCAGAGCATAACTTCAACAACTTGGACATTTTGTTAGTAAAGTATATCTGGATATTACCTTTTCTCAGAGCTTAATTAACATCAGTGAGCAGTCTTGAAACCTCAATACAGGATTATATTTCCGGGGTGGGGTATAGGCAGACGGTAGTAATCTGGTGACAGATTTTTCATCTTAGAGAAAAAATTATCATTATAGTCTAATGGACATTACTTCTGATCCAGGAAGTCACTTTTAAACAAAGGAAGACAGACAGATAGGAAGGAAGGAAGGAAGGAAGGAAGGAAGGAAGGAAGGAAGGAAGGAAGGAAGGAAGGAAAGAAAGGAAGAAAAGAAAGGAAGGAAGGAAGAAAGGA
>NW_011889075.1:927435-935588 GCF_000151845.1 Pteropus vampyrus | reverse complement strand
GAAAGGAAGAAAAGAAAGGAAGGAAGGAAGAAAGGAAAGAAGGAAGAGGAAAAAAGGAAGAGAGGCTGATGCTCCTTGGAGTCACTAGTTCTATCATGTACTCCTATTACCCACAAGTACCTGCTAACATGATAGAATTGCCTATCAGTTCAAACATCATCTCCTTAAAGATGCTTTCCCTGACCATCCAAGTAACTATTCCTTTGCCCTGTTTTATCTTTTGTCCTACCAGGCATTTCTATCCAACTTCTGTTTTATTACTTAAAAAAATTTTCCCATTAGAATGGATTACCCATCACCATGTCTGTAGCACCTAGAACAGTGTTTGGAAAAAAAGAAATGTTTAATAAATGCTTTTTAATGGGTAAATGAATAAATTACTAATTAAAATGGATAATTAGGACCCAATACATACTTGATTAACTATTGGAAACTTAAAGCACAAATAACTTAACAAACTAGTAAAAATATAATTTCCCTTTTGTTAGGCCAATTTGATTTCTGGGAAATTCATTATCCTAGAAATTTTAATACCTGAGAACAAATTTAAGAATAAATAATACACATATCTATTTTCTTAGGGCCCATTACTTGCAGAGCATTATGCTAGATAGCAGGAAATATATTGATGAATGTAATATTTCTCCATACTTAAGAAATTTTTAAGTGAGCAGAGAAAACACATAGAAGATAGTAAATGACAGACAGAAATAAGGCACTTGAGGAATTGTGTGTGCACAAAGAGAAAGTAGCTATTTATTCATCTGAGATGGGAAAACCAGAAAGGTTTTGTGGAAGAGGCATTATATGAGGTAGAACTTGAAAAAGAAGTAGGATTTTAATAGGCAAATATAGAGAAAAAGATATAGGCTGAGGCAAGACATTGAATAGTATATTTGGAGAATGGATGATCTAAAAAGCGTGAAAAGATTGGTTAGAGGTTTTGGGAAGATTGCTCAAGACTTTGGATGTTACGCTCAGGTGGCTGACTCCATTGTGTAGGCAATGGAAAGAGAACAACAGTGATTTGTGAGGACGGGCCTAACACCATCTGATCTGTGTCTTATGCTGAGTAGTGAGGGATAAATTAGCGAGGGAAGAGAATCAAGAGGAGGAAATCAATTAGAAGATTCATCTGGTAGTCCAGGGGTGAAATGAAGCCAGTGGACTTGAAATAGGCCCATGGCAGAGAGGATGAAATAAAGGGGCCAGATGGATAGATATTAAGAGAGGTTTTGTAATTGGATTTGACAATGTATTGTATTTTGATGGATTGAGAGAAAGCATAGTCTAAATTAACTTTGGTTATTCCAGTCAGTGATTTGAGGATGGATGTTAAGTAATAAGAATACAGAAGAAAATCAGAGATCTCATGGAAGATAAACTCAATTTGGTTAATTCGAATTTGAAGACCAATAACATATCTGTCTTCTTATGCCAAGAAAGCATGTGAAAATTTGGGATAAAAGCTTAGGATGGAAGTCCAATCTGGTGATATGGTTTTGAAGTGATATTTAAATACTATACTATAATGAAGTTAAAGAGAGGAGAATATCAACAATTAATAATAAATAAGAAATGAGAAGGTGATGAAGACAAGCAAGTATACCCTAACCAAATGGCAAAGTAGAAATATCTGTCATTGATCCTCCCAACTCTCCTTTTCTATTTTGTTCCCCATGATTCTTTCTTTTTCCTCATCAAGCTTCAATCATAGCTGTCTTACCTTTCTTATGGGGAGAAAAAAACTCAACGTATCAATTTGAACTCACATCTTTAATTGATGCAATTTCCTACTCAAAAACCATTGATGATTCATGAGTCTATACAGCAATGTCCTGATGCTTTATGATTATTCAGAGTTTTCCCAGATATGGCCACTGTCTAACCTTATATCCAATGACATTACTTCTCTTTCATCCACACACTCCTATGCTCCATGCCGACTTTCCTACTTTGGGGCCTTTGCTCCAGCTGCTCCTTGATTATTTTCTTTCTTTCTTTATCCAACCATTGGGGTCTGCACACATTTCAAGGTTTTGAAATCTTCTCAACTTTTTCCCACTCATAATTTCCTCACTTGATTGACTCCTATCAATCTCGACTATATTTCTATCGCATTTGCCTCAGTGTGCTTTGTTATCTATATGCCTTTGTCTCTTAATAGACTGTAGCTTTAGAGGACTGAAACTTATTTCCCTTTGTGCTTTATCTTGGCTTTCTCGAGACTGAGTACAGCAGTAATTAGATGGGTGTTTTTTGAAATGAGCAAGAAAAATAATTGCAGCATGGCATGTTCTAGCTCTGTGTGTTCCCTTTCTAAGTCTGACTGATTTGATATGATGACAGGAAACATCATTGAACTCCCATAAACAGGTGGAAAGGTCTCTGGTATTGCTTCCTTCTCTGGGCCGATTACATTCAGAAAAGAGAAAAAGAAAGAATCGCACAAAATGTATTAGGTCTGGGACTGGAGGGAACTTCATTATTTTTAATGTCTCAGTAAAAGATCTTTTTTCCCTCTACATTTACCAGCCTAATCCCAATAATGTCTTTTAAACAATTAATTCTAGTTTCAAAAGCATTCTACTCTGCAGTTTGTCCAGAATTAAGTGACCATTAGAAGGCATTAGCTTAGAAATGAGTGCCCTAATTACTTCTGAAAGTTAGCAATAAAAGAAGAAAAAAGTTCAAATTTTAGAGACATCAGCATTCATGCAATCCTGGTTGCTTTTTATATACCTTTCTATCTTCCTACCATGCAAAATGTTGGTCAGAAGAAAGTGCTCGTTATTTTGATACCTGCCAATTTATTTTTGATTAGGGAAAAATTATTTAGTCTTGCTCTAGCTCTGGAAAATAAAGCATATGATAGACAACAAAATGTGGATTGTTGGCTCTAGACCAACTTTAGGGAATGCCATGAAACATGATGGTGAGGATGGGTTATGAATGGTACATGTCCCATTGTAAAGCCGTGGAGTTCGGTTACTACTTAAACAGAGTATTATAGGCACAGTGGTTCACTGTGGTGAGAGTGCTTATTCCAGCAGCAATGTCATGTCAACATGCTGAGTTCAAACCATATAGCTGTTGGTGGAGGCCTGGTGGATGTTCTGTTACTAAGTCTAGGTGCAGTGGAAGTCCTTAGTCCCTAACACATTCTCTTTTCAAGGCGGGGGTCATTTCTGTCATTAACCCTGCCCAGGGGAGAGTTGCTGGGCCATACTTGTATAGCTGTTGGAGCTGATTTCTCTCAGTGGAATAGTTACGTTCATCCTACGTGTTTGCACATGTTAGATGGAAGTGTTGGCAGGGCTCACAGTCTTAGTGTCTACTTTATAGGCAATTACTTACAGCTTCCATGTCCGCCTGTGGAAACGCAGGTGTTCTTGAAAAGGGTTCTTACACTGTAGGGGTGGAAGCTTCTTGTATTTATTGCTTCCCCTTCCCCTATGCTGGAGTGTAAGATCTTGCTTGTTGCAACCCTTGGGGGGAATAGTGTAGGATTATGAATGGTTTAGGTGGGAAGGGCAAAGCTTTGGCTTATTTAAACTGCTTTCCAAAGATTTTGAGGTTCAGGAACAGAAGGAAGGGAATCAGTCATTTTACCTGTAGCTTTTTTAAATTTAATTTTAAAATATCATTATTTTTATTTAAGTATAGTTGACATACAATGTTATATTAGTTTCAGGTGTACAACATGGTGATTCGACATTTATTCCCTTAGCTTTTGCTATAAATGATAGCAGCTGCCATTTCTCAGATTAACATAGCTTTTCCACATCTCCTCGCTAATAAGAGGGGCTTTGAGGCCATCAATTTGAATGAATTTACTGGCTAGTCTGTCTGAGATTTTTTCCCCCTCACTGAGTAGACAGTAGGAAGTTGAAAAAGCAAGTAGTCTAGCCGAGTAGGGCTCCTTACTCCCACAGTCCTGTCTAAGGACCCTGGCTGTGTCCATTTCTTGCTGTGGGACATTAGATAACTTCCTCATATGTAAAATCCATGTCATAGTCTCAATGTGATAATTAGATGAGATATTGTAGCTGAAGGATTAAATATAGTGCTGAGCACATAGTTAACACATGTTGGGTTGAGCATTAGCAGCAATAACGACAACAACAAAGGGAGTTTGTTGCACAGTTATCAGAAGCTTCACAAAAGAGAGAGGCATTCAAAGGAGCAAAGACAGAGAAACAGCGTCGCTGTCTCTATATTGCTGTTTTGTTAGGAGTCCGGACTTTAATCAAATGAAAGCATATTAACTTCAGAGCACCACTGTAGTCCGACGCTCAGCACTGTACCTGCTGGCCTAATGAAGCCTTTGATGTGTTTTGCCCAGGTGGCATGGGGCCCTACCTTTAATCATGGGAACCCAATGACAGTAACTCATCAGATTCCCTTTCATCTCAAAGTCTTCTTATAGCATGATTTTAGAAGTAAATACCTAGGCATATTATTTTTGCCTTTATACCAAATTAGAAGCAGGTGAAAGGATGCTATTTTGTGGTCATGACACGAGAAGATGAGTTGCCCAGAGAAAAGAAATGTTTTTTTCTTTTTCTTTTTTTCAAATTGTATGTATTTCTCTGAACTCTAGCGGTCTTTTAATGAGCTCAGGAATAGAAAACTTAAAAGTTTTGGAAACTGTAGGTATCATAGCCTGGAAACTGATTTCTACTCCTTCGAGAAAGATTGCCAAATGCAAGAATATTATAAATTCATCATTCATTAATCATATAGCCCCACCAGGGAATTTTCTGTTCCTCGCCTTATCCGTCATTGAAAAAAATTCACAAGAACTACATTATTCCATTTATTTTATGGTTATAAATAATCAAATACAATTTGTGATTCTGTGGTTTATAATGCATTCAGATTGACTTAGAACATGTTGGAAAAGAACAAGCTTGGTTTGTACTTGAGGTTTGCTAAGGACTAGAATTCCCCAGGTAGTTCTCTCTCATTATGTAGGGCACGGTTATGTTGCAAAGACCTCTCCGGAAGCCCAGGGGAAGGCCTCCTCTCATTAGGCACATCCCAGTGAGCACCACTGATGGGAGTGTGTGATGCACTGCTGATCTGCACGCTGGGAGAAGCATGATCAAGATTTCAAAAATGGAAATCTTTTGAGTCATCTTGGCTAGAATTTTTTTTTAAATCTCCAAATCATTCAATGCAAAAAAGAAATAGAGAGTGATAATTCAAAACTGAAGATTGTTGCTGTGAATTGGTAGTGACAACAATATGGTCAAGGCCTGTTTTTCACAGTTGGGTTCACACTTATTTCAGGGCTTGGGGAAAATGTGTTCTTAAAATAAACATGATCTCATTCAGAGATTGTGAGCATGAGATCTTAATGGAGTTTCTTTCCTTTTGATATTAGAAACTTCATTCAGGCTCTAGCCTCCCCGCTTTGCCTTCCTAAGACTGTCTAACAAAGTGGAGGAAGATGCTTGTTCTCTTTGGCTTTCCCTAAGCCAACTTCCAAACATTCTCCCACTTGCCCTGTTAGCTGAAGTACCAGATTCTCATTAAGTCATTGCACATTCAAGCTATCTCCTTTGGTGACAGAGACATGCCTAGGAAGATTACTGAGCTCATGACACAGTCATATTCCTGAGGCCCCATCCCTGGCACCTAGGCTGTTCTGTTTCTGGTACTCAGGCCCTATAGTAAGACTATGGGCTTTGTTCACATGAACAAGTGAGTAATACAAGAAAATTGTTGCCCTCCTTAAAACATTAGTAATGTTCAAAGGTGTTTTTACACATTAGTAATGTTCAGAGCCGCAGTCACAGCATCTATCTCCCTGGTATACCAAGTACTAAATATCCTGGTAGATTTAAAATTCCAAAGTTAGATTCCTACAAGATGGTAGAGTGGGTAAATGCTGTGCTTGCCTCCTCTCATGATCACATAAAAATTATAACTAAACTACAGAACAATTATCATTGAGAATCAGCCGAAGTCTAGCTGAACAGAAGTCCTGTAACTATGGACATACAGAAGAAGCCATGTTGAGAGTGGCGAGCAGGGCAGAGATGTGAAATGTAGCTGGTCCCACAGCCACATGTGGCAGTTAAGAATTAGGAGGGATATCTCAACTCCAGAGGTCCTCCCTGAGGAGTAAGGGACCCTAACCCCAGACTAGGCTCCCTAGCACAAGTTTCTAGTTCGAAGAAGAGAAGTCTCTACAACTTCTGACTGTGAAAACAAGTGGAGATTGTGGCTGAATGAGATAGACCACTCCTGGAGCCCCAGGTGGTCCCCCTAAAGGACCCACACTTGAACTTACTCACTGAAGGACTTATTTGCTCTGAGCTCATGCTGGGGCAGCAGCTTAAAGGCACCAGGGACTTACAGTGAGGAACTGAATTGTTTGGCTTCATGGAGCGGGTTGGAGAGGCAGCTTTCTCCCGGAAGCCATTGTTTCTTTGATGAGCTCTCCCTGCTCCGAGCATGCAGACACAGGCAGCCACCATATCTAAGTCTCCATCAACCTGGCTAACACCCACTCAACTTGCAGGCCCACCCAAGTGACTTGCGGTGGCTTTTTCATACAGTCTGTCATAGCTCATGTGGAAATGTTCCTAAAATCTCTCAAAAGTTCACAAATCTTAAACAAGGAGCATCTGGCCTTGACCTACCCCATACCACTTGCTAAAAAACCCCAAGCCCAGCAATAGGGACAGTGGGCCTCAGTTCAAAGATTAGCCTCCTCCAGTCACCCTCAAATGAAGCACAAGTGGGAATTATCCAAAGATCACTAAAGATCACTTTGTAGCTCATACCAGGTGGCCCAGAGCAGAGCATAGGCAGCAACTGACCTTGGCCTGCACCAGAGACCAACCTAAGAGGCCCTAGAACCAATATACACAGTGGTCAGCTTCAGATCACACCAGAACACCACCCAACAATCCTCCACAAACAACACACCCAAAGGGAAGACTCTGCAGGCACCAGAGCCATGCTAAAGCAAATCCTGTTCTATAGCATCAAGGTCAACTCTTGCACAACAGCTCCTCCACTGTGGTCACAACCAGTCCTTATGATTAATCAGCCTCAGGGTCAATTTCTCTCATTGATGGGCCAAGAGCAATCAAAGCTCAACTACAACAGGAGGGAACATAAAGTCCATACAAGGGATACACCTGGAGCACCTGACTCAGGTGGCCAGGGAGACTGTGCCACTGAGGACCCACAGGACAGCTAATACATAAGATCACTCTACCAATACCAGGAGACATAGCAGCTCTACCTGATATATAGGAACAAACACAGGGAGATAGCCAAAATGAAGAGATAAAGAAACAACTCCCAAATGAAAAAATGGAACAAAACTCCAGAAAAAAATACTAAACCAAATAGAGACAAGCAATCTACCAGATGCAGAGTTCAAAACACTGGTTATAAGGATGCTCTATGATCTCAGTGAGAACTTCAACAAAAAGATAGGAAACATAAAAATGGAGATAGAAAAAATTTAAAAAGAACCAGTCAGAAATGAAGAATACAATAACTGAAACAAAGAATACATTAGATGGAATCAACAACAGATTAGATGAATCATACGACTGAATCAGTGATTTGGAAGATTGGGTAGCAGAAAACATCCAATCAGAACAGCAACTAGAAAAAAGAACCCCTCCAAATGAGGCTAGTTTAAGGGGCCTCAAGGACAGCATCAAGCATACCAACATTCATGTCACAGGGATACCAGAAGAAGAGAGAGAGCAAAGAACTGAAAATATATTTCAAAAAGTAATGACTGAAACCTTTCGTAACTTGATGAAGGAAATAGACATACAAGCCCAGGAAGCACAGAGTCCCAAATGAGGTAAACTCAAAGGAGCCCACACAAAGACACATAATTAAAATGCCAAAGTTTAAAGACAAAGAGCGAACCTTAAAAGCAGCAAGAGAAAAGCTGTTAGTTACCTACAAGGGGGGGTCCCATAAGACTGTCAGCTGATTTCTCAACAGAAACTTTGCAGGCCAGAAGGGATTGGCATGAAGTATTCAAAGTGAAGAAAAGCAAGAACATACAATCAAGATTACTCTGCCCAGCAAAGCCATCATTTAGAACTGAAGGACAGATAAAGATGTTCCCAGAGAAGAAAAAGCAAATGGAGTTCATCACCACCTAA
>NW_011889075.1:898204-926762 GCF_000151845.1 Pteropus vampyrus | reverse complement strand
GAAGCATTATTTACAGTAGCCAAGATATTGAAGCAACCTGTGTTCATCAATAGATGAATGGTAAAGAAGAAATGGTACATATATACAATAGAATATTACTCAGTCATAAAAAAGAATGGAATCTTGTAAATTTGCAGCAACATGGATGGACCTAGAGAATATTATGCTAAGTGAAATAAATCTGACAAAGAAAGGCAAATACCGTATAATTTCACTTATATGTGGAATCCAAAAAAATAAAATGAAAAAAATGAACAAACAAAACTGAAATAAACTCATAGATACAGGGAACATTTTGATAGTTGCTAGATGGGAGATGGGTTGAGGTAATGAGTTAAAAAAGGAGAAGGCATTAAGAAGTGTAAATTGGTAGTGACAAAATAGTTATGGAGATATAAAGTATAGTACATGGAATATAGTCAATAATAATGTAATAAGTATGTATAGTGTCAGATGGGTACTAGATTTATCGGGATGATGACTTTGTAAGTTATGTAAATGTCTAATCACTATGTTGTACCCTTGAAATTAATATTGTATGTCAACTGTAATTAAAAAATAAAAATTATTTTTAAAAAAAGACCATGTTAGGACAATAGTACTAACACAAGTGAACTCGTTCAATGGAGTGAGAGCCATTGGACTCTGGGTCCTTTATTTGTCTACAACTCTTGAATTGGCTAATTACCTTAGTGTATTGTACCCTGATAAGGCGTCTTGTTCTAGGAGATGTGGGTCCAGTAGAGTCCACCTCAAACCTATCTATCAATAACTGCAAGATTAATCTTACTTATACTGGAGAGATAATCCCTAGTCACCTTCAGAAATTCCTCCTCTCTGCTTTTTCTCATCCTCTTCCCCAGTCTGTGCCCTGAGATCTAGCATCATGAGTATTTAACTAAAATGCCCATGCCTCACCACCTTGTGGAGACAAATATATAATATAAGTATTTACATTTAAATATTATGGCTCTTGCCCTTATAAAGCCATTTCACCTTCCTCCTTTGCCTCTTTTCCCCTCAAGTCTGGGGTGTTCACATGTGCAACCAAATAGTTAATACTCTATACCTGTCCTGTTTGGCTCCTCTTTATCTATGTGCTCTGGTTCTGAACCCACTTGAAAGAGCCTCTGTGCTGAGAAGTTGCCTGTGCCAGGAGTGCTGATGTTCAAAGATGTCTACATTTCTGATCTATGAAGTGCCAGGAGCGATGGACTCTGAGTCTCCCTTTAGCTCATGTCTTTAACCCTTACCCACATAGGACTCAAAGCTAACCATGACATTTACCTTGGGGCAGATATCATTCTACCCTGTTGTCAGGTAGTCCTATACAATAACAAAAATATTTCTTCTTTCCATCAAAAAGCCTGGCATCCTTCTGCATATTAATTTATGTAAGTGGTTACATGAAATGGTCATCAAGTTCTAAAACAACCAAAACAGAATCCCCCAGGGGCTTTGTTTGCATGCCTTGTTACAGACAGCTGCCCCCTGTACAGGGAAGAAATTGTCCAGCTGCTTAAAAACACTCAGCAAGGCTGGTCCTCTCTCTAGGCATTTGTTATAAATTAAATTGGGCCCCCCTAAAATTCATATGTTTAAGCCATTTGGAGATGGGGCCTTTCGGAAGGTAATTAAGGTTAAAAGAGGTCGTAAGGATGTGGCTCTCATCTGGTAGTATGGATGTCCTTATAAGAAGGAGAAGAGACACCGAAGATCTCTATCTCTCTCCACATTCCCACCCAGAGGAAAGCCATGTGTGGATACACGGTGAAGGCAGGCAGCCATCTACAAGCCAGGAAGAGAGGCCCTGCCAGACACCAATCCTGCTGGCATCTTGATCTTGAACTACCAGCCTATAGAGCTGTCAGAAAATGTATTTCTGTTGTTTAAGCAATCCAGTCTGTGGTATCTTATGATGGCAGCCCAAGCAGACTAAGACAGGTGCACTCCTTAGTTGTTTGTATGTGGTAATAGGTAGGTTGAAGGGGCAGGGCCCATGCCCTTGGGGCAGGGCTCAGGCCTTTAGTGCAGGCATGTGGATTTCCTTACACCAGGGTCGTAGTAACAGGAATAAAGGATTCATAAACAACCCCTTGCCCTTGCGCAGAGACTTGTCTCCTTTAAATGTCTTTCATGCAGGATGTTTCTTTTGGTTCTTGTAATACCTTTATGACCCTTCGCAGGAGTCCAGGCACTTTACTAACATTTTACAGACAATGAAACCAAGGTTTAAAAAAGGCTATGTAATTTATGTAATCTGTCTTAAATCCCTCTGAAAATTTGTACTTCAGGCCTATTGAAGCTTAATTCAGTATTCTTTCCACTGTACAAGAATGTCTCTAATCGAATTAGGCCAAAGGACCTATGTAGGGCTGGCAAAAATTTTAGTTCTTTTTTGTGTTTTTCAGCATCTGTATGATGGCCAATTTGTCTCAATTCATATCTGTAGAATAGCCAGATAAAAGCTATGCAAGGGCTCAGTAGGGTCATTTATGCTTTGGAGGATAAGATGATAACTGCAGGAAATGGCTGAAATGATGCCAAAAAAGTAAGTCTGTAGTAACCCAGTGAAGGGTGAAACTGACAGATGAGAAAGGCTGAGACTCTGGAGGGAGCCGCTGTGCCATCCTCCATTATGCCCTCGTGGCTGTTAGACTGCCTTGGAAGCTCTCGCCATTGTCGGTCCCTGTTAGGATTTCTTTGGCTTTTCATTCTGTGATTCTCCATCAGAGGGAACTGGGGTAAATCCTTTAAGGCCTGAGGATCTATGTAAAAGTGTGTGTTCTCTTTACCCTCCCCTACAAACTCCCAGCATGGCTCCTCAGTGCCTCCCCCTGGGCCCTGCACACAGCCACCTACTGCTCTCCTCTTAGACTTACTAAGTCCTTTGCATAACTAGGATACTTTCCTCTCCACATGAACAGTGTGGCGCCTTTGGGAGCACTTCATTTTCAAAACAGCTCTTTTACAAAGGTGGTCAGAGTTGCAAAGAATAGTACTCCAAATTCACTCCAGCCTCTTTTACACCTTGAGAAGGACAACCTCCCAGGTATGCTTTATTTTCCCTCTTGTCCAACAGAGTGGTTGAAATCACTCAGGAGCCCAACTGTCTGGTTTGAATCTGGCTCTGACACTTACTGGCTTGTGCAAGTTACTTAACCTCTCTACTTCTGAATTATCCTCATCTGTAAAATAAGGGTGAAAGTCGCATCTTTTCTCAGGGTCGATGTCATGATTACATGAGCTAATATGTAAAGTGCTTAGAACAGGGCCTGGTATATGGTAAGTGCTATGTAAGTTTTAGCTATTAACATTGCTGTCGCTAATGTTTATCTAGTACTTTCCACTAAGTTAAATCTTGTAGAACGTTTTCTTATATAACTAATTTTTCTAGCTATATTAGTCAATAATGTGCATTAGGGTTATTATTAAGCTTATGATTTTACTCTTGGTCCTTCTGGTTTTAATTTTGTTAACTTCCTTCTTAGTTACTAGCTCCATTCATATAACTTAAAAAGTTATCCCCTTTATATTCTTTCCTCCTAAACTATTTTCAAAATACAAAGTTGGCAAGGATTATTCCACTGACAACCCTGTTATCTCCAGTTCTCTTCTGAATTCCCATTGCACTCGTATCCATCACACATGTCTCGCCACATCACCTCAGTGACATTCTCAGGGCTGAAGTCTCTCTATCTCAGAACTTTTTAGAGTCATGTGCAATTCTTTGCATGCAGTAAGTATTCAGTAATTAAATGGGAATCGATTTGTTCCCTTCCTATTTGCCCATTACATTTCCATGTCTAAAATGTTTTCCCAACAATTGCTAAGTCGATTCTATTGATACTTAATATAGTTAATATACAGCTGATAATTCTAAAACTCAGCCACAGAGAGATACATGCATCATGTTACTTTATTTTTTCAGGCTGGTTACAACTATAGCTAAGCTCTTCTCCCCTTCTAAGTTTGCCACCAGGATTCCCATCCCTCAACTAGAAGGCAAGCTTCTTGAGAGCCAAAATCTTGTGGGGCTTGTGTGTCGATGTGCCTCCAGTACTTAGGATAGTGAAGTGGTAAACATTGTTAGTTGCTTATCTATCAGCCACCGTTCCTGTTTCCTTGCCAACACAATTGTGATTATGGTCTGGTATCTTGTTTGCTATGCACTTTTGAAAATTCTAGTTTCCTATCCTGACCCAAAGGGTGTATTGTTATCATTCTAAGTCAATCCTAGGTTTTCTTATTCTTGATGTTAGGGATTGACATAGGAATGAGCGTGTTCTATGCTTTTGCAACAGTTATTCTTGCTTCTGGGAGAGAGCAGTGTGATGCGTAAATCTGTGGCAGATACCTCAGTATCATGAGAGAGCCAGCTCAGGACCACTCTGATGATGGCAGGGTGGGGAGGACTGTGGGGCCTTGAAGTATCATTGACTGACGATTAATAAACCAACCTTGGAATCGCCCCACCCACAGACTTCTTATGTGAGGTAATACATTTCCATAGCTATTTGAGCCACTTTTAATTAGGTCTTAGTTTTCCAGATCTGAAAGCATCCTGACCCAGGAGGCATGCCATAAATATTTGTTAATTTACTGACTGATGAAACCTTCCTTAATTCATGTCATATTGGTGAACTAAAGCTCTATATGTTGAATAGAAGAGACAGCAAATTCTGGTGGAAAAGCAACAACATTTTTAAGGAAACAAGAAGCTGAATGTTCTTTATGTTGTTTTAGGTCTTGACTTTGGTGGTGAAGTTGTTGGGTGAAGAAATTCGGAATCCTGAAATATCACATTAAGAGAAAATTTTCAGTAACTTTTTATTGTTACTTTTAGTTGAATGATAGATTTATGTTGGCCCAGTGCTCAAAACAGTGTGCTTGCTAAAGTGGCCCTGGAAGGTGAGCTTTGCTCTGGTCAGTGCTGTGGCAGGATGTGGAGCTGTCTGCTTGAGCTGCTAAAGCACCAGTCTCTCTGGGGGAGGGCTGCTAAGACCTGTGGTCACATTTGGTCACCTCCAGGTCTACCACCAATGGAAATATGGGGCAGGTACTATATTAATGGGGACAGTATTCTGTTATTAGTCTTTGCTGCAATTTGCAGCCCAGTTAAGGTCATTTTTATTCTCTCTCCAGGTTGTCAGGCATTCTTTACCTGCCTGCATAGCCTGTATGAATTTGGACAACCACAACACTGTCCCATGAAGGTAAATGGCTTTTGGCATGCAGCAGAGCATTTGCTTCGGTTTGTTCTGGTCTAGTCAACATAAGAAGTTTTGATGATTGATCCATTTGAAGCTTTGCTTTCTCACCTGGAATACGGCAGTAACCTCACATCTGCTCAACTCTCTTGTTTTGCCTCAGTCCAGCCTATACACTACATTGGCACCCAGAGCTGACTGTGGCGCTTCTTTGTTTACAATCCTTTCATGGCTTTTCCTCATCTGTGGATACAGGTAAGCACTGAGGCCTGGTTCCATCTGGACTCTGCCTTTCTCTCTGGTTTCTTCTTTCTCCCTCATCCCCCACCGACAGAACCAACCCATATCAAACTACTTGTGGCTTCTAGAACATGATGTGTTTCCAAGATTTCCTCATCACCTTTCCCACTGCTCTCTCTTCTGGAATGCGTTCCCACCTTACCTTCCCTATGCACGTCGCTTTTGAGACATGACTCTGGTATGCTCTGGGAAGCCTTCCCTGAACTCTTAATGTAGCATTAGAGTTCTTCATTCTGTTTTTCTTTCTTCTAATCACC
This sequence comes from Pteropus vampyrus, assembly GCF_000151845.1. Lineage (NCBI taxonomy): Eukaryota > Metazoa > Chordata > Mammalia > Chiroptera > Pteropodidae > Pteropus > Pteropus vampyrus. The sequence continues at coordinate 920,995 of NW_011889075.1, read as the reverse complement.
ATTATCATACTAATCACCTCGTTTCTTTGTCTCTTGCCCCCTCCACATTCTGAGCATCTTATCATCAGGACTGATCCTGTCCTTCTCTGAATTACCTGTGTCCAGTACAGGGCTTAGCACATACTAGGTGCATACGAATTGTTTTTTTTTTTTTTTTGGTTGAATTGAAGTAAATAAAATTGAAAAAAAGAGTGTGAATGAAACACCTGCAGCAATTTCTGATGCAAACAAGTTTGTTGTAGGCGTCTTTGTTAAGATCTTGGGGACCCTGAAAATGAACCAAACATTAACTCTTTTGCAGGTTGGTGCCTAGGAGTAAATATTAAACAGAGAAGGAGAATTTGAGAAATTGAGGCAATAGGTATACAGAAGCACTACTGACTGACCCCAAAATAATCCAATGCCCTGTCACTCCCTACCATTCAGACCATCAAAATATTTTCTCAAACCAATAGTTACTCATTAGAGCTTATATAGACTCATTATTTCTAATCATATTTTTAATTTCAGAATTTGGAGGTGGACTTGTGGGACAACGAAATAACTCAGACTCCTAAAATCTAAGTCTTTGACCTACTATGAGACAAGAACATTTGCTGGGTTTTTTTGTTGTTTGTTTGTTTGTTTGTTTGTTTGTTTTTGCCTAGAGTCTCTTCTATCCCCATTTGGGAAAGTACTATACACTTCTGATATCTCTCCTCAACTTACTTTGTGAACTAAAGGGCAAATCTTTCAATACATGCTCCTGTCCTTTCAGGAACTTTCTCAGGAATATGATTTGGATTTATCTTGGAAAGATAGTTGCATCCTAAAAGGGTGGTCTCCCAAGGATCCTATAGATCAGAACGTTTCTCAGTATTTTCTCCAATGGATAATAAGAGCTTCCTCATTCAATTGTTGTTGTAGGAGGGAAATTGGTGATCGTATTGTGGGAAAGGAAAAACACTCAGTTACTGAGAAATTTGAATGAGAGTCATTTTTTTTGTATTACTCTCTTATTAGAAACCAATCATGTTCACTTCTACAATTTTGTAAGGTGGATAAGTCGAGGTACCTTTGAGTAACTTTTCTTAATCTGTAGATTCTTTGAAAAGTATACATTTCCTTTTCCCTGGTTACCATGCCTGAACTCAGAAAGTATAATTAGAAAGATACTTTATACAAAAACATTTATATTAGTGCTTAATAAAAGAGTGCTACAGCTAATGGAGGAATAGAGGTGACAGGTAATCGATGTTTTTGCCTTAGCTGCATAGGATGGTAGTCTAGCTCTGAGAGGACAGTGCACACATATAGCTTGGCTGGTGTGAATACAATTACAAAGGTTGTGGAATGCCCAGGAGCCCTGTGTCATTCAGCAGGTTGACATCTGTGGAAAAGCTACACCTATATTCTTTAGTTTCTTTAATTTTTTACAAAAGACTTTTACCAATATCCTTCAGTTAATTGGTTTCCAGATAGTAAAAAACAACAACAACAACAAAAAAAGAATGAAACAGAAAAGAAAAGAGAAAGAAATGAGAATGATGAACAGTTGTCATGTGCTTTAGCTCCTAAGCATGAAATTGAGGCTCAAGCCAGAGGAGTGAATTTGCTTTGGGCCTGGGCCAGAGAAGTGAAACCCCAAGAACCCAGTCTTTGGCTATGTCATCATCTAACAAGCCAAAGGAAATGGATGACATGATGCTGACTAGAGATGAATTTTGTTCTATAATTTATGTGAACTTCAACTAACAGTTAAAAATACTTATTAATATCAGTATCCAATTCTCCAATTGGGTGGACTGTGAGAACAGAGATATGATGCACACAGATCCTGTGCAGTAATAAGGAGTTTGGTCTAGATACCCTGGCAATGATCATTAATTTTGCTATGTTTTGATTTAGTGTTTGTGTTAATGTATTCTAGTATGTCTGAGAATATGAAAGTAACACCTGGTGTGCTCTGTGCAAATGCCTCTCCGCTTCAGGAGGAAAGCCAAAAGGGACACACAGCTGAACCTGAAGCATCGTTATAAATAGGCTCCAGGGAATAAACTCCTCAGATTTCTGAGAATAAAACAAAGTCAGAGAAAATATACAAATATATGAGCTTTTCTTGTATGCAAGACATACCTTTAAGGATATATCATGCTCAGAAGTTTGTTTTGGGGCAGTTTATAAACCAAACCAAGTTTTAATTGCAAAGCTTTGTTTGCATGCAAATGCCTTTAAGACATAGACACACACACACATACACACAATTTGCAAGCAGAGGCAGTGAGGCCAATTAAAAAATGCTCATGTTCAGAGGTTTAATTTTGCTGATATCTCAAGACTGACAAAAGGTGGATATTCTTTATAGAATTATGCCTGCCAGAGCTGGGAACACCACACACTGTGCTAGATAAGTGCCCTCATGAAGGCAAAGCTGTTGACTTCATATTCCTTGAAGCAATTGCTTCAGTTCCCAGCTCCTCTGAGATCAGCATTCCCTTCCTTTTGTGTAATTGAGAGCTAGCAACTCACACGTTTAGCTTATTACATAAAGTCTCTAAGAACAGGCAAGCCAAGAAGCAGCCCTTTCCTTGGAGACCTGGAAACACAGCATCCTCATGATAAGAAAAGCTGCTAGATTACTTTCAATTTATGGTATTTCCTAGATCCTTATCAAATCTAATAAAGGAAGATATATTGACCTTTTGAATTTTCTTGTACGAGAATATACAAAATCCATTTCATCTTTTTATTCCATTTTTACTTAAAAAATTTAACAGTTCAGTTTCATTCAAGTCTACCTTGCCCCTGTCACCCCCATTAAAATTCATCACCAGCGAGAAGATAACTAATCACACTGTACCATTTTCATTGCTATTCTCATCTTACAAACATATTGGCAATTCTGGTGGACATTTCTAAGATGTAATAAGAGTAAGAGAAAATTCACCATTTTCCCCCTGATGTCTCGAGGGGCCAAATGGTCCCCTGTTTGCCACATTCCCAGGGCTTGAAGGTCCTGCTAGAGTTCTCTGCCTTCACCAGGAAACAAAAGGTGATAATATGCAATCCATGAATTTAATATACATTGAAAATACATTTCTGGTGCAACAAGAGTGCTGAGTATTAAGCCGGAGTTCTCAGGTGCAGTAGGAAAATGCTGTGGTCTGTTGAGTTCACATTTTGGCTGATTAATATGCTGCTAAATGCTCTTTGGAGCTCTGCCAGGAAAAGTATAAACAGCAAAAGAACTTACTCTATAAGTATTTGTCTTTTTGCCAAATCGTACAAGGAAAATGTGTTTAAGAAAAAAAAAAAGATAGGAGGATGTGTTTTTATTACATGTATGCTCATCAGATTCCAGTTCTGTAAAACCCATTAAAAACAACATGAAGTATTTAAAATCAGCAGCAATCACCTTGGTTGGTTACTGATTTACAAGATTAAAAACATTCTGAACAGAAGATGAAGGTGCATTAATAAACACGGTTCCTGAAAGAATCCTTGGTGATTACTTGCTGTTCTATTCAGTGAGGAGGCTCAATATCTCAGAGAAAAATGTCAGCGCGTAAGTGAGGAGGAGGCGTTGATACGTAACAAAGTCCCTAGGAAACTGAGAGAATTGTTTAATAGTCATTGTGCTGAGCCCTGAAGACTATCAGTACTTGTTTGAAAGTCTCTGGCATGTATTGATCCAGTGGCAGGACAAGTGTTCAAGCTAAATATGCATTGTGAGGGCCTTCTCAATGTTAGGGAAATATTCCCGTTATCCCATGCCTGTTTGTTTTTGCAACACATAGTTCCTGAAGCACAAGAAAGTCCTAGCACCAACATGGAGTGGAGTCTTTGTCATCATCCCCACAGCTAGTACTTACTGTGTGCCATGCTCCATTCCGAGTGTTTTAATATAGAACACTTTTAATCTTCCCAACAAACTCGTCAGTAGATACTATCCTTATATAGAGGCAGAAACAGGCTTTGAGAGGTTGAGTAACTTGTGGAAGTTCTCACAGCCAGTCCATGGTGAAGACAGGACCTCAAACCCACCTGGAATTAATTAATTAATTAATTAATTAATTAATTATTTTATTTATTTATCTATCTCCTACAGCACCTGGTCTTCCTAGGTGGTCTCCCATCTAAGTACTAAGCAGGCCCAACCCTGCTTAACTTCCAAGATCAGATGAGATGGGACACTTTCAGGGCGGCACGGCCGTAGACTTGGCTGGCTTTTAATACCAGAACAGCAACGGCACCTAGTGCTGTGTTAACATATCCAGCTCTCATCTTTGGGGAGCTCAACTTGAAATAATTTTCTGTCATTTGTCCTCTTCCAAAATGTATAATTTTTGAGGAAAAAGAAAACCCTCAAACTCTTAGAACCTTTGTTTAGCAGCACTGTAAATTAAATAATATGGTGGCTACATAATAAATATAGATAAAAATAGAAAGAAGAAAATGGAAGATGGCAGGTGGGGACCAACTTTAAAGAATAGCTGCCTGAATGTGCGTGTATTTATGTGTATGAAGCTCACCAGGGCCTCAGGGTCAGCAGATGCCTTCATGTTCCACTGCGGATGTTTCATTTGGTGCCTGGAAGGTAGATGAAGGTCAGAGAACCATGAAGGCAGGAATGTGGCTGAGAAGTGCCACACCTTCACCCCTATAGCACCTGTAGGATAAGACCCCTCTACCTCAGTGAGTACCTCATGGCCACCACGATTGTCCACTGTGCTACATGGTGGCGGGAAGGTTAAAACTTCCACCAGCTTACATGTCTCCTGCCACTGAAGAATCCTTGGATTCTTAAGGATTACAAACCATGTTAACTCTTCTTAATACTTTGAGACCACCACACTTCAGTAGGGCCTGCCCTGACCCGAGGGGAGAAGATCACAGAATTTTCAGGGAGAATGAGTTGAAGGGGACAAGCTCAGGGCACCTCTAGGAGTGCCCTTCCAGTGTTGGACTTTGTGTTGCTCTTATGTTCCAAATGCCACCTGAACATTTGCAAACAATTTCTTTATGCTTTTGTTTTATTTTAGCTTGACTTTCCAAGTTTTTCCAAGTATAGCTGAGTGAGGAAAAGACAAAGTGTCAAGCAAAGTAAAATTGCTTTATAGAGTGAGACTTCCTGTCTCTGAGACAACTAGGTGTCTTAGCAGCCCCATGCTAAGCACTTCAAGAGATCTTGTTGCTGCTCTCCCATGGCTCAAGTGGTCCTTCCAGATGCAACCTCCCATGCCCATCATACCTTTCACTCATGTTTTGGGTCTACTTTGTGTCCTATAGCTTCCCACCTGGACCTACTTTTAACAGCCACTTGGACTGATGCCTCTTCTAGATGGTTCATCTGGTTTTCGGTCATTGCCTTGTCCTGGATGCTGTCTCTGGCTCAATCTTGATACCCCTTTCTGAAGCTGTTCTACCTGCAGGCCTTGAGATTCCAGCCCAGCAATTGCTTTGGGACGAAAAATGCACATCAAGGTTAGGTTTCATTTTCTTTACATGGACCAAGATGCCAGTGTTTATCTACAGGAAGAAGCTGCTGGAAACCACTCTGGAATCAACGATAAAAACCCAGGATATTGTTATAAAGCTATGTAGTGACTTGTAGTGGCCTCTACCTACTTCGCCCCCTAGGTCATTGGACGTCCTCTGCTGTTGAGTGATTTCTTGATTTTCTCCCTCTTCTGGTACATAGTTACTCAGCTCATTCAGCCAGATGCTTGAGCTTTTCCCCTGCTCATACCAGCAACAGCAGAGAACAACCAGAATGTCCCACCACAGTCCTCCTCAAACCTCAGACCAGTACTATATTTAACCCAAAGGTAAGAATTTTTCTAGAATTGAGGGGTCAGTAAACAATTCTGTTATATATACTGGTTACATTTTAAATTTTGGTTTCAAATAAGTTCAGCCTAACATATATACAGATATACTGGAGCATGAAAACCTGTCCCAGTGCCTGCTGTGAGAGGGTTAGACGCAGGTGTTCCACTCGGGGAGGATCTGGGTAGCACAGTGAGGGAGCAAATGAATAGGAGCCAAGCTGCTTCTTGGGCACCTTACCACCCTGCCTATTCAGGGGAGTCTTCCACTATGTACACTTTGTTGGGATATGGTGCTTGTCTCCCTCTATGGAAAGCAGAGAGAAGGTGGGAGGACTGCCGTCTGCTTGAAGGACAAGACATAAATATGTGTGAGGCCTCAGTCTATTCAATTAGAATTTCCTGCCTGGAATCTTGAAATAAAGCTTGTGTTATATGACAAAGGGTGGATAGGAACTGTGCTGGCAACAAGTGGCTGTAGCAGCTTCCTAGACGGAATGTTTTTGCTGAGATGTGCTTGTGTTTCCTGATTTGTAGACTGCCCAAGCTGCCTGAGTTCCCATCTTCTGAACTGGTTCTGCAACCATCCCCTGTTTCGGAGCCCTCAGCATCCTTCCAGTGAATTTCTCTCCTGGATTTTTTTCAGAGCCACTTTTTCTGTTGCTGAATGAAGAGCCAGCTATCTTCTCCATGTTGGGAGCAGTGCTGTGTCTTCCAAGTCACCAAAGAGGAAATCTCAGTCCTTAACTCCTAAGAGTTAGAGTCCCAAGTAGCTGGGTTTGAATTTAGCTAACGCCTTGAGCTTTGAAGTACAGTATTCTTTTGTAGACTCAATCTGGCCTTTTAAACTTGATTTTGTCCAAATAGAAAAATTATATCAAAAAGGTAAAATGTTTGCTTTTGATGTTCTCCAGTGATAAAATGGAACTTCAAATTTGTAAAAATCAATCCATATAGAATTTGCATTAAAAAATCAAAGTACATAAAACAAGGCTTTGGTGAACCCAATCCTCTCTCTCTCTTTTGCCTAAATTTCAATATTCTGATATTGCCTTAAGTTCCTTTTTACCCTCAGACAGCAACTTAAAGAAATGATTCTTTTTACTTTTTTGTAAGTTAACTCATATCGGGAAAAATGTGATTTGATAAATTATTTTTTCATCGCATATGAACTCTCTTCCTTGTAGTTTAAAAGAGCCTGTCACAATTCCCAAAATATTAATTCTAAATCAGCCATGAAGAGAAATACATGCCCAGGGCTAGAGCAAGCAAGCTAAATGAATGAGAACCAAGTAAAAGGCTGAAAAGGAAATATACAGATATGTGCACATACATATATATGGACATACACACATGTATGTATGTATATGTGTATATATAATTGACATTCATAAAAATTTTATTTGCTTTTTTGATGAGTTTTAATGGAACTTATGCTGAAAGCAAGCTAATACAATTTCTGCACTAAGCAAATAAAATGTATTAGATGTTTAGAAACACCTTCTGGAACTCTTGCTCCTTAAATTGTAAGGAGCAGCTGACTTCCCCTGGAAGTCACTGGAGTGGAAACAAAAGAGCTGAGTCCCTGAGCAGATTTTTTTGAAACATGTTAGCTCAATGGCTGGGTAGACCTGGGCTTGTTTCTTCACATGAGAGATGAAGGGTTGGTGTCTTTAATGAATTTTCTGGTTCTAAAAATTCCGAGTTTATAATTTATGAAAATACAGTGTAAATTCTCCTGCTGCTGCTGCTGCTGTTTATTCGTGCACCTGACTGGTTCTTTCTTGGACAGTGGAGAGTCTATGCACACTAAGCCTTTCCCCACATCTGCATTGCTGCCCCTTCCTTCCCATGCAGTTGCTGCATGAAGCATGTGAGCAGGCGCAGGCTGTGGGTGGGGCTTCTGAGTGGTGTTTAAGCTATGAGAGTCTGAGCCAGGGAACCCAGAGTCCATGCTTCTCATGCCATTGAAGTATTTCTGCCATGAGGTCATTCTCTCATCACTTAAAATGTTAACATTCCATACAACTACATGGAAAATCACAAACACTAAAAATTAAAACAAAGTATATCATTCAGAGTACCAACAAGGAACAGATGGCTCACTCAAATTAGGAAATTTCAAAGGTTTACTTACAAAGGGATTCTTTATGAAAATGTGGAGAAGCACAAGAAATATCACAGTAACTTGGGGTTAATAGCGGTGGAATATCTACCATGACTAAGCGGAAAGGGGAGGGAGTGATGTCCCTCATCCTGAAGACTTATAGAGGAGACCTTATGGAAAGGAGCAGTGACATTTGTTTGAGCAACAGAAATAGCCCAAAGCAACATCTCAGAAAGGGAGCCAAAGGGAATAAATAATTTAAGCATATTCTCTTTCCTCCTTCTTATCTTCTGCCAAGGCTCTTCCCTGGCTAAACCCAACTGGAAGCCAAAAGTAGGAGAATCCATTGATGGAATCCATATTCATCAGCCTTCTGAAGCAGGAAGGAGAGTGGAAAAAGATGGAGAGTGGGTCTGGAGGATCAAAGAGAAGACATCCAGCACACAAAGGAAATAAACAAACACAACTTAAGGGGGAAATGGTCTCAAACCTTTTTTTTGGGTTTTTTTTTTTTTTTTGGTAACTGTAACCTTAAATCACTAGTGACATAAAAACAATATCATATTTGTTTAGCCTTTTGTCATACAAACATGGAAAGTAGTCCATATAATGTGGACTGGGAAAAAAGATTACCCATGGGCATCAAACAATGACACCAACATGTAGCAGATGAGAGTTTAGATAAGTGAAAAGGGACCAAATGACTTCCTGGTCAGCAGGATAAGAAAAATACCAATGGGTATTCATGTATCTGTGGAAGCAATGTGTTGGCCAGCGATCAGTGTGGGGCTCTAGGAACATAGGAAAGGGTGGGGGTCTTGAGGCAAGTGTTTGGTAGTGCTTGTTTTAGCATTTAACAGGAGAGAGTGCTCTGGCCTGAGGAAGGAATGAATGCTCAGCATCCTGTTGCAGAGAGGGACACACTTGAGTCTCCTCATGATCCCACGAAGCCCTTTTGTCTTGAGTACACAATCTTCGAGCAGCTCTCTTTCTGATCTGGCTTTATTTGTAGTGTAGATACAAAGTGAGAATGTTCCCAAGTAACTTCTTTTGTCTTAGATGATGGTTATACTTGTCACAACAAATGAACACACTGATGTTCTGCTTGTATTCTTCAGACTTTTGAGCTTGACTGTACTCAGACCACCTCTGCATGATGGGCCTGCTCTCATGCACTGACCACTCAGATTTCTGAGTCTGCAAAGCCAAGGCCAAGAGAGTAGACTGTGACAATCCTGAGACTCTTGGAGAGCCCACCTGCCATTTCCCTGGGGGTCTTAGGAGCATTGCCCTTTTACCTTGTGGAACTTCCATCTACTTCCAGTCTAATGTCACTTTCATAAATGCTTTCTCATTCGACCTTCACAACAACCCTCTGAGAATAATGATTGTATTCTTATTTTTCAATGGCCACAAACCAAAGGTTGGGAAAGTCAATAGACCAAGGTTACATAACTAATGGGTTGCAGAGGAAGGTCTTGAAGTCAGGCCTTCTGACTAAAATAATATCACTTGTAGCAATAGCTTAAATGAATTAAGAAATTACTATGTACTAGGCATTTTTAAGAGTTTTATAAATATCAATTCATCTATCTCTCAAACAACTCAATGAATGAGATTATTATTATCCCTGTTTAGCATGTGAGGAAAATGCAGCCAGAGAACGAAATAGTTTGCTGAAGATTATAAAGTTACTGGTGCAGTGAGTTTTCAACTCTAGACAGTCTGAGTCCAGAGGCCACCACTTCTGCACAGTGCCCTGGGGGCCAGACTGAGAGATAGGTGGAGGCATCAAGGAAATGGAAGAGTGGAGACAAGTCACTTCAGATTAAAGCAACTGTTAGGAGCTTGATGAGCTCAGATGTTATTTGCAGATCTTAAATAATTATTTACCTTTTAGCTCTCTGAATTAAATACTGCTTACCTTGTCTTTCAGATTATCTGATAATTTAAGTCCAGCCCTTGTTATCCATTTGAACAAACACTACAAGAAATTCAAGAGGTAAAATTACTAAAAACAGAAACTTGGTGTTTTGCTTTGTTTGGTTTTGGGGATCCCAGATATCTATTTATAGTATTTATGGAACTAGGAAGTGTTAATATAACAGGAATGTGATGGGCAGAGTAATTTGATACCGAAGAAACCAGGAAGTCCTGGAAACTGTTGTAAAAGCTGATTGTCACAACATTTCTACTTGACTTTTTTTCCCCTAGTCCAATTAAAGTGTTGGTTTGTGAGAGTTTTTGTCAAGGATGAAACCAGCAATGCATTTTAACTTTTACCTGGGCCACGGCTATGCCAGATGGTAGAGCCACTAGCTTATGTTGAGGTCACGGACTATATTTCACTGCCCCTTCTTTCCACAAAAGAGAACTATTTTTTTTCTAATTTCAGTACTGTGAACTTATTTTTATATGAGTGATGCTATAAGATTTTGGATAATAGGGTATGTCAGCATCCTGCGTAGTACTATCCAACATGTTGGCCACTAGCCACATGCTACTATGTAAATTTAAACCAAATAAAATTAAATATAATAAGAATTCAATTAATCACTTGCACCAGACACATTTGAAGTGATCAATAACCTTCTGCGAATGACACTGGCTACTGACCACTGCATTCAACAAGGCAGATATAGGACATGTGTAGAGCCCAATCTCAATTAAAACATTAAAAGAGGGTAGATGTGATATATATATACATAAAGGAATTCTATTCAGCCAAAAAATAAAGAAGTCTTGCCATTCGTGACAACATGGATGAACTCTGAGGGAATTTATGCTGATTGAAATAAGTCAAACAGAGAAAGACAAATACTGTATGATTCACTTATATATGGAATATAAACAACAAAAACAAAACAAAACAAAACTCATAGATACAGAGAACAAATTGGTGGTTGCCAGAGGAGAAGGAGTTGGGGGTGGGTGAAATGGGTGAAGGGAGTCAATTGTATGGTGATGGATGAGAACTAGACTTATTGTAGTGATCGCTTTGTAGTGTATACAAAGATCAAATTATTATGTTGTGCACCTGAAACTAATATGTTATATACCAATTTTACCTCAATTAAAAAAAACAAACAGATGGAGAGGGGCTTTCTCTGAAAAAGACCTCTTTCCTGGACTTATAACCAGAATGGCAAGATATCTGTAAATCTCAGGGAGCAAGCCTGTTCGCGTAGACTCCAAATGTTGTATTGTGAAGTCAGGATATCTATATTTCACGTACTCTCTGTGCTTCTATCCTTTTATTCCATGTAACATTACTAATACACGTTAGGAAGTCAGAGCTTTTATCAGCCACACAAACGAGGACCAAGGGAAGGGGTTTTGGATTACAGATGGATCTGAGCATTTACTAGTGATAGTAGCAGTAGTACTAATACTCAAAAAGAGTATTTTTTTTGTATTTCACCCCAGGGGAGGTGAAACTTAGGGGAAGGAATGGAGGAACCTCGGTCTGCCTGCCCTTCCCGTTGCCTCAAAATCCTCTTCAAGAGTGGAACCAGGAGATTCTGGATTTCATTCTTTTACTGGAATCTATGTTCTCTGTCAGAAGCCATATCTCCAACATCTCTGAAGTTCTCTGCTTCTATCAAGGCAAAATGGTCTCACGATAATTTCTATAAAGCAGTGATTCTCACAATGTTGACCGTACATTAGAATTACCTGGAAATTTTTAAAGACCCCGGTGCTCATACTGCGTCCTGAATACAGATCTCTGGGGTGGATGGCGAGCATCAGTGTTGTTCAGACTCCCCAGGTGATTCTAATGTCTAGCTAAAGTGGAGAGAACCCCTTTTGTTCACAGAACAGAGTGACCTAAACACATATTTCACAACCTTTTCTCCTTCCCTTGGTTTGACAATATTGTTATCAACTAGAAAATGGAGTCTACAGCCATGCTACCCTGAACAAGCCTGATCCTGGCTGATCTTGGAAGCTAAGTAGGGTCAGGCCTGGTTAGTACTTGGATGGGAGACCACCTAGGAAGACCAGGTGCCTTAGGCGTAAAAAATTAAAAAATAAGGGATTGTAAGCTGACAAGGTCCTTGCAATCTGTGAGGTCGACAAAGGGTTGCCTCACCTAAAAAAAAAAAATAGAGTTCTATTTTCTGCATTGACTTTTCTTATTTTGTCCCTAAAAGACCTATTAATTTTTCTTCTTTATTGAAATATATTAAGATGATCTATTTCGATAGCAGTAAAGTAGAAAGAGCTTGGAATCAGGAGTCAGAACATCATAGTTGCGTCCAAGCTCTTCACCAAAGAGCTATTCTCTTATGCGAGTTTCCTCATCTCTCTGCGTTGTCATTTCCTCATCTGGAACCTCGGGTTAGACTCGAAGGGCTCTAACTTCCCTTGTGTTATACACTGTGTGCCAAAGACTGTACCGAGTATCCTGTTCCATGAGTGGGGAGAGGGCGTCCCTTAGATAATGGAGCCATGTACCCACTAAGCATTTCAAGATGAGGAGAATTTTTTTCCTTTGATGCTCCCGGCGTCCAGTGTAATGACTCGTTGTGCATAGTAGTCACTTACTCTTGCTGGCTGCATGACTATGCATTTTAGATTATTGATGAGTCAACTTTACGGGCTGAATAAGCAGCCTCGTTATAGTCAGGGCAGTTAGAAGCAGTGCTACTCAGGGAAAGCCAAGCAGCTACCTCTCTGCCACCTCTGTCCTCTGTGATTATAAGAGTCTGAATGATCATGTAGCATATAGGACAGAGCTTGTGAACAGGAATCAGGATGCTGCACCTCAACTGAACTTGGCCGTGATGCGTGCTGGGGCTCCCAAGTATGCTATTTTCCCTCATCAGACTGGTTCAATAACTAGGTGCAGCTGAGCCTTCCAGTTAAAGCGGCAAAACCCAAAGCTGCTTCAGATGACTGGGAAGACCGGGATCTTCTCCTTTCTCTGGTGCTAACTTGCTGTATGACGTGGTTCACAAAAACAAATCCCTTTTATATCGGTTTTCTTATCTTTAAAATAATCTGCTTGGGTCATGTGATTCTAAGATCCTTTCCAAATCTAAAACCGTATAAAAGGACATTTTCTTTGGAAAGTATCCTTGTTATTATTCAATGGCAGGTTCTTTTCAAGGTGCTTGACAATAGATTTTGTGATTGTTTCCTCTGTCTTTTCCCCCTAACTTCCTGTGTAGAGGAGTTAAACTTAGAAGTCTAGGGTTTTTCAGGGTCATCCTTTTTCTCCATTGAGAAAAAGAAAATAAGTTGTTCCATTTCTGCTTTGGTCAAATCGTTTACCCTTCAAAAAAATCTTGAAATTGATAGCTAATGATCCTGAAATTACTCCAGATGTGTTCTTGTGTGTACTTCAAGTTGTCAGGGCCTGGAATGGATTTTAACAGTTATTTTTCCTTCTCCTCCTCCTGCTCCTCCTCCTCCTCCTTCTTTTTTTGCCTCATTTTCCTTTCTTCTACCACAGGATTTCCCTCCTATAGGCTAAAACAAAATATACTGACTTTTGGTGTCATCTGCCAGCAATTTTCCCCATCCCTCAATACGAAGGTTCTCAAAGTGTGGTTCCACGTCCAGCAGCATCAACATTATATGGGAACTTGTCAGAAATGCAAGTTACCAGGCAATCCCAGACCACAGAATAACCAGTCTGTTTTAATAAGCATTAAGGTGATTCTGATGCATGCTATGTTTGAAAATTTGAGAACTACTGCTCTAATAAAAGACAAAATTTTTCCTTATCATTTTTATTCTTAATATAGTTCCCTATTTCCATGTATAATACATTAAAAGACTATGAGATTGTTTCTTTTTAAATCTTTTGAAAATGGAGTTCTATTTTCTGCATCGACTTTTCTTATTTTGTCTTTAAAAGACCTGTTAATTTCTCTTCTTTATTGAATGGCTTCTTTTTCTCTTTCTCTGGCTTTCTCACAGAATAAGTTTATCCCTTGGCATGAATTAAATGAAATAGGTGACTGATGAATATTTTCATAGAACTTTAGAGTCTTGCTACTCTAAGTCTTGCCACATTCTGGTTCAGTAGTGTCAGCATCAGTTCCGCAAATCTCTTTCTCCACCTCACTCCCCTGAATCGGAGTCCTCATTCTAACGAGATCTCTGGGTGATTAATCTACCAATTAAAGTTCAAGAAGCACCGCTCTAAAAGAATATCTCAGACCTTAAGTGGAATGATTGTTTCAGAGTAGGAATAAAATTTAAAAATTTATCCAATTGGTCAGATTTTTCCTCCAAGGTAAATATATTTGGTAATGTAAGCTTTATGATGATGGCAAAGAAGGAAAAGTATATTTTACCTGAAATAAAGGGATTGTATGCATAGTAATTAATTAAAGAATTTTTTTATTCTTCTTTATAGGATTGCATTTCCCTAAGGATGGAATCACAGAAAAGAATATCTAAGGGTTGTGATATAAACTGTTCAGTCAAGGAAATGGCACAGTTAATATCACAGTAAAGATATTACAAAGTAATTCTAGAGGCAGATATGTTTTCGGAGAATTATAATGTAGTAATAATACTAATCATTGCAGTGTATTTATTGAGTAGATACTAAACATTGGGTACTTTGCTATACCAATGTTACTTTGGTAACATTGGGTACTTTGCTATACCAATGGTACTTTGTTTGGTAACATTTGGGTACTTTGCTATACCAATGGTACTTTGTTACCAGCATTACCTCACTTACATAATGCCCACGGCAACCCTATGAGGTAGAGGTTATTATTTATTTTATAGAGGAGGAACTTGAGAATTGGGGGTTAAGTAACTAAACATGGATATTCATTCCAGGTAGTTTTAATTGTTCTTACTATTTTAATTAAGGTAATATTGGTGGCAGTAGCAGATAAAATTTAAAGTCTCAATGGCTCACACAAAAAAAGTCATTCTTTATGTAAAGTTCAAAAAGGGTGTTCCTGAATAACTGGAGGCTCTTTTTCAAGCACAGCTTCCATAACCCAACTTCCTTCATTCTTGTAGCACTGCCGTATTCCACATTTGGTTTCTAGGACTAGCCTCCGTCTGCATCACATGAGTTGAAAAAAGAAAGTGCATGGGGGAAAGGTTGAGTGGGTTTCTTAATGGGTCAGATCTAGAAGGGCACACATTGCTTCCATTCACATTCCACTGGCTTGAATTTAAGGGAGGCTGGAAATGTGGTAAGTCTCAGAAAGAAGCAGGTTGGTGAACAGGTCTCTACCAAATGACCTGCCTTAGTTCCTGCAAGTAGCTTATCTTTGCTAACTTCAGTTTCCTCATTTGTGAAATGGGAATAATTATACCTACATCTTCAGGAGGTTGTTAGAATTAAATTATCTAACCACTATTATGAGTGCACTGTGGGCCTGATCAAGTCTTGATTTTCCTAGAAGATAATTCTCTAGTTCAGAAGATACAGTCTGTTCAAGACTTATTTGAATCTTATTGAGGATAAAGATATGACAGAGAACTTTGGAATTAAGTAACAATATCATTGAGGAGTCCAGAGGAGCAAGGAAATTAAATATTCACAGTTAGGCATAAACATTGGATTTTAGGAAAGTAGATTTCAAAGACTTCAAAGAAAATATGTTATAGTTTCCTGGTTACAGACTGTAAATGTGAATGTGGCTCATTATGGAGGAAAGGATCTAAGAGAAAAGCAAATTTTGAGAACACAATCATACATGATTTCATTGAGAAAGAAAAAGTCAATGTCCAAAGACGTCTTTGCTGCTCTTTATAGCATTCTCTGATAAAAGGGCATGTGCAAGGTATGGGAGCCAGGATACACTCAATAAAATTATCAAAGAGCATCATGTGTCAGGAAAAGCTGAAAGCAAAGGCAACAGAAACAACTTTCCCTTCTGTTCAGAGAAGAGGCAGAAAGGAACCAGGCCACATGATTGAAGCAGATGGTGTGAAGTCAACAGCTGTCAGAGAGAACAGAGACTCCCAGCCCCCTTTTGCTTCTATATTCTCCTTCAAAGAATGGAAAAGATGGAAAGCTAGTTAAGCAAACGGATTATCTATCCTCTAAAATGGATCCAGATCCCTAGGTTTAAGTAAATTACGTTTCAGGTTTTATGAGAATTTACAGATTGAGAATCAGGATGATGGAGATAGGTAAACACCCTGGTTTTCAAAAAGCAGAGAAAGGGAGGTAATTGCAACTCCCATTTGGTAAGTTTAATAGAGACTCAAAGCAATCCCAAAATAGATGATTCTCACGAGGGTGTATGAGTACTTTGAGGAGAAGGGGGTTGACTGAGGAGCAGCATGGTTTCATCAGTTCAAATCTAGCTAGTTTCTCATTGAATATATCACTCTTAACATAGGTGGATTTCAGCAAAGAATTTAGCAATGTGTAGCACAGTGCTTGACACAAAATAGTTGCCTAGTTGATAATTTTGGAATTAATGTATGAATAATATCCCTAGGAAGAAGATAAATAAAGAATAATTTGATAATAAAGTTAGTTAGACTCATGCAGTTTGAACAATGAATGTATGTCTACATGGAGGAAGATCTTTACAAGTATATCTGTCTTGACCTAGTATAGACCTTGAGTTGACCTTGGGGTGGGCATAGAATGAAGACATAGAAGATAAATATGTCGAATATAGGAAGGATGTGGCCAATTTCAGGAAGTAGTAGCTGAACAATTCCCTGAAGAGATTAACTTGGCTATAATATGGTATCAAAGTTTGCAAACCACAGAAGAGGAATATTAGCAAACTTGAAGATGCTCAAATAGGCAATGGTGAGGATGAGAAGATAGAAATCAGTGTGTATAAGAAATGATAAAAGAAATGAGGAAAAGTATTGACATGGATGTGGAGAACTCTCATGCATTGTTGGCGGCATTGCAAATTGGGGTAACCACTGTGGAAAACAGTATGGAGGTTTCTCAAAAATTAAAAATAGAGCTACCATATGACCCCGAAACTCCACTTCTGGGTATCTATCCAAAGAAATATAAAATACTACTTTGAAAAGATATATACACCCTTATTTACAATAGCTAAGATATGGAATCAATCTAAGTGTCCATCAATAGATGAGTGGAAAAAGATGATGTAGTGTGTGAATATTATTCAACCATAAAGAGAATGTAATCTTGTCATTTGCAACACCATGAATAGACCTAGAGGGTATCATGCTAAGTGAAATAAGTCAGACAGATAAGGACAAATACTATATGATTTCACTTGTAAGTGGAATCTAAAAAACAATACAAATGAACAAACAAAACAAAACAGAAACTGACTCATAGACACAGAGAACAAACTAATGGTTACCAGAGAAGAAGTTGTTGGGAGAAGGGGAAAAATGGTGAAGGAAAATAAGAGGCATGTATTTCCAGTTATAAAATAAATAAATCAGAGATGCAATGTGCACCATAGGGAATACAGTCAATAATATCATAATCTTGTATGATGACAAATGGTTACTAGACAGTGTGGGGATCACTTTGTTAGGTATATTAATGTTGAATAACTTTGTTGTACATCTGAAGCCAATATGTATTCTGATATGATATTGTACATTAACTATTTTTTAATTTAAAAAAAATGAAAAGAAAACTGAGGCTTATTGAGTTTGGATAGAAAGACTGGAGGTAAGGAAGTGGATATTAATCACTCTCCACATGTTTTAAAGACTATGGAGGGCAGGGCTACGACTGTTGCTCGAGCTGCTGTGGGGATTCCAGTCTCGTTTCAATATACAGAGAATTTATTCATGAAAAGGATGAAGAGTCTCCCCAAAGAGTTTCCCTCTGGTCTGAATGGTCAACTTTCAGCAATGTTTAATAGTCATTCCAACTGTGGATGAGAAATGAAAGTAAATAACCCTAAAATTTCTCAAACCAAAAGCCAAGATGGTGCTAGAGTCTTCTCTGCCACTCTTTGTCCTCATTTCCGATGAAGAGAAAAGTGTGCAGCAGCTGGTTGCTCCGGAAAGCCAAGGCTGCCGACTCACAGTTCTGCCTGCCTTGTCTGCTGTGCTATGAGGAGCAGCACATATGTGCGACTTCCATAATGCACGCTGCCTCCAGGGCAGAGACACTTCTGGCAGCTGGCCACGGAAGAGCCCTGATATCGGCTGTCAAAGCACCCAGAGGTCTGCACTTAGAGCAAGGGAAATGAGATTTCATTGCAGCAGTAAGAGAGCAGACAGTATGTTCAAAGCTAAACTCACCTTAAATAAGTTACTTGAATGTACATGATACTGAGAGTTCTCCTAGGCAAGCCTTTATAATTATAATGAAGGTGATAGTTACAATACACCCCACATTATTAGTGTAGTGGTAAATATTGCAATATTTGTGTTTGTTTTGAACACCTTGTGAGCTGTCCTTCTCTATTCCTCTTTCCTTAAACACAATAAATAATCTTCCCAATTTATTACTACCCCTATTGCCAAAGTTTCTTTTACTGAGGATCAAAATCAGAAAATTTTGGAATTAGGGAACTCTAAATGAGTGCTTTAAAACAAAATGTCAAAATAGATTTCATATATTCTCAAAGGGAACCCAAACATTAAGCCTGAAGTTGATGCAAATAAGGTAGTGATGTGAGATTTATATTTATACTGAGAATCGGTGTCCATCTCAGCACGCCATTAAAATGTGGCAGTGAAAATTTTCAGTATAATTGCATTGTACACTACCTGTGATTAAAAGCAGTTTTACTCTTCTTTTTAGGTTTTTCTTTTCTAATTTTAACTCCAATATTTGCCTCAAGCTGTTTACCATTCCATGAGATTTTGGAGGACTTGGTTGAGTTTTAAGTCATTCTTCTATCCCCTGCATGGCCTGGTGCAGTATCTAGCTCATGGGCACTTAATTATTTGTTGGATAAACAAATGAGTGAATAAATGACATTTTTTTTTAAACGAGTTAACTATAAATGATCTCCAGAGGAATCAGAGAACCCCGATGGTTAAATTACCGTTGCAGTTATTTGGTTCTTTAGTCTCCTCCACACCATCTCTGCCAAGTACTTTTTATTTTGAGATATTTACTACCACTCTTGGAACTTATTTCCAGCTTTGGATCACTTTGACTATGTAAAGTTCTTTATACTGACACAATGTAGCTCCCTGGAGTTCCCACTCATAATGTTTATGGTCCTATCCTTGGGGCTGTATAGAAGGATTCTCATCTTCTGCCACTTTACTTGCCTCCATAAAATTGATAGTAGATATTATGAAACCCACGTATCTTCTCTTTTTCCAGTAAACATCCTAGATTCTCCATACATTCCCCATGAAAAATGTTTTCACAAGTACCTTCACTATACTATGGTGCATGCTCCTTTTGGTCTGGTTATTTCATTGGCCAGTATGAAAAGGATACTCTCAGAACTCCAGACAGCAGAGGAGGACTAACTGGTACTCCATCCAATTCCTTATTCTGGCTACTCCATTTTTATTGTGGTTTTGTACCACTTTAGTTTTCAACGTAACGTTCTTATGCTCTTGGCTCATATGAAGCTTACCCTTAACATACAAACCTTTTATCTTTTGGCTGGTACTAAGTCACATCTTCCCCTTGTCACATTGTTCAGTTTATTTATTTTTTAACACAAATAGAAGGTTTTACATTTATCCCTGTTATATTTTATCTTGTGAGATTTGGTTCATCATATCAGTCTGTTAAGAACTTGACCTGATTCCATAACTCTGCATTTTCCTATTTTACTAAACCTTGTGTGAGCTTCGGAGTAAATAAAGCCACCTTCTATGTCTTCATCTAAGTCACTAAGTCTACCACCCAGAACTTAACAATGGATTTTGAGTATCTTTTCTCATTTCAAATCATTTGGCTAGAATGTATTAAGCCATCCTTCTTTTTGTTTTTCCTCCTCTGTTAATTCTTATATATTAGTTATTTGTAAACGTAGCACCCTAAAACAACAACCATTTTATTGATGTTCACTGGTGATGGCTTAAGAATTTGGACAGGGCACAGCAGGGTAGCTTGTCTCTGCTCTGTCATGTCTGAAGCCTCAGCTGGAAAGATTTGAATGGCTGCTGGTGACTCAAAAAGCTGGAGGCTGAAATCATATGGAGGCTTCCTCACACACACGTCTGGCACATGGGCTCAGCTGGGGCCGTCCCTGAGCATTGGCACGTAGCATTGCTGCTCAGGCTTCTCACACACAGCATGGGGCTGGGTACTGGAAAAAGCATTCAGAGAGAGGAGGTTCCAAAAAAGCCAGGGGTGGGGAGCCTCATGGCCTTTTTCCAACCTCAGAAGTCTCAAAGCATCATTTACTCTATTGGTTTAAGCAGTTACAAGCTTCCCAAATTCAAAGGAAGAGGATTTACACCTGCTGCCCAATGGAGGTAGTTGGGGGTCATTTTTTTAAAAACCAGGTATGATTGGCATCTGATTGACATATTTCCAAATCTATGGAATGTTACGAGAATACACTTTTTGTTAAAATTTTCTTCAAAGAGGGAAAGCAAGAATGAGCACACATAAAGTTATGTATTTGTGATGCTCAACCCCATATGGAGAATTTTTGTTTGCGTGTCAGTTTTGGAGGCATATTTAAAGATCAGTATAATATTTTAAATCACTGTATTTGATAGGTTGAGTACATTATAGTGGCATGGAATAGTCAAGATCTTAATGATCCATGCATATGATTTCTGTACTTCATTAATGCTTTCTTTGTAAGTGGTTTGATTCTTAATCCCTAATCTCCTCGCTCATGCTGAGTTGCCGTTGAAGGCAGAAGCTCCAGCTAATGGGAATGCTACGGGTAGGGAAAACGTGCTGCTCTGTCCCAGGAGAGTTCTGAGGGCTCAGGACGTAGAGACCTCTCTGAAACACCTACATGCTCTCTGGATTAACTCTGAGGGGAGGAAGAAATCAAGAGCAACAGGCAGCCTTTCCACTTCATGGGTAGCTCATGATAAGTCAACCAGAAAAGTAAAATGCAGGGAAAAAGATTAAGGATTAAGGGGAAAGATTTCTATGTGATACTCATAGGAAACAGTAGCATTGGTAAAGTAATAGAATAAAACAAAGACATCTAAAGAGTTTTAAAGCCAAATTTTATCTTAATAGTCTTAGCCAGATTTTATATTTTTATCACCACTGTTCAAGACTCTTGTTCTCAAGAGAGACTATAAATGTCATCACCATGTCCAATGGCAGAGTGGGTGATAGCGTGACAGCTTTAGAAGACAAGCTCCAAGAGGCCATGGGATCTGTCAATAGAAGTGAATAGGCAGCATCGTCTTATACTAATCTCCTCTTTGTGATCAAATGGGGATGATAACAGATTGTGTGGGTTGGCCAGCTCTGACCGGCAAAATAGTAGAAATTTGCCTGATCAATTGCCTGTATGTAAAAATCATTGTCTTTTTCCTGTCAGAGTTTGTTATGTTTCGGTCCTTAGTGCAACCTAGTAGCTTCTAGACAAACATTCCCTTCAGAACATATGTTTGAGGAGAAAGGCGTATGTTCCTTGGAAGTTCTGTGATGAAAAGGCAGCTTAAGATTCCAAGTGCTCCCTTTAAGAGATTCAAGCTTTAACGGACCAATTTAATTAAAGTTCTCTAGACAGGAAGCAGAAAAACAAGATTGACTAAAATGAATATAACCTGCATGGAGCAGCAAAAAAAAAAAAAAAAAAAACATGCAGGGATGTAGCATTATACTACACGTTTTCAGGAAACGAATCAATATGTAGTCTACCAACAAAGCATGAGCTGCCGAAAAATAAAAGTTAAAAATATCACATCAAGTGGCTTGAGGCATAGGTTTATTTGAAAAATACATTTTCATTGCCTTACAAATTCACCTCAACAAGAGATCCGATTTTCCACTGAGGGACATGCCGATGATTGTCCTGTGGTTTTCAATTAATAAGTTCACAGTTAACAGTTTTTAAGTACACTGAATCATGTAAATTTCCATATCACAGCAGCTAATTTATTTGTTTATTGTGGTATAGCAGGCACCACATGAATCTGGTTTTGAAATCAATTCCAAGTAAAGCAGATGATTTTTGCAGGGCAGACAATATGTAATGAAGACCCTTAAACCTCTCCCCATGCTATTGCATCTAGAGTGGATTTCATGCTGCCACAAGAAGCTGAAAGAGTAGAGAACTCATGTTAATATCCACACTGAAAAATCGGGAGAATTGAGTCCTGTCTCTGTGTGACTGCCTGTGATTCGCTGCTATCTTTTATTTATGATTACACAATTTTTTCTTTGAGAGCTCTTAATGTATTCGCAGACACACAAACACAAGGATCATTAAGTTACAAGCTGGGTTTATTTACCGTTTGCAGCTAGCTCATATGGTATGGCTACTGAGCAGCATTTGAATTTTAAGATTACATACCCGCACGTCCTGTTTTCCTGCACCCTGTCCCAGATCCAGGCATATGCAGGAAAATTTTCTCTGACTTTAGGAAGCTGATTCTCCATAGAATACTTTAGGATTAAGGAGGGATCCTTTCTAAGGACCAGATGTTGAAAAAGTTTCTAATAGCAGTAATGGGAAATAGCCTAGGGGAGGAGTAGAGAAATAATGGGGAGGGAAGTGTTATGAAGAGAAAAAGTATATGGAGAGAAGAGACAGAAAAGAATATTAGAAAGTTCTGATGCTATTCTTTCGAAAAAAGAAAATTTATAATGGTGATCTGTTCCTTTGAAATGATTAAATGAATAAACATTTGAGCATTTCGATCAGTAAAATGCACAGACCTTGAAGAAAAAGTGACACAAAAGCATTGAGAGATAAAATTGAGTAAAATGTCCCCAGTTAATCTGAAAATTTTAATACACTCTCAAAATCGCTGGCAACCAGAAGAAACCTCATAGTTGTGCACTGGAATTTTCTTTTCCTATGT
>NW_011889075.1:896384-898154 GCF_000151845.1 Pteropus vampyrus | reverse complement strand
TTCTTTGAGAGCTCTTAATGTATTCGCAGACACACAAACACAAGGATCATTAAGTTACAAGCTGGGTTTATTTACCGTTTGCAGCTAGCTCATATGGTATGGCTACTGAGCAGCATTTGAATTTTAAGATTACATACCCGCACGTCCTGTTTTCCTGCACCCTGTCCCAGATCCAGGCATATGCAGGAAAATTTTCTCTGACTTTAGGAAGCTGATTCTCCATAGAATACTTTAGGATTAAGGAGGGATCCTTTCTAAGGACCAGATGTTGAAAAAGTTTCTAATAGCAGTAATGGGAAATAGCCTAGGGGAAGAGTAGAGAAATAATGGGGAGGGAAGTGTTATGAAGAGAAAAAGTATATGGAGAGAAGAGACAGAAAAGAATATTAGAAAGTTCTGATGCTATTCTTTCGAAAAAAGAAAATTTATAATGGTGATCTGTTCCTTTGAAATGATTAAATGAATAAACATTTGAGCATTTCAATCAGTAAAATGCACAGACCTTGAAGAAAAAGTGACACAAAAGCATTGAGAGATAAAATTGAGTAAAATGTCCCCAGTTAATCTGAAAATTTTAATACACTCTCAAAATCGCTGGCAACCAGAAGAAACCTCATAGTTGTGCACTGGAATTTTCTTTTCCTATGTGTTCATGAGGATGGTGTAATTGCATATCTGAATATATATGCTAGTATTTATATTGGCCTTGAATGTGTTATTCTTGGACACTTTTCTTATGTTGTCTATTAATGTTAACATTTTCTCCCAGTGCAATATGAGCTACCATAAGCGTTTCAGTCCTAAAGAAGCTTGATTTCTTCATATTTAGTGTTCCATGAACATAATGAGGATAGCCCATTTTTGTCCTTCCCCAGAGTTGTCATTTAAAGCAGCCCCCACTTTCCACATGTTTGCCCCATCTGTCTCTCTTCAAGTCTGCCTTTGTTCTGAAGTGGAAAAAATGGGCAAAGTGGAGATGAAATACATGGAAACCGCCATAGATTGAAAAGTATTTGGATGATGCTCTTAAAAGTGGTTTAATCTGAGATTCTTGAAAAAATAAAATTCAGATGTAAATAAGCTAAGCATAAGTAGTTCTTGTTTTCAGACATGGACTAGTTTTTCCAGAAAGTGGAATATTCTTGGTATCAGTCTCAACTTTCAGATTCTGTGATGAATCAGAGCAAATGCTCCTTAGAAAATTAGGCCCAAGTAGTTGACCATTCTTCTGTATGCAAGTCACAGGGCTTCAGGTACAAAGTTAGCTCTTGTAATTTGTATATTAGTGTACTCCACCATGATTTCTAAGCAGAGAATAAATAATCTACAATAGGACTTCATATTCTCTCAGTTAAAATACACTGGAACCAACACAAAATTAATCATGGCATTCTTTAGTTGTCTCTACTCCAAGTTCCAGCAGTCCGGTAGAAAAAGAATTGACTACTGTATAGAACAATTTGGTTTAATAGACCAATATGGGCAAAGAATTTGGGAGGTAAGAGAAATGCCTGTTTGATTCTTTGAATTAGTGCTCAAGAAATGGAAGTTCACTGACGGTGTGTGTTATGGCCATTCTTGATTCACTCAGCACAGGTGAAAGGCTGTCACACGAAGCATGACCCAAGAGCCTCTTTTGTTGTTGACTTGCAAAGGGAAGATACTAAGCTTGTGCTTATGTAGGTTTCCTATTTGCAATCCATCTTGAGAATTCCCACAATGGTACCCACTGTGAGGATAAGGAGCTGCTTGTGCTACCTGCCAGTTAGT
>NW_011889075.1:887721-896334 GCF_000151845.1 Pteropus vampyrus | reverse complement strand
CAGTCCGGTAGAAAAAGAATTGACTACTGTATAGAACAATTTGGTTTAATAGACCAATATGGGCAAAGAATTTGGGAGGTAAGAGAAATGCCTGTTTGATTCTTTGAATTAGTGCTCAAGAAATGGAAGTTCACTGACGGTGTGTGTTATGGCCATTCTTGATTCACTCAGCACAGGTGAAAGGCTGTCACACGAAGCATGACCCAA
Source organism: Pteropus vampyrus (assembly GCF_000151845.1). Classification (NCBI taxonomy): domain Eukaryota; kingdom Metazoa; phylum Chordata; class Mammalia; order Chiroptera; family Pteropodidae; genus Pteropus; species Pteropus vampyrus. The sequence continues at coordinate 896,127 of NW_011889075.1, read as the reverse complement.
GAGCCTCTTTTGTTGTTGACTTGCAAAGGGAAGATACTAAGCTTGTGCTTATGTAGGTTTCCTATTTGCAATCCATCTTGAGAATTCCCACAATGGTACCCACTGTGAGGATAAGGAGCTGCTTGTGCTACCTGCCAGTTAGTTGTTTTATACAGTTAGTCGTTTTATACTTGGCTCATGTTACATAAGCCAAGACTCAGCTGCCTCTGGGAAAGGGTTTGTAGGTAAAAGTCACCGGGATTACATTAAACTCAAAATTGAGAATTGCCAACTCCGCATGTATGAGGAGATTCACAGATCTGTTCTAACCAAAAATTTGTGATATGAAATATTAAATTATATTTTCTTATGTCAATAGGCAACTTAAAAATTTGGAAGAGATTCTAAATCTAGATTTTTGTGGTTACTTTCATGAAGTATAGTACTTTTCAATGAATAATTTGCTCTTTGTTGAGTGGCTAGATTATTACAAACTCTTTTAAAGTAGAGATCGATGAATGTAATATGCATTTCCCAGAAACTCATAGTATTTTTCAGGTGGGCAAAAGAGGGTACTTATGTGAGCACACGGGTTGTTTTTAATTCAAAACAATCTAGGGGAATCACTGGTTCTTTGGATGACTTTAGAATAAAGAGGTGGTTTCTGGTATGTACTCAATGAGATTGATGAAAATAAATGAGTTTAATATTTTTTGTATGAACAGAAAGGACTCTCAGAATCTTGTGGGCTTCAGGATACAGGACTAGGTATCATTTAGTATTTGAGGAGAGGAAGATTGTGGCAGACACTCCAAGAGTTAAAGAATTCAAGATAGAACTGCTAGGTACGCTTAAGAAGGCTAGAAAAAATAGAAGTCACATAGGCCTATTCTTACGTAACATGGACAGCTAAGTTCATGACTCATTATAGCTGGAATAGTCTCCAAATAGCTCCATCTTCTGAGAGCCTAATATTACAAAATAGTAAACAAAATGGAAAGAAAAAATACCTAACAAAAATAATGATGAAAAAGGGCTGTGAAGGTTAAATTTAACCATGAATATAAAGTGTTTGGCACAGTGCCTGGCACATAAGTGTGAACTATTGTTATTATTAAATAACCTATTCATAAATATGAACTATTTCTATTATTAGATAACTATTATTAATAAGATAATAATCATATTACTATTATTGGTTATTATAATCATCTTTTTACAAGGAGAAAGAATAATAGGTTTGGAGGTCCTGGGAGCATTTCTGAATAAGTGATAGTCTTTAAAAATTGTAGTCATGAGAAAGACTGCCCAGTTCCCCTCTAGTTAGAAGTACTACTCAGTTCTTACTGTTTTCCACCATGGCGAGATTTTGCTCCTAGGGATCTCAAGTGGGTTAGAGAGAGAATAGGCCAAACAAGGATTTTGGACATGTAGTCTGAGAGCCTCAGGGAATTTGACTCATGCTATCAATGGCAAGATGCCTGGGCTATGGACATTTCCAGGTTATTTGGAAGCTCTAGTGTGGGAAAGGAGTCATCTCCTCTTCCCACAGCATATAAAACTCTTTTCTTCCCCTAGCTTCATCCAAGGTTATAGCCCCTGGAATACCTACCAGATTCATCAGCTGGCTGCATCCTCCTTGAATGCGGAAGCTAGAGAGAAGCCTATAGGTGTGCCCTATAGCAGTGCTCAGTATCTATCTAAACTAAGTAGTGAAACATCCTCCCAAAAAGAAAGATAACATTCCTAAATGACAGGAATGCTTCTCTGTTGATGAGAAGAAAGGGTTCATAGTAAATATACTTTACAGTATCAACCAGCTTGTTAAATTTCCGTGACATGAAGATACAGCAGAATCTAGGGAGCCGAGAATGGTGCTGACATTGGAGGTAGATGGTAGGAGGGAAATATGTTATAGCAGGGATACAAAAAGCTAACAATTGTAATTCCTTCCCCCAACCAATTTTTTTTTATGGCTGAATAATATTTTATTGTGGCATATATAGCACATTTTCTTTATTCATTCATCTATCGATGGACACTTAAGTTGTTTCATGTCTTGGCTTTATTTATTTATTTTTTTAGAGAACTTGTATTTTATTTAATTTTTAAAATTTTTTAAAATTTATTTATTTAACTTAGTTTCAAGTATACAGTACATTGGTTAGACATCTATATAGTTCATAAAATGATGCCCCCAATTGCTCCCTCTCTCCCCTGGCCCTCCACCTAGCCATCATATTAATGCTAACTGTATTCCCAACCAATTTTTAATGTAGGTGACCTACATAGCTGCAGAGCTCCTTGAAAACTCTAATATATACATATATTTAAAATCCTAAATAATTCTACAGTTTTAAGTGCTAAATGGGTACCTTCTTCTGGACTTACTTGAACTTTAAAATTCTCATGTTCAATTTAAACACACCTCATGTTCTAATTAGTTACTTCCTTAAAATGGGATCACCTGTCTTTTCACTGTCAGGCTGGAAACCTCAACTATCTTTGATCCCTCTTTCTGTCCTCCCCTAAAGTCAGACATCTGCCAACTCAGGTAGATTGTTAAACTGGAAAGTCTGCCTAGAATTGATACTTCTTTCTATTTCCAATTCCATTATTCTAGTTCTTTTTTTTTTTTCCTAACCAGACCTGACCCTGCTTAGCTTTCGAGGTCAGATGGGATCGGGCTTGTTCATGGTGGCATGGCCATAGACTATTCTAGTTTTTATACTCACTATTTTTTTCCCAAACCATTTTCTCCATCTTCCACTTCTATTTGTTCCAATCTTATCTACTCCAAGTGGTAAGATTAAACTTTTTAAAGAATTGATCTAAATATGATCAGAAAGGAGAAGTCATCCTGCTAAAACCGAGCACTCAGTATAGTAGTATGAAAAACAAACTTTTATAAATCTGTCTATTGCAAATGATCTCATCAGTGCTTTGTCACTCTTGGATAAATGGATGTAGTTGAGTTTCTGAACCCTCAATATTTGAAATATATGATGATCCCATCGAAGTGCAATAGCCATATGAGCCTCAGTTCAGAACACCAGTCTCCTGATATTATAATGCTAAAGTAATAAGCACTAAAAAAAAATGGATCGCAGTACTAAAAAAAAAAAATTTAAGTGTATACATTCTTCTCAACAACCCATTAAGTAGGCATGAATATATCATTGTGGAATACCTAATACATAGAAGATGCCTTAATACTGATTATTATTATAAATATTGTTACGGTTGAGGTCTCCTTGCTGTTTGTATCTTAATCCTGAAACTGTAATAGCAATTGAGCCTCTCCCAAAATGTTATTCCTTTTATGTCAGTCTCAAGTCAATTTCTCTTTTTGCTATAGTCCAAAAACAAGCGAAACTGCAAAAATCTCAAAGTGACCTTGGAGCCACTTGTGGCATTTTCTTTTCACTGACACAAAGAAGGGGAAACACTGAGCCTGGTTCCTAGATCCCTCTTTTTTGCCACTAATAATCACTGTTTTCTTCTCTAGAGAAATAGTTTTCTCTAAGTGCTTGAAAATGCAATGGGGGAAAAAAATTCAGCTCTGTCTTCTCTTGAGCAAAGGGCTTCAGCCCCTAGATGAAAACCTAGGTCAGTATGAAAGTGACAAGAGTGGCTTTCCTTTCCCCAAGGAAACAACCTATCTGAAGCCATTTTTCGTTCCAGTGAGTTCTTGCCATGATGAACCCCACTAGATGAAGTCAGTAGGCAGGAAGGAGAGGAGAAGCGGGAGGAAGGTGATTAAAACATACAGGGGAGCTTCACTGCAGGAGCAGTTTGTAGGCTATGTGAACAAATGGCCTGAGCCGTAGGCGCTAGTCCTTGATCTGTTGGGCTGGAGAAGCCCTGGGCCTTCAGTATAGTCCTCATTCCCTACTGGGAAGTTAGGATGTATTCCTGATTTAGCTTCCTTTTAGTCTGCTAATTCCAGTGCCTCCTTGTCTTCTGTCCAAATTCTGTTCCCATCTTGCCATCCCACTGACTCACTGTAATTTAAGAGCATGTAGGGTTGGAGAGAGGCCTGAACTGAAAAGCAGGAGGCCAGAATTCTGTTTTCTATGCCACAGCTGGCCTTTCATGGGAACTTAGGTGAAGGCTTAGTTCCTAACCTTCCTTTTCTCTTCATTTGCTACAGTAGAGGTAATAGCAAGTAATTCACCTAGTAAGTAGTGTCTCTGTGAAAACCAAATGAGATAATGCAAGTGAAAGTGTAGAGTATTGCATAAATAGGAGACATTTTTATGATGTTCTTTCACTTAAACTGTCAGTTTCCTTTTCTCTCAGATGGGACTAATAATACACACATACTTCAGAGGGTGTACTTCGACTAATAAACACATGATCCGCCCTCTAATGAATAGAATAAGAAATGCGTGGAGCAATCAGATCCAAGCAAGCACAGCTGCTCATTTAGTAGCCGCTGTTGAGAAAACAACAACTTGATTCTAGACACTGTAGACCTCTTTAATAAATCTCTTCTTAATTGTCTGAGCAATTGCAAACCTTAGGCAGAAGGTAGAAGCCAGAAGATCAATGTTTGAATGAGAGAGGATGGTCAGGCAGCTGGGTTTCTGTAGGCACATTTTTATGCAGCATCTTTTTTTACATTCCTGATTACAGATACCCAGAGTTTATGCTAGGAAGTATCAGAGCTGGTACTGGAAGCAAGAGTCGGGGAGACTAACTTCACGGTATGTTAGGAATGAGCTAGGATCCAGAGAAGATCATCTCTTGGCTTGACTTTATAGAGTTTCTCTGAAGGACAGGAGAGGTTGGAAAAGCCTGAAGAAGGAATTTAGAGGTCAGTTTAAAGAAGTATCTTTCTCATACAGAAAACATTTGCTTTTAAGATTTTGAACTTTCTTTTAAATTTCCTTTTGCAAATTCTTTTTGAGAGTTCTAATATAATAAGGTTGTTCTGAGGGAAAGGACTGGCCCGAAGTCCAACAAGGAGAAAAAAGAGGTACATGGTGATAAGATAGAATGATGCGGCAACTTCTCTAGAAGAAGTAATATAAGGAGGAAGGTTGGAGGACTGGTATGAGGGCCAAGTTTGTGAGACGACTGTGGGTCAAGGGCATTGAGACAGTAACAATCTCCTCGCAGACTCAAGTCCTTTGCAAGCTCATCCTTTGCCTTTATACTGGAGTGCTGTTACACTCATGAAGTTAGAATTACCCTAATACCAAAACTACACAGCAATAATACACAAAAAACAAAAAACAAAAAAACAAAAAACAACAACTATAGACCAATATCCCTTATGAATGTAGATAAAATTTTTTAAAAAATATTAGTAATTAGAATCTAGCAATGTGTAAAAAGGACGATATGCCATGACTATGTAAGATTTACTTCAGAAATGCAAGACATTTAATATTTAAAATCAATTGATGGAATTTACCAAATTAAAAAAGATTTATTTAACAAAAAAAAATGAATAAAAAGAGTTAAAATTTTTAGCAAACTAGAAATAGAAATACACTTTTAAACCTGATAGAAGACATCTATAAAAATCTAAGGTAACTTAATATTTTAGGGAAAAAATAAAGTGGACAGTGGACCTTCTGATCCCAGCTTTCTGTCTTCTATCTTTTCTTAATCTCCCACCATTACCATTCAGGTTTATTTTCCAGGGCCACGCTGGACATGGCAGGATTTACCACTTGCTGGATATGGTAAACAGATATGAAATGATATCTCATTATGATTTTGATTTTCATTTCTTTGATGATTAATAATATGTACTTTTTGTGTATCTATTGGCCATTTGTATGCGTGTGTGTTTTTTTTTAATGTCTATTCAGGTCCTCTGCTCATTTTTTAATTGTTTTGTTTTATTTGTTGTTTCTTGCTATTGAGTTTCATAAATTTCTTATATATATTGAATATTAACCCTTATTAGGTAGGTGATATATATATATTTTCTCCTACTCTGTAGGTTGCCTTTTCATTTTGTTGATTGTTTTCTTTGCTGATGCAGAAGATTTTTAGTTTGATAAAGTTTCACTTTTGCTGTTGTTGCCTGTGCTTTTGGTGTTATATACAAAAAATCATTGTGAAGACCAATGTCAAGAAGAATTTCCTTTTGTTTTCTTCTAGGAGTTTCATGGTTTCAGGTCTTATATTTAAGTCTTTAATTCATTTCAAGTTAATTTCTGTGTATGGTGTAAGATAGGAGTCCAGTTTTATTCTTTTGTATGTGACTATCCAGTTTTCCCAGCATTATTTATTAAAGAGGCCATATTTTCTCCATTTTGTGTTCTTGTCATCCTTGTCAAATATTATTTGACCTTATATGTGTGGTTATATATCTGGGCTCTCTCTTCTGTTCCATTGATCTATGTGTCTGATTTTTTCTTTTTAAATGCCAGCACCATACTGTTTTGATTAGTATAGCTTTGTAATATAATTTGTAATCAGAAAATATGATGCCTCCAGCTTTGTTCTTCTTTGTGTTTCTCAAGAATGTTTTTCCTATTCAGGTCTTTTGTGGTTCCATATGAATTTTAAGATTATTTTTTCTATTTCTGTGAAAAATGTCAATGGAATTTTGATAGGGATTGCATTTAATTTGTAGATCACTTTGAGTGATATAAACATCTTAACATAATTAATCCTTCCAGTCCATAAACATGGTATATCTTTCCATTTATTTTTATTGTCTTCAATTTCTTTCATCAGTGTTTTATAGTTTTTGTGTACAGGCCTTTCACCTCCTTGGTTAAATTTATTACTAAGTATTGTATAATTTTTGATGCTATTGTAAATGAGATTTTCTTAATTTCTCTTTCTGATAGTTTATTTTAGTGTATAAAAAACACAACTGATTTTCGTATATTGATATCATATCCCACACTTAACAGTTCATTTATTAGTCCTACCACATTTTTTGGTGTTGTCTTTAGAATTTTCTATATATAAGATCATGTCATCTGCAAACAGAGACAATTTTACCTCTTCCCTTCTGATTTTGATAGCTTGTATTTCTTTTTCTTGTTTAATTGTTCTGATTGGGATTTCTGGTACTGTGTCGAATAGGAGTGGTAAGAGTAGGAACCCTTGTCTTGTTCCTGATCTTAGAGGAAAATCTTTTAGCTGTTCACCACTGACTATGATGTTAGCTGTGAGTTTGTCATACATGGCCTTTATTATGTTGAGGTACATTGCTTCTATACCTAAGTTGTTGAGAGTTTTTATCATGAAATGATGTTGAATTTTGTCAAATGATTTTTAATGCACTTATTGAGATAATCATGTGATTTTTATTCTTTACTTGTTAATATGTTTTATTACCTATTGATCTGCATATGTTGAAATATCCTTGCATTCCAAGGTTAAATTCAACTTGATCATGGTGTATGATACTTTTAATGGAAAGTCTTTTCAATAAATGCTGCTGGAATGTCAGGATATACACACGGTAAAAAGTAAAAATATGGATCTCAATTCTTGACTCACATCATACTCCAGAATTAATTTGAAGTAGATCATAGACTTAAATGTAAAAGTTAAATCTATAGAGCTTCTAAAGCAGGGTTGGCAAACCATAGTCCACTGGCCAAATATAGCCGTGTCCATTTAATTGTGTTTATCAGTGGATACTTTCGTGCTATAATGGCAGAGTCAAATAGTTCCAACAGTGTTCATTTGGCCCTTAAAGCCAAAAATATTGATTACTTTGCCCTTTTCAGACAAAGTTTGCTGACCACTGATCTAAAAGAAGTAAATATTTTAGCATTTTATTTTATTATTAGTTTCAAGTATACATTTGTTAGACATTTATATAGTTTATGAAGTGACCCCCATATTACTCTATCTTCCCTCTAGCTCTACACAGAGATATTATATTACTGCTGACTACATTCCCTATGTTGTAGTATTCCACTTATATGAAGAATCTAAGGAACAAAAAGAAGTGAATATTTTAGTGACTTTGGAATAAGGAAGTCTTAGATAGGATATAACACGCACTAACAATAAAATAAATAAATAAATAATTGAGTTTTATTAAAATTAAAAAATATTATTCTAAAAAGGCACTGTTAAGAAAATAAAAAGGGAGGGAAAAAACTGGGTAAAAGTAATACCTATATCTGATGAAAAATGTTCATCCAGAATGTAGAAAATACTTGTACAGTGCAATAATAACAAATCAAATGATTACACATAAAAATGAGCAAACACTTGAACAGACAACTTGAAAAAAAGTTAAATGAATGGCCAATAAACATATGCAATGTGTTTAACATTATTAGTTACCAGTAAATAAAAATTAAAAACACAATGAGATACGACTACATACTAAAATGGGTGAAATTAAGATAACTGACAATACCAAATGTTGGCAAGGATGTGGAGCGAAAAGAATGCTCACATATTGAATAGTGAGAATAAATTTAAAATGAC
>NW_011889075.1:857510-887671 GCF_000151845.1 Pteropus vampyrus | reverse complement strand
CTATATCTGATGAAAAATGTTCATCCAGAATGTAGAAAATACTTGTACAGTGCAATAATAACAAATCAAATGATTACACATAAAAATGAGCAAACACTTGAACAGACAACTTGAAAAAAAGTTAAATGAATGGCCAATAAACATATGCAATGTGTTTAACATTATTAGTTACCAGTAAATAAAAATTAAAAACACAATGAGATACGACTACATACTAAAATGGGTGAAATTAAGATAACTGACAATACCAAATGTTGGCAAGGATGTGGAGCGAAAAGAATGCTCACATATTGAATAGTGAGAATAAATTTAAAATGACTTAGTAATTTTGGAAAAACAGTTTGATAGTTTCTCACAAAGTTACAAATATACTTACCAAGCACCCAACAATTGTATTCCAAGATATTTATGTAAGATACATGAAACAAAGACTTGAACTTAGATTTTTACGACAGCTTTATCTGCCTATCAATATCTACTTCATAGGAGTATAAAAGCTCCAGGGCTAATATTTCTCTTCGGGTTAATCATTGTTATATCTAATACTGGTTGCTCTGTATTGAATCATGTGTTTATAGCCAAGTTACTGCATATTCTATTAACTTATTATGGGCATAAACACCTCATCTTCACTCAGTTGTGCAGAACCTGAAGTAGTTGAATATAATTACTGTCATTCTTGGCAGGGTTCACCATGGACAATATGATAGTTTTACGTTCCTAAAGAATATAGGCTGTTATAGATGCTATCACATCTTCCAAATGACCTACTCTAGTTCCCCAAATTTCATTTGTAAATTAAGATGTTTATAGAAACCCAAAATTAGTTCTAAATATACACCTAGAAGAAGATAATATATTAATCCTCTTTTGGATTCATCAAAGTAACAAATGGAGAGACAGGACCTGAAAGCAAAGGCAAGAGGTCTTTAATTCTGTCTTTTACACCAATATTACCCACCCATGGACCAGATTACCAAGGGTTAGAACATTTGAACCTCATGGACTTTAATCCAATTAGAGAAAATTATTTAGGCCCCTGTTCTGTGCTAAGATTGTAGTGGTGGTTGTTCTTATTCTTCTCCTCCTTCTCCCCTTCTACTCCCCTACCTCCTCTGTCTTCTTCTTCCTCTTCTCCCTCCCCATCTCCTTCCCCTTCTTCTGTTTCTCTTTATTGTTCTTTGTTGATTCCTGTTCTGCTAGCTTTTTACTCTTTGGCTCTGACTCTAATCTAGCACCATATTTATCCTTTGGGATTTACGATAGTTACTCACTTCCTTGGATATTTTTCTAAAGGACAGAATTAGACTCACTTCTGACTCCTTATCTTGATTATTTGGACATTAATTTTATACTATTATGGCTCTGGTTCCAAATCCAAAGACCACTTACCTTTCTGGCCTCTTTCTGGGTTGAGGAGTGAGGGATTGAAAACACAAGAGACGTAAGGTTAAGGTTTAGAGAGCGCTGGAGAGATCAAGGCAAAAATACCCAAAGAAGCAAGAGCACTAGGACCAAAAGGTCAGTGTGAGACCAACTTGACCTGGCACAGGGCCCTGGTTAGGTACACAGGCTTCATCACCAGAAAAAGAAAGGATTGATTCTTTGCTCTTCAAATTTTCCTAATGTGAAAACAAGTAGACTTCAGGAGTGAAAATATAATCAGAAATTTTTATTTGTCAAAATTGGTCACTAAAACAATAAATGATTTTTTTCCATTATGCATATGAAGAGAGTGAACATTTATCATTTAAAAAATCTGTGATTTCATATAATCACATATTGGATCAAAATATTTAGTACACTCTATGTTCCCAGGAGAGAGAGAGAGAGAGAGAGGGAGAGAGAGAGAGAGAGAGAGAGAGAACATTCTAATACTCTGGATTTGAAAAATCTTGAGCTATACCCCAAACTCATTCTACTTACTCATCAAAGTAGAAATATTTTAAAGACTATAATAAGATTTAACATTAATTTATTTTGAAGACCATAATAGAATTTAACATTCATTTATCCATTCATTCATTCATTCTTGAAAACAAGACTAGAATACAAAATGTGACCTTACAGCCAGATGGCTGGTTGGAGATGATGATAAGGATAATGAGAAGAGGGACAAGAGAAAGGAGCAGGAGCAGGACAGAGCTTATGACAAGAATGGCTCCAACACCAGTGAACAGTTACTGAGTGCTCACTCCATGTCAGGCCCTGTGCTCAGTTACATGCATTCTCTTATTTATCAGTTTGAGCCTCTCTCTACAATCTGTAGTTGAGGATTTGGGTCAGTCATAGGTCAATGAAGGTAGCAGGTGAATTTAACAATTCAACAACAGGGTCAAGAAGGAGTGAGGACCTCTTCAACTATTCTTTTGTTAGGGAAAGTTTCAGGACCAGAAGACCCATAGTTGCTGAGGTCATGCATTTGAGCCCTTTACTCCTCCTCTTCCCAATTGCTTTTACAGTGTATGATAAATGGGTCTCTTTAAAGCTCAGCCTCACGTAGGTCTTTAACATTCAGATTCTGTTTACTTTGGCTGGCTGAGGAAGAACAAGAGAGAAACTGTACAATAGAAGAAAAAAAGGTAAAATTGACTCCCAACATCTGGTTAGAGGACTATTTCTCTCTGATATCTTTTCCTAAAAAGGGTACCTACCAAATTAACTTGCTATACATTCCCTTCTCATATAGAACCCGAGTGAAGAAAGACATAGGAATACAGTAGAGAGAGGGTAGAGAGCAGAGTATGGGAGCAAGAAAGCATTTGTTTAGTCTTTCTATATAGTATAGTACTGATTTGCCATCTCTCCAAGAAGATTATTTATAACTTTATCAGAGTTTTTACCCCCTTTATTTACTTAGATTATCACCACCAACCTTTGGGTGGGGAGTTGGAAAATTCTCTGTGCCATATTCCCTCATTTTACCTCTATATCACTAGTCATCAGCAATATGCACATTTGCATGTCTGGAGGTTAAGAACTCCTTAACTTACATGTGAGCAGTCTAACAGATTATTCAGAAGAGGCTTGCAATTTAAGGGTATGCAGCAGGTTATAAATTCAGCTTTTTCCAGAGTTAAAATTTAATTTTAGAATTAGTGATTTCATAGTCTGAATAATTTTTCTAAGGTTTTCAAGTCCTACTCCATATTAGCCTAACTCCTTCTCTGCTCAACTATTTAAGTTGATCTTATCTTCTGTTTTCCTCTATTTTTACTTCTCTCTCCAGCTGGGATCTTTTTTCTCTGGCCTCCTGAATTTAAGCTTGACTTTCTAGCTGCCTGTCCAGCGGAAATGTCAAGACTTTTCGAGCATGGACTGAAGACTTGAACCTGAGATACTCCTTTTTGTCCACAGAGAGCTCCCTCTGAACTTTCATTCTGTCTTTACTCATAAAACTAACATGGTGGAAATAAGAGAACTGGATTTTGAAGGACATCAAAATTTGAAAATGTTTCTGCCATACAATAACTGTATAAGTTTTGAAAAGCCACCTCACCAATCTGGGCAAATCATTACTCTGATAAATTATGGAGTTGGCTTGGCTGGCTGGTATTTAAGATACCCTCAGTTGTAGAATTCTAGGATAAGTGTGACTAGTCTTTAACTTGCATTATTTAAGTAGCTTCCACACAAGGGTTGTACAATTAACATTGTTAGAGAAATGATGCATCTTTGAATCTATTTTGGCTTCAGCAGGCTATGTATAAATAGATATAAAAACATACAGATAATTTAGAAGCCTTCCTTGAAAAAACACAGTATAATGTTTTTAGTAATTTGGGATATTGTTAAAGATATGGAAGAATAAGGGGGGGAAATTATGCCTTTCTTCTCTACATTGTATGGTTTGGTCCAAAAGAGACCTTGTATAACCCAGCCTATGACATGGGCATCATTTTTGCCCCCTGTACCTACTGCACTTTGACACCTTGAATTCTGTACCATCTTTCTGTTCTCTGGTCTACCCACAGCTGATGTTTTGTGGGTTCTTTTATGTTAAAAGCAGAGAGAAAAAATGAGACCTTTGTGAGGCCTGAGTGCCAACAGTGTTGGTCAATTGATGGTCTGCCTGAGAGCCACTTCAGCAAGTACTAGGGTCCCCATCTGATGGATGGGCTCACTGTGTGAGCCGTGCACCCCACAGCTGATACTAGGACACAGGTCCTACGGGGGTTACAGGCAGTCATTCTTCCCAAGAGAACTTTGGCCTGGCCAAGGGATCACTGATGAGCCTGTCTCAGCAAGGAGTCTCGTTGTCACAGCTTTTTATTGGTCTGGTAACCAGCATTGACACCATGTCATTTTTCAGTAGGTGGTATTTTTTTTCTGGACAGCATCTTTGTGACAGTGGGCATTGAAGTCATGGCAATAACACACATGTAATCAAAGTAACAGCAGGCTCTTCAAGCCTAATGAAGGTAGATAGGGTTAGAGTTGTGAGATCTGGGGGAGTGGGCCCAGACAACTCGTCGGTAGCCATTAACTATCCCCTGCCCCCTGCATTTCCCTTTCCACTCTGTCTTAGAGCTTTGTGTCAGACGTCAGACAAGTTGCCTGTGGCAGTGGGGTGGGAAGATGACTCTGAAGGGGCTTCAGCCCACATAGGGACACATGTGTGACAAATTATCCTGACAGGGCTGCCACTACAATATCAGCAGCTTGTTAGAAGAGATAGGTGAAACTCGTCTCAGCTTTGATCAATTTTCTGCTAGCATTTCAAAGCTTTAAAAGAATTCCATCTTCCCCACCCCTGCCTTCCTCTGTCACTAATTTCTCCTAATTTTTTGTTGTTTAGGCCGCACTTGGCAAGACTTCCCAAGAGTTCACAGAATCTGGTCACAGACTGAGCAAGTCCTATAAGAGTTTATGCCCAGTTTCAGGAGGAAGAAAGGAAATGTGAGCCAGCACTTTTACATTTGAATTTGAAAAAATAAAGAAACAAAGAGCTTAGATGATATAATCTTTAAGGTTCTAGCCAACTCTCACACTCCATGATTCTGTGCAGAAAGTTGGATGGCAGGGTGGGGAGAGGGAAGGCCTGCACTCACACTCTTTCCTCTGCCCAAGAAATCTGGGCCCACAGAGGACGGCCAGTCCAACCATGTGGCTGATGAAATCCCTGCTAAGGAGACACAGAGTAGATAAAGTTCTGGATGTCCTGAGTTCCAGTCAGATGTCCCTCTCACTTGACTCTATCATGACAAGAAAAAAAAATAATCTTAAGTGAATTGTAAGTCAGGCTTCTCCAGAGAAACAGAACCAATAGGAGATATGTGTGTGTGTGCGCGCACATGTGTGTGTATGTGATTGTGGAGACTGGCAAGTTCCAAACCATAGGGCAAGCTAACAGGCTGCAAACTCAGAAGTTGATGCTGCAGTTGAGGCAGAATTTCTTCTCCAGGAAACCTCAGTATTTGCTCTTATGGCCTTCAACGGATTGGTTGAGGCCCACTCACATTAGTGGAGGGCAATCTCCTTCACTTCTGTAGATGTTAATTACATCTACGAAATCTTCACAGCAACATTCAGGCTCATGTTTGATTAAATATCTGGGTACTATAACACAGCCGACTTGACACATAAAGTTAACCATTATAGCAATCAAATATGTACCTACCTTGTATAATAAGAACAAACACATATATAGGGCTTACCACATGTCAAAAACTATTCTAAGATTTAAAAATAGACAGTTGATCCTCACTATTTGTGAATTCTCTATATACCAATTTACCTACTGGCTAAGATTTACTTGTGACTCCAAATCCATATTTATGGTGCTTTCACGGTCATTCCTGGACATGGGTGAAAAATTTGAGTTACCACATGTCCTCATCTCCAGCTGACGTGGGACAAAGTGAGGCTCTGCCTGCTCATTTCAGCTCTCGCACTATAAACAAGTGTCTTTTGACTGTCCATTTAGTGCCATGTTTTTTATTTTTGTGCTTTTCGTTGGTGGTTTTGTTGTTTAAAACGGCCCCAAGTATAGTGCTGAGGTGTCGTCAGGTTTTCCTATGCACGAAAAGGCCATGCTATGCCTTGCAGAGAAAATACATGTGTCATATTAGTTTTGTTCAGGCACGAGCTGTAGTGCTGCTGGTCGTGAGTTCAATGTTAATGAGTCAACAACATATATTAAGTAAGGTGTCTTTAAATAGAAACTCACATAAAACAAAATCATGTGTTGGTCAATTGACGACCTCTGGTCAACTGAGCAGAGGCTCACAGGAAACTAACCCTGTGTTTCTCCTAGGAGCCATCGTTCAGTATTTGCTAATTCAGAGTTTTTTGCAACTTTATAAAATGTAAATATTGCTGCTATGTAAAAAATGTAAATAGTGCAGATAACTAGAATTAATGTGTTTAATCCTAGAACAACCCTGTTATTCCCATTTTTAGAGGTGAGAACTCCAAAGCACAGAGAAATGAAATATGTGCTGGAGGTCTGATTTGAACCTAGGCAGTTCAGGTTCCAGGGTCTGTGCCCCAACCACTATACTGTCCTGTGTCCTTGCCATGGCTCTTCGAATATTAGTTTCGACACCTTTATCTTTGCTCATCTCTTTATATGTTGTTTCTTATCCCACTTTCCTAAATTTCAATGTTCTGTGCATCTTCTCCCCTCACCCCTTTGATATTATAAAGCTCTTAAAAATGGAAATACGGAACAACAGAAGAAAAATTAAAAAGAAATATGGAAACTTGCCATGGCACCTTTAGAATTTTCTGGAAGTTCTGGGCCTTGATGACAAGCCAGTAGAGAGAAAGACAAGGAAGGCAGACAAACACTGACTGAATTGGTGATGTTAAGTCAGGAGCAAAAAAAGACAGATTAAAATTAGTTTGTGTCAATTCCCACAAGGCATTTTTAATTGTATATCACTTAAATTTAATGTTTAATCTCTCCCTCTCTTCATTAGTTGTGTTTCTGGATAATGTAAGCTGGGTAAAACACAGCAAGATAGCATGATTTCCAAAGACTTTTATTTATTTGTGTTTGAGGTACAATGCAGAGTTCCTGCCTGTGAGAATTTTATTGTGTTTGAGGAAACAGAATAAAAGCAATAATTGTAACGCAATAGTGGAGGTATTTCAGGCAGAGGTCTTCTTGTGGACAAAGATACAGAGGCAGGGAAGTGTATGATTTGCTTTAGGAAAATCAAGTAATACACTATGATTAGAACAGGGAGGTGCAAGGGTCAAGGCCATTGCTCTGCATAATACCAAAAGACAACATGTCATTGTCTTCCAGGTGGATAGAATTTTCTAGAGTCAAATAGCGTACAACCTGAGGGATTGAACAGAGACGCCCTGGTTAAGTTTGGAAAGGGAATTCCATACGGTTTTTCTTTTTTCATGTTGCGTAGGAGAAGATTTAAAGGGGGAAATGACATCAGATTTGCCCATTATTAAAAGAACAAAAGTTATACATTTTCCTGGGTCAGCAAAAACTGTCAAGTAGAGATAATATATTTGTAACTAATTCCCACGGTACATGCTGGAAATATTTCTGTTGGTGGTAAAGTGAAAATGCCTAGTCATAGAATCTCCACATGTGTGATAAGTGCTTTGACTTAAGGTCAAGAACCAGGTCAGAGAAGTAGCCTTTCTAAATATTTAAGCATTTTCAGAATGAAATGCATGGGCCCTTGGAATTAACTCTGTGAGACCTAGGAGGGCTTTAGAGAAATTCCAGTCTCTGTTACAAAGGAGGCAAAGTATCTTTGCAATTCAACCTTAGACAGTAACAGAGTAAGAGCTGGAACTCAAGTCTCCAGCTTTTCATACGGCATTCTTTCCTCTCCACTGACCTTCTACTAAAATAAATAACAACAATAAACTTTCACACCTTTTTTTTTTTTTTACAGGGATCACACTCTTTTTGCAAGGCCAATTCTTTCTTCAACGATTTTTCTTTTCTGTTTTCCATTGCCTCAACTTGATCTCAAGTTTTTACTGGAATTGAGTCCAAACAGGATAAAATACCATGAGAAGCTTTGTTCAGATTGCTGCAGCCTGGCCAGAGACAGGAAATACTAGAAACCATGAGAGAGAGCCTGTTCTGACGAGAATTCCAGCAGAGCTTGGTTCGATTCAAGCAAGTTGCAAAACAAAAGAAAAATGCTTATATGATCTGCCAACATTTTAGGGTACCCCTCCAAAACAAATAGAAATTTACATCTTTAGAGGGTCCCTCATATCTGGAGCTCATCCATTCCCCAAGTTCCCTTGGCAGCCCCTCCCCCTCTGTATGAGAAGAGGACCTGTGATGGGAAGACACAGTTGTGTGGACCTTTTGTGAGGCCGCAGCTTGTCATGAGCCTTGGGGATAATCCCTACAGAGAGCTCTTTCCTAAGGCTTTAACAGTGAAAACTGTTGAGTTTCATTTTTCTTGTGCTGAGTAATATGCCAACATTAATTGATATGATGCTGTCATTCTCTCACCCTGTAAAAGAAAATCACTATAAGCTCATGGCTTAATCTTTGCTCATAGGAGATGTAATAAAAGCTATAACTCAGAGAGAGAAAGAGAGAGAGAGAGAGAGAGACAGAGAGAGAGAGAGAGAGAAAGAGAGAAGTGAGCAATGTTAATCTCTCTGTCAATGCAAAAAGAATACTTTCTGCTACACAGTTGTTCACCGACCTAAGACAAATTTGAAGAGGTCTAACTCTCATCTATGCTCCAGAGGCCATATTGTTTTGCAGATGGTGGAATGAAGTATTTCTCGAACAGTGAACACATGCAGGAAAGAGCAGAGTGTGAGGATATGCTGTAGTAAGACAGGCTAGCCAGATGTTAGTGCTGACCTCCACTTGCTGGAATCTGATTGACATTGGGATTGGGTTTCTCCAGCTGTTTGGAAGAACTACATGGGAAGTCAACTCTTTCCCAAGACTGAAGGGGGCCACCTGCAAAATATCTACTTCATTGCTATTGGGATTTACATTGTGTGTATTTCTGGGATCTTGGATCCCTATTTTTCAATGTACAGAAATATTATAAAAAGGATTACAGATTTATCAGCAATCAGATCTCTTAAAGAGAGCTCTGTATTATTTCTACCATCATATGTGCTCAGAGTGTCAGCAGGGCCCTATCGAATCCATATTTAATGTAGAGTTTCAGCATAATTTGAACTGCGGATGGCATGTAGTGAAGCCAACAAACTAACAAAAAGCACACACATGTGTATGTGTGTGTTTATGAAAGTGGATGCATATTGTGAACAAGTTACTGCAAATGGAAACCATCTATAAAACTATCCACTGGAGCCAACGGAACAGTCACTAATTAGAATCATTTCTGGAAACTATTGTTTCAGGAAGTAGTAGTTCCAGGAAGCCTTGTAGATTTTATTTATTTATGTATTTATTTATGTAGATTTTTATCACTGCAGCCTTGGCCAAAATTAGCATCATGAAGCAAGGACAGCAAAATTACATATTTCAAATGTGCCTTAAAACTGAGCATTAGTCATAAGAAAATACCAGATAACTCAGGATTCTGATAAAAACCACAGAAATCTGGACCTCATGTATAGATTAGATGACTAAATTTACCTTTACATTATCTACAAAATAAGGGGTTTGGGAGTAAATTTTGAATGCAAATTAAATTGCAGGCCAAGGTTTAAAGAGAGCAAAATGGTTTCAAACAGACCCTTAAGCATTTTGGAAGCAGCTATTTACATATAAGCAATTAATGCCTGAATTACAAATCATTCTTATCTGTTCATTAAAACAAGCTCCCCAGGACCTCTATTAGGCTTTAAAAAAAATCTAGATCTGAAAATTATATACATTTGAAAGTAGGCATACATTCTGCTGTTCACCCTTCACTGATTCAGATTTTCCTTTTTGACAATCTAAACAAGGTTTCTGCTTGCTTTTGGAACAAAAACAGCTCTTAGTGATAATGCTAAGGTTGATCTCTGATACCTTGGGGATTTAGAAATGACCTCACAGGACACTTGTGTGGTGTAATTTAAGGAGTCCATCTTGCCCCCAAATGTGTCCCAACTTGCGTCTCTAGCATTGAACATTTCTATGATTGGACTCATTTGGATGAAGATCAACAGCTCTTTCAAAAGACCCCAATTTAAATGACCATGGCTTCTCAAAAGAGGGCAATCTACGAGCATATATGAGTCACTGACACCAGGGCAGCAGGACTCAGAGCAGAGGTGGGTAGGAAAGGAATGCGATTGTGGAGGGAAGGTCTGGACCTTGGGGCCTCCATTCCCAGAGTGAAGAAGAGCGCAGATATAAATCCTGATAGCATATGGTATCATGTGGACAGGAAGGCCGAAGAAAGGAAGTGCTAAGTACAACTTCTGCCTACTTTATAGCTTAGCCGAAGGTTAGCATTGGTTCTAACAGACTAGGTCAACTCCATGGTCCCCAGAGTGTTGGCTCCATAGGCCAAACAAGAAAGGATCTGAGCCTTTCTTGTTTCAAGGCTGAGGCACCTTCTCTGCCTCACACCAGACCCTTTTGATACAGCTTCTTCTAGTTCATGAAAAACCCTTTAAAATCCTGAGAGCTTGGATTTAAAGATCTGTGTGCTCTCTAGAGGGGGATATTTTATCACCCCTGATCAAGCATGATCCTCTCTTCTGCATAAATCTCCCGACTTCTGTAAGAAAGATTTCCAAAATTAAAATTCAAGCCCAAGCAGAGTATTTTCTAGGATATTATGAAATACGGCCGGCAACTGTAACATTTCACATGCTGAGAAGTCAAATACATAAAAAGTCCATGCATTTATATGACTTACTGAACATTTACACATTGTCCAAGGATTTTTTTAAAAAACGTTATTTTAGCCTGAGGTGATGTATCTACTAAAAAACATATGAAAATATATCCAAGTAGATATTTTAAAACATAATTATCTATTGACCAGTCATCTTTTCCACTTAAAAAAAAAAAGTTAGAACATCTCTTAAAGAAAATCCTAGTTTCCCTTAGGGAAGGTAAGTGAGAATTTTTCTTCCATTGCGGATGTCCAATCTTGTCTAATCTTAGAAGAGCCCTCTACCTTCTCAGGCAGTTGTGGGTCAGGAGAAAGACAGGAGATTCACTTGGCCATCTTTCCTAACTGAGCCATTTCTATGAATGACCAATCTTTACAAATTGTTAACTGTTTAGATAACTACTGCTTTTGATTGCATGCCTTTTCTATAAAATGGAGCTGTTGATTTTTATTCCTGGGGGATTTCTACTCAGACAACTGAGATCTATAATTGTTCTAAGGGTCATGTTAGATATGTGGGTAGCAGAAAGTATCCTCTCATAGAGAACTGTAGCATATCAGGGCAGATTTTTCTGTGCTTACTAACCTTGTCTGTCACTTATGTCCTGGGAAATGATGAAATGAATTTTGAGACTGCTAATTAGGCCCCCAGGACACTCAGTTAAGACTTTTAAACAAAGAAAGAAGCAAAAAATGGTCGAACTAGATGGGAGTGAATTATCTTGTCCATAGAAAGCCAAGAACTTATCTTATGATAGGTAGATTTG
Source organism: Pteropus vampyrus (assembly GCF_000151845.1). Taxonomy (NCBI): domain Eukaryota; kingdom Metazoa; phylum Chordata; class Mammalia; order Chiroptera; family Pteropodidae; genus Pteropus; species Pteropus vampyrus. Next base: position 876,144 of record NW_011889075.1, on the reverse strand, counting down.
AGGTACATGCATCCCTTTCCAGGATATCAGTATGTGGTTAGAGGGAACACTTTCGGGTGTAATTCAGTGTGACCCCAGTCTTTTCTTCCTAAAAAATCAAATGCCGAGTTGCTGAGTGTGCAGTTAGCGAAAGCACCTCCCGGGATGAGCAGTGACATGTTGGGAAAAACTAGGAGAACAAAGCAGCTTAGGCCACTGGGTCCTCTCAATAGAGGGACTTAGAATTCGTTAGCAAAGCAGCATTGGGCCTCAGCACCAAACACCACTGTGATTGTCCCCCAAGCCCTGGATGATCACCAGGCTGAAAAAATTTGAGAAACTGGGAGTTAGATAGCATACAGACGTAAATATAACACAATTAGACTTAAACTACACATTATGGCAGATCTCATCATCTATTATTCTTGGTCCCCTGAATCAGGTGGATCCAGTAGGACAGGAAGGAACAAAACTCTGCTGTCCCTAAGCAGAACTCTGCTTTTCACTGTAGCTTGGAACTTTAAAGCGGGCTGAATAGTTTATTACCTAACCCGCCCATTGCTCTCAGTACTAATAAACTGCTAATCTGATTTGATTCCTAATGGAAAGGTGAGAATGTCAAATGCAAATCAACTGGTTGGCATAAAATACACCTGTACAAACATGTAGAGCTTAATCTCTAAAACTATTTTTCTCTTTGGCACTTGGAACACTGAAATTCAGTCTGAAATGGTTATTGCCCTGAGTCTTAGGAGCAATAACTGAGCACATCCTCTCCACACATTACACCACTTTCCCTGGCCCTCCCTCTGGACAGTGTTTGACTCTTGAACCTTGAGCAGATCTAATTACAGATGACGTAATGATTCCCTCTCATTAAAACAAATTTCTCAAAGACTTTAGGAACGAAATTGAACATTCAGATCAAGAACTTTATTTTTCCAAAGTTGCCAGATTTTTCAACCCACTCTCACAACACCCACAAAAAAAGAAAAAAAAATGATAAAATCAGAAGAAAAAATATACTAATTTTACCCATAGACTCATTGAAGAGTTATTAAAGCAGATATACATTTTTTGAAATGAGCATCATTTTTAGCCAAAATCATCTTTAAATGTTTCTTAGGAGGTTTCTTTTTCTTGTCTTTCTCCATCATTTTTTCCTAAAGTTTGCTGGTCTTAATTTTTAGGTTATGCCTCTTTGCTCATGGTAAGGTTTTACATTAGAAATTATTCTATGCTTAGTTAGAAGAATGTCTTCATCTGATTGTGGAAAAGTCCAACCATAGAAAAGACATTTCTGCAAGATCCCTCAGATATTTTGCCAGTTAGTGATTAAAGAAGCCTGATCACAAATATCAAATTAGCTACAGCCCACTGAATCAGGTGCAGCAAGAGGAATACCAGGGTTGTGGGTTTGATGTGGGGACCTCTCAGGGAAGGAAATAAGTATTGCATGGTGTCAGCATCTAACCAGGAACCAGATTCGTCCTGTCTGATGTGCAGCAATTTTTAAAGCCAATGTCTTCAGCCCAAATGCCTTGGCCTTTGTTGTCATATGTAAACACCAGATGAAAGACAAGCCCCAAGGCTTAGCTCTTGTCCTGCGAAGTGTTGGGCGCTACGTTAACCTGAGAGGAAAATCCTTTGGCTGGGCATAAAACAGTGTGTTTATCTGTCAGTGTGGTCATGTTTTTATTGAGGAAATAGATTATCCGAAGAAATGTGTACTGTTTATAGTTCTGTCAGATGGAGGGGTCGTTTCTAGGTCACATAACTTCTTTATTGTCAGCTGCACAGCCCCAGCTTTGAATCTTCCCCGAGAAGACTGCCCAAGCCCTGGAGCCCAGGCTCTCAACCACTTCATTCATGATCAGCCATTGACTGAGGACCAATAATATGCCAAGACGCGTTATAGTTGATTATGCAAACAGAAAACAACACAGGCTCCTTCCTCATGGTCTAGCTGAGGATATAGACATAGAAACTGATCATTATTAGTTTGAACCATATGAAATTGCCAATTTTATATCAAAAATGACCTACGTTAGCAATTTCATAGAGTACAACCTTTATAATACAATTGTATTATAAAGTGATAGAAATATTCATAGTTTTTGTCGTTTGTTGGTTTGTGTTTAGCATAAGAAAAGAACACTTAAACTGGAGACTGGGGAAGAAAGTAGCTGGGTAGGCATGCTAGAGGATTCCTGGTCGTAAAAAATGAAGAAGATGTGGATTATGCATGTGAGGAGAACCTTCTAGAACAGACTGCCTTTAGAAAGTTATCCTGAAGAGGCCCTTAGTTGTTGAATCAGGGAAGTTCTTCTAAAAGAGAACATTGGAACAGAAGCATTGATGTCCTAAGGACCGACACAGAAGCTACGTGTCTCAATGACCCTTTGATTTCTTTGCTCTTACTGGCCCAGAGTATCCCACAGCCTCTATCCACACACCACCTACCTCGGTGCAGGGAGCTAGCTCACTGACCGGCAGGCTCTATGATAAGAGGTAAGGACCATGAGCACCTAATAGATTCACAGTCATCGTGTGTGAGGACCTCTACTGCTTCCTGAGATGGTATCACCAGCGATGGATTTTGGCTCTTGCTTTGGGAAATAGTTTTTATGCTTAGTGTCTGGATTCTAAGCCCTGTTCTGCTGATTCAAGTTTGATGACTCCAGGCCTATGAACACTGATCTTAGCTGGATTTATTATTGGCTTCACTCTTGCAACATCTTTTGGTTTTCGTTTCCTGACTTTCAAAACCTTCCCTCTTAATCCAGCTGGCTCTTGCCATGTATGAATCAGACTTTATTCTCTGGTTCTGCTTTCTGTTCTGAGAGAGCAGTCTCGAGACCTGAAAAAGCCGTTTTGAAGATCTAACTCAAGAGCACAGGGACTTGAGCATATTGAGTTAGACTCCAACAAACCCTTGCAGCGACTCAGGGTTTTCTTAAAGTTCATTGAGAGTGTGTTACCACATCACTGTCTGGGAAGCCCTTGATGGTTCAGGTTGCCAATGGTTTCACTTTACACTCTGTGGCTTACCACACAGATAGAATTATGGGGGAGAAGAGCAAGCTTTCAACCTAATAATTCATTAGAACTTGAAAACTTGTGGCTCATGAAGATAAAAGGCTATATACATACACATGTTTGTGGATATGCATTGCCACTGAATGTTGAGAAAAGAAACATGTCAGTTAAGAAGAATTACACCCTTCAGACATACGATAGAAGACTCCTTGCATTACAGAGAGGTTAGACTCATTGGACTTAGTATCTTTTAAGGTTAAATCTAATTCAATGATCCTGTGACTTGCAAGTTTTTTTCTTTTGAAGGTGAAAAAGGACCTCTTGTTACCTAATGTCATAAAGTCATATGACAAATGGGTGCTATTACTATATGTTCCACGTAATATGTGCTGTATTTCCAGGGACATTTTAACTCGTGTACTGCTCTAACCTGTTAACCATTCCAGGAAAGGCCTGTGACCCATGGACAAGAGCAGCAGAGTGTGTTTGTAGAACCCTAGATGGTGACATGCTCTGAGACACACTTGGCAATGCTATTTGGGGTCACCATACTTGTATTTTTTACTGCTGTCAAGAAGTAATCACTTTCTGGGTAGGCAAACACGTTTTGATGCCTCATTCTTATCTTTTTTAGTAAATTCTACCAGGAACTTGTTTCTTATGATGACAAGATGCATCCCAAATTACTCTAAAAACGATATTGATTTTTCTGCAAATAATAAGTTCAGCCACAGGAGAACCATAAAACTTCAAGTTGTTGCTTCAGTGAGTGTTACCATGTAATGTCAGTGGCTTTGGTTTTTATTTAATTTTGTGATTAAAGTTTTTATTGATTTCCCTGCAGGGTAGAATGTATCAATACCTTTGGTTTCAAAAGAGCATTCAGTAACGAGAAAACATAAAAAGACTAAACAGAAAAATGGTGCTTTGTTTTAAAATTTAAGAAACTGCCACTATGAATCCTCAAGGTATATTTTTAGAAGTAATTTTGGATGGAGCTACTCAGCCTTGTGTGTGGAGCTAGTCCCTCGGTATCAGCGGGTTCATATACCTATGAAGTTTAGTTGAGAAATGCTTAGCTAGTAGTTATTAGAGCTAATACTATTTTGCCAGGAGCTGATGCACAAGCGAGTGAGTCACTCTCCACATTACCACAATTGTGTGTCCTCCTTTCTCTCCACCACAAAGAGTGGCCTGGTGATGCTCAACTTATGGAGGCCCTTTGGGCAATTTTGTGTGTATAAGAGATTGTTCTTTTCAGAGATATTGCATCATTGAGAAACATGATCAATGCTGAGACTGAATCTCTGACTCAGGATGGACCTAAATGATTCTAGAGCATCTACAAACTATACAGAAAGAGTGTGGTTTCTTTTAAAGTTAGGAAAGGCCACATAACTCACAAAGTCACACAAATTTACATTCTATCTTCTTCTCCTTCTTGAAGGATTGAGAGCTTGACAGAGTGCCTCTCTTTTTGTGGGATGGGCATGGAGGACATTGCCTCAAGATTGAACTACTTCCTATTACCCAGATCAACTGGTTATAAATCCTTAACTCTTACAATTAAAATTGGTATTCCACATGTGACCTTTTTTACCTGACCCTCCTGACAGCTCCAATGAGTCAGGATTTTCCTAGCCTTATTCTACTGATGAGGCAACTAAGACTTGGATGAATGCTAAAGGTCTATTTCATGACCTGCAGTTAGCAAACGGCAGAGCTAAAAATTAAACTTTGGTCTCTTGGCTACTGACCCTGCACACTGCTCTCCCATACTGAGTTTACATTAATCAACTACCCTTCTTCACTTATTGGCACTGGCAGATTAGTTTGACTGCTTTTTCTGTTGAAGTGAACAGTTTTTTCTGGTGTGGTAGCACCATGGGAGCCTGGTTGCTCACCAGGTCTGCCCTCTGTACACAGGCCTTTGGTCTTTCCAGTGCCTGGGGGCACCGTTCTCCAGAGCAGGGCCTATTCTCGCAGAGGCAGGGCATCCTCTGGCACTGGAGAAATGAAAACAAGGACAAAGGTACCAGCCAGGCAGATTTCATCAGCTCACCAAATAGTCATTTGTCTATGATCAGAAAAACACAGCAGTTTTGATTTCCCTCTCCTCCCTCCTTAAAAACACATTCCCCTTTGCTTGAAATTCCAACCAATTTCTAAAAGAATAAAGCAGAATGATCTCTGTAGCACAGGATCCTGAAAAATATAACCGAGTGCACTGCCATTGTGGGCAGAGCCAGGAAATGGAGTTAGATGGCTGTTCATCAGTGAAAACAACATTAAAAGGGGGGCCTTGTCCTCCAGCCTCACGACTGCCACCTTGCCTTTGCTGCTTCATCTTGCTTTGAGAAAAACAAAGAGGAAGGAAAACCTGAATGTAAGTCAAAGAATAAGGAGGAAATTCATGTTTGATTCTCACTACTAGAAATTAGATCCATATTCAGATTCTCATTTGATCTTTCAGACCATTGCTGTGAACATGTGTGTGACCAAGGTCCATGGTGAGCAGAGCAAGCTTAGTTCCAAGGACAGGCCTGGCCAGGCACAGCGAGGTCAGACCAACCTCACAGGAAGGCATTGCCTAGTGGTCTAGAGTCATATGAGAGAGGCCAAAAAAACAAACCAAACTGAGAAGAGGGGTGACTAAAAACATTTCCCCATTATGTGGGGTTGAAGTCTCAGTATTAATGACTCCTTTGGATTAAGATATTGCTGGAACAAAAGTAAAGTGTTAAATGATAGAGATATTGCCTGAGGTTACTATTGCCCATCAACTCTGAATGCCTGTTGAATTAACTAATCGTATTATTCCTTTATTTTTCCCAGAAAGACTGCAAAGAATTAACACTTAAGGGAGATGAAGGAGAAATAGTCTGTAACCTTTGCTTGCAGTCAGCGGTCCTTCACTGTCTGGAGTGAGGGGATAGTGGGAGGGAAGGTGCCAGAACAAAGGCAAGGAAAGGGATCCAGAGAACACTAAGGGGAACACGATTTAGCTCTCAGTGAATCCTCTGTTGGGTGACTTGGATTTCCCTGACTGGACCAAGCTGGTCCTTTTTCTCATAGCTGTTGTGAAAATCAGCACCGTAGGAGCCCTTGGGCATTTTTTCAAAATACCCTGAGAACAGGCCAAAGAAAAGGGCAGAGATGGTGTTGCTGGTACAACTGCCAAGACAAAGAAACTTTTAGATTTCTGGGACAAGAGGCCATGTGAAAGGAATTCTCTCTCTCTCTCTCTCTCTCTGTCTCTCTCTCTCGCGCGCGCGCGCACGCGCTCACACACACACACACACACACACACACACACACACACACTCAAATGCAACAGAGAATGGAAATGTGCATGCGGCTGGCAAAAGTTTGATTAATTAGCTAGCAGCATCCGCTTTAAATTAAAACAATTTCAAATGAAGAGGGAGAAAACATGGAATGGGACACAATCTTCAAATGAGCACATGAGCAGTAAATGGGGAATTAGAGGCAGAGCCATTTCACAAAGTGAATCCAGACCATCTGGAGCTGAGGACTGAAGGAGTCAACGAAGCTGCAAGCATCTGAGATGCTAAGAGTTTCCTCTTGTGGATGAGGGCAAGGAGGAGTGTGGTGGGAGGCAGGAGCAAGGGATGGAAGCCAACACATCAACAGGTCTGGCAGCAGGACCAGATGGCCTCCTACTCATGGGCTTGGTTCTCTGGACAGCAGTGTGGGGTGGGAGGGGAGCAGAACAGCCCAGCAGTCTCCCTGAAGACAATGAGGAGAAACAGACCCTGGGGCGGCTGCCTCCTGGGCCTGCTTCTGGCTGCAGATCCAATGCCAACGCTCCCCGGACAGGAAATGAGTGAGACTCCATGGAGTACAGTTCAGGGATTGGAGAGGAAACCATTGACCCTGGCAACAATAAGAAGGAGTGAGGGCGGGGGTAGAGGAAAGAGTTTGTTTGCTTAATGTTGATCCATTAAAGGTCAGTGATAAATGTTTGCAGAAGTCCTAGGCTGCACACACGGAACTTCAGAGGGCTGAACATATCAGGTTCCCTGTGCCCGGCCCAGGACACCTGGGCTTGGTTAGAGCTGAAAGAGCCACGGTGGTCCCCATGACTTGGCCATCCCCTTGCTTCTACCCTCACCCGCAGCCTCCCCCACGTAGACAAAATATTGGCATCGTTTTGTAATTCAGGCACAGTTTATTATTTCTTAGCTCAGACTGGGCAGCCAGAACTCGGTTTCCAATGCTTTACGAAGCTTATGTGACAATGCCTTGGACAATTTGCCTCAGCGTCTTCAGCTATAAATGGGAAACAACAAGTTCATAGAATATTAAAAGCACTTAGCACCTAAAGTGACACTTTTAAATGTTCACTATGTGATAGTCATTCTACATCATTATTAGCATTACTACTTATTTCAATCATTTGCTGTTATAAACACACTCCAATAAACATCTTCATATGCAAATCTTTGTTCAGACCTCTGATTATTTTTCTAGTGTAAGTTTCTGAAACTAGTACACTAAATCCAAGGATACAAACTTTTAGAGGTGTTTGATAACATTGCAGGATTAATTCCCATCGTGACTGTACTGACGTCTTTCCCTACAGTCTTTGAATGAGGACACAGCTAGAAGAACCTTGATGATACCAGGTCGTGCCATTTCAATTCATTCCATCAGCACATATTTACTGTGTGCCAGGTATTATTCTGGGCACTTGAGATACAGCCACGAATAATAACGAAAAGTATTTCTTGTCCTCAAGGCACTCAGGTCCTGTGGGAACACTGACAAAAATAAAGAAATAAATGTGCAGTGTGCTGTTTTGCAGCGTAAGTCGTATGAAGAAAGTGAAGCAGGGTAAGAGGCTGGTGGGATGGCACTATTTCAGACTGGATGCTATCTATCTCATTTAGATAGGAAACGACACTTGAGCCCAGCATGGAATGAAATGAAGCCTGGTGAAGATCCAAGGAGACAGCATTCCAGGCAGCTGGAAGAGCAGGTCCAAGGGCCCAGAGGTTGGCACTAATCCATAATTTCAAAGGCTGGCAAGGAGGCTAGTGTGAGCAGAGCACTGAGGGGAAGGAGATGAGTACGTGCACGGAGGGGCAGCCAGTGGGCAACAGGTGATGGAGGGCTGTTCTTAGTGGGAAGTGAGCCCTGCAAAGGCTCCAAAAAGGGGAGAGCCTCCATGCGTCTCAGGTTATACCAGGATCACTCAGGCTGCTGTGCACATCTTAGGTGAGACTACAGGGCAGCAAGCATGAAAGCAAAAGCAGTTAAGGAACTGTTTACTTGTTGCTAATTTGATAGACCAGAAAAATATTTCTCCTTTTAATCTGTGTTTGTGATTACTTGTGAAGCTGCATTTTCCATAAGCTATTGGGCATTTGAGTCTTCTGTGAGCAGTGGACTGAATTCAGCCCTCTCACAAGACCATCCACTCTGCCATCGGTGGGGTGGAGACTTTTCAGCTCTGGTCCTTGACAGGAACTTAAAAGCCATGACTGGAAAGTTCCAGCCAGTCTCTAGTCTTTCTCTCAGAGGCGTTTGGGGGACTTTTGTGTTTCTGTTTCCGGTTTCTCCCACTGTCTTTTAACAGCCTACATTTAAAATATGTCCTTTATTAAGCTGTGATTGTGCAAATTGGGGGATGGGATGAGTTTGGATGTATTAAGCTGAAAATTCAGGCTGGATAAATATTACGTTGGGATTTACTCTTTTATTATGCTTTTAATCATTCTGTGAATGTTTTTTCAAGAACTGCTGGTATCTCTGGAATGGAGAATCATTCAGCATCATGCTCTTTAAATGCAAAAAACTACTAGATAAACTGAATCTTTGAAATAACTAAATGAAAGTGTGCATTTGTTATGCAACATCACACAATTGTTCCATTGGCACACCTTCCTAATGGCTTCTTTATGCAAACGTTATCGCCTTTGTGCCATTTTCTACTTCTGCTGTTTCCAGTACATTTATTTCAATGAAGACTCCTGAAAACCTGTGAAGGAATTAAAGAGACTGGCCCTTTTCCTCATGTTTCAGAGTGTGCATTTACATGAAGAACTTGCCTACACTACCGATTATACCAGAAAGGAACACCCTCCCTGCTTAAAGTATGCGATTTATATTCTTGCAAAAATGCCAAGCATATGCAATCCATTGCAGTACTTAAAATTCTTACAGAGATAGTTAATTAAATGCATGGAACCAGAGCTTAAGTTGAATCTGGTCTTGGGAAGATCTTCACTTCGGGCCCCTTTGATAGATTTAGTAAATTTGTCCGGGGCAAGTATGTTCTACTGGCTCATCTTCATAGTAGGGAATAGACAGCTTTCCCAGTCTCTGTTTTCTGTTTCTTTTGTGATGGAGAGCTTAATGAAGACACAGTGACTTGATTAGAAGAGTTCTTCGAGAAGTCCTCATCTTTTTGCCACATTCCATTTTGTTTGGAGCTCACTCAATGCTGCCTAATAAAGCCTTGCGCATCACAGACCTTTTGCATTTATTCACTTATTTCATTATTTTCACCAATGTTTGACACAGGAAGGGATGACAGACTTTGAGAAGTTGAGCATGATGCTTTTTCAGTTATCATGTGTCCTTTCTCCACAATATACTTTAAGACATGGCCACTCGGAGTACATGGAGTAAAAAGAGAGGCCACTGGACCCGACTGTGATCTGAGCCTGCGCCTCTTTGGCGAAATCCAAACATGTAGAAAGTCAACCCATTATTACTGATGCACAGGAGCTAATTGCTTTAGAGCAGAGGGTCTAAATATTTTTTTCATGTCTGACATCTTTTACCTGAGAGACATATTTAATAACATCTCTCACCGCTAGGAAGTCATATAATGGAGAGGTTAGGAATCAGGCTTCTGTCAGTCATGGAGATGAAAATGAAAGAACTGTTTCAAACCCTATTTAAGTGTGTTTTGTCCGATAAGCACCATTCCCACAAATATCTATTGCACTATATATGTATCAAGAGATATATATCCTTATATATTTATAGATATTTACATATATTCAATAATAATGTTAGGTATAATTTTAATTAACTTATAAATATTAGCTGCAATTCCATTATAGTATAAATATGTTCAATCATAAGTAAAATATGAATAAATTTGAATGTTATAGGAATATATATAAGTATGTAAGGATATATAATATATGCTTAAGGATATATAATATTCTTATAACATTCAAATTTATTAATTCACTTATAATTGAACATATTTATAGTATAGAAGAAATTGTGGTTAATACTTATATTTGGAAAAATTAACTGCACATGGTTCTTTGTCACAGTTGTTATTATTGGGTTGCTTAGATAAAGCATTTGCCTTTGTCAGAGAATGAAAATCATCTACCTTTTTTTATAAAAAGGTGAGATTTCTCACATTCTAAAATTCTTATATAATGGAAATTGTTTCCATTAATTACATCTTTAATGGAGGTACACAGCCCTACTCAAGCAATAAATTGATTTTGGAAGTGGAGTGGTAAACAGATTTTATTTCTAAGTTCAATAAGAGGGTTTTCTTGCAGGGCTTTTTCTAGTGAGACCCTTGTGCTTGGAATAACGGTTCTGAGTAAGCATAGAAGGTGTTTATAGTAATGCTCCCTGCTGGTAATGAAAGTTGTAACTTTTTTTTTTAGTTGTAACTTTTAAATTTAAAAAATGTGCAAACATTATCAGTGTAAACCAGGGATTGGCAAACTATGTCCCCAAGCCAAATTTGGTGCACTACCTGTTTCTGTAAATATAATTTTATTGGAGCACAGCCAAACCCTTAACTCACAGAACTTTATGCCCTCGAAGGCTAAAATACTTACTAACAGGTCCTTTAGGAAAAACATTGACTGACAACTGTCTAAACTGCACTGGGTAAACTAAAGATAAAAGTTAACAAGTAAACAAACAAATAAATAAATAAAAAGGAAAGAGTAAACAACATTTATTTTGAGACCTAGCATGGAATGGAATTAAAAAAAAAAAATTAGTCTTCACAAGTTCAGACCTTTACCCATCAATTGTTGCATAACTTCTCTCCTTTCATAATAGCACCTCAGAGATTTAAAAATATGTGCCTCCCTAGGTCAGCCCTGAGTGCTCTACCTCATTTCTTCTAGGATGCATTGGAGAGAGCTATGCAGCACTGCTCATTGTGTGGGAGACATTTCACCAGGAAAAGAATACAAAACACTGTGAATTCTCTGCTAAAGGTAGAAGCATGAGGCTCTTCTTATTTCTAAGTCCAGAATCTAAATTATCTTCCAATATGGTACCTCTTCTGTTTTCTGGAAACTGCTACCTTCACTTGCAACCCAAAAAACTGATTCCATTTTGTGAAATTGGAAGAACTCTTTAAGTTTACAGTATTTTTTAGCCAGTGGAGTGAGGAGTTCAGTGTGTCATGTTCTCTCATGAAAACAGTCTGTCTAGATTTAAATCAACTTTGGTGGACAGTGAGAAGCTTGGCACTGTGACAAGCAGTGCAGTTAAGACATTGGGAAAAAAGACTGGAGACCTAGGTTCTCATTCCAGCTCCATCACTGGGTAGCTGTGTGATTCTGGGCCAGTCACTTTGAACCTCTGTTTGTTTTATCTATAATTACTCATCTGGAATAGCAACACCTATGCTATCTACTTTACTTCAATTGTCGCAAGGATAAAATGAGAGGGTAATCATAAATCTCAGTGTAATAACTGGTATTAGCCTGGTGTTTAGTTCAGGGACTAACTGTATTTGAGGAATCATATTGAGAAGCCTTGTTTGATATTAATTAAGGCAGATTCCAAATACTGGGCGTGCCAGGACACCCAGAGACCTATGTGGAAAAGGAATACTTTGACGGCGACAGTACAAGGGGCTGGGAAGTTAGCTAAAATGCAAGTCTGTGGCTCATGCTGTCTGCGGCGCTCATCCAATAGACCAACACAGGAGTTGGGCTAAATAGAATAGCCTTTATTAGAGAATTGCAAGTTCCGAAGACACAGGCAAGCTATCGCTAAAAGGCCTGGCTCCCTGAGTATCTTGGAACCACAGATTATATAGGGAAATATCAATCATCATGGAAACTAAGGGAGTTGGTATCATGCGTGGGTGCTACTGATTGGATGATTAAAAGAGGATGAGGTAATTGATCATTGTGTTCGTTTCTGGAATCAGCCATGGCTCCATCTTGTCTGGTCCTGTGACCAGGTTCCTTGGCTGGTGGGGTTGTAGTTTTGCCTTGATGGGCCTGAGGCTGAAACACATCTAAAGTCAAGATGTTATCCTTAGTCGAAAGTCCACCTGAAACCTATTGTCCTCATAATTACAGACTTGAGGCTGAGTTAATCTTATTTCCTAAGGCTTGATGATTAAAGGAGCAGTCATACAGAGAATAAGAGAGGAAAAGAGCACATGAGTCACAATGCCATTATCTGGGCAAAACCAACTTGAATCAGAGGAAAGAAAATCTATATTAAAGAAATGAGGTTTGCGTGTGGTTACAAGCTATAGGGTAAGAAGAGGCGAGGACGGTTAAATGGTCCTTGTATCAGGTCCTTCTTCAGGCCTTCTAAGGAATCCAAGAAATCTCATGCCGAGTGAATGCAGGCATTTTCCAGAAAGGTAGTACTAAGGTCTGGAAGGGAAAGAGTCACCTGACAATGCTACCGGAGGTCAGGTTCTTCATGTTCATCACAGGAAAGAATTCAAGGAACTTACCAGTAAGCCAAGCAAGGAGCAGATTTATTACAGAAGGATAGTGCTCTCTCAAGACGGGGAGAGCAGGAAGGCTCGGAGAGGAGCAGCTGCCTCAGGAGGAAGTGGGTTTTGGTAATTTATTGTATACAGAATTAAATGGTAGAATAGTCAAAGCTTAGAGGTGGCACTATAGGTGGATCCTAGTAGGGACCACTCCTTCCACTGAGAGGAGGCATTTTTGTCCTTATTTGACTCTCAGAACTGTCATGGCGACACAGGGGGTAGGGACTTTCTACAATGCTAATAGTGTTATAATCAGCCAAAGGTCACCTGCAATGGTAAGATGGTGTCCTGGGTCCCCCACCAGCTGCCTGGATCTAGTTCAGGTTGGTCTGGTACTGGCATTTTCCTAATGGAGGATCAAACCTGCTCCTTCCTTTCTCCCTTCCCCTATCCCACGGCCCTGTTCCTGCTCCCCAGTCAGCAGCAGGAGGTAGGAAGTAAAATCTCCATCTCTCAGAGAGGACGTGGCTGAATGACAGACTAAAGTGAAACAAGAAATTCTAAGATCCCAAGCTCCAGATGATCAAAGAAGAATAGGTCAACATGGTGGAACGAGGTAAGAGGGAAAAGCTGGAGTTTGTGAGTCACCTTGGTGCCAGAGAACGTCTGGCAGCAAAATGGATACTGAATCCCAGCTCTCCTTGAGTGGGGCAGCTGCCATATTTCTGCTTTGGAGCTGAGGAGTTGTCTTGTCTGAGAAGCCAGAGCAGAAAACTCTTCACCCAAATATAAGTCCCTCACTGGCTGACTCTTGTGTATCTATTTTAACATCTTGAATCTTTCTGTTTTCTTTTTGAAAACCACCTGGAAGATAGGGCATTTAACCATTACTAGCTATTCCTGCTTTCCACTTTAAAGTGGAAAATTGGATTATCTCCTTCCACTCCAAGAAGTGAAATAGAAAAGACCACCAGGCACAGGTATGTCAGTTGCGTACTACACAAGTCATCAGTGGACGGGTATTAACTGCCTTCCAGGCCCAGTGCAGAGAATGGGAGGCTTCCCGGAGGGGCAGCTAATTGCAATTGCACTGCCTGGCGGAGACATCTTTTTATAAGCCTCAAAAAGGCATCCTAGGGCTTGAAAATATCAGGGAAGCAAAATTGCCACAGGCCCTATTGAATGGTTCAGGCCCGCTGCTTTCCAAACTGCAAGGTCCAGAGAATGCAGAGGAATTCTGGTTCTTACAGAGCTGGATTTCTCTGCAGAGAGCCAGGAGTTCATGAAGAGAGGGGACCCAGACTGTCAGAAGGTCAAATCAGTCAGGGAAGCAGCCAGCCACTTTCAAAGGCTGTCTTATTTTCAGTGAAAGTTTCCAAGTGATAATAACATCTCTCAGTATCGAGACTTTGAGAATGAATTTGCAGCTCCCCAGTGATGGCTGAAACACCATCAGAAGGTGTGACAGTCCCCTGCATATCCAGCTCAATCAGACGAAAATGGATCATGCTCACAGAGAAGAAAAATTGCAAAGCAGGCATCCCAGAACATATTGCAATCATAACCCACGAAAATTATTCCCCAAGATGCTGTTACCTACAAACAATATGCTGGGCTAATTTTCTGCTGAAAGACAGTGTGCCTGTGCTAAACTGGTTTCACTAACTTAATTGGGAAAAATGATTTTGCAGTTTACATGGGGCTTAAGAATGTAATTAATACAATTCATAAAAGGCCAATGCCACTTTGCAGATGTAAGCCCCACTGGGGATTGTGAGGTAGTTTGCTTTGGAGAGTTTCTAAGCCTGCAATTCCAATAGCCAGCACTGTCCTGCCTCCTTGGTGGGCCATTCTCATCTTTATCATCAGTAAGACTAGATTCATTGCCTTTCTCTTCAAGGTTTCCTCATCAGTCCTCCTCCCTAGTCATTCTGCCCTCTGAGGGTAGATGCTCTCATTTGGATGAAAATCAAAGAATGCTTTAGGATTAGGGCTCAGGGATGGAGTCAGAAAAAAGCGATGTCACCATGCACCTCACTTTTCAATCAGTTTTTATTGTTGTATGTGTTCATATCATAAGAGGTTAGTTGAGTGCTGAAGGCCTGGGTTTCCCTTACCCACAGAGAGCAGTTAACAAGCCTGGCCTTTTAAAAATTTAGGTCCAACTGTGAACTACCTGGAATTTAGGGAGGGGGAAGGAGTTTGAATTTTGTCTGCTGATGAAGCAAGAGACCTGAAAATTTTTGAGAGGGAGGGGAGGTGACAGATGCCCTGAGTGAAGCCAGCAATGACAAGCACACAGTAACTCCGTGGGGTCCCTTCTCCCAAAGCCGAGGAAGAACTAAGAGGCCACCCATGGCCTTAATGGGTGGGGAAAGGGGCTGCTTTGGCTCCTGGAGTGACATGTGCTATCAGACCTGTCCTGTTTTGTGTAACAGTCTTTGGGAGGGATACAGACTCCTCTGGGAGTTTCTGTAAGAGAAGCAGCAAGTTGGGCAAGGTCAAGTCCATGCCTTTAGAAACAAAGACCTTTCCCTGCTCCAACTGGTTGTTCAGGAGGAATCATCTGCTGGGTCAGAATTTTTCTGAACTTCTCTGCTCTGAGAAAAATCCGATCAGAGAACAGATCCTTGGAGTGTCTTGAGGATAGGGATGGAGGTTGACCATTCATAGAATTAGTTTTGGGGTCTACTGAAGTTAGATATTTAGTGTACTTGTCCTTCTGGAGAGATCTGAACAGTTCTTTTCAGTTGGGGATCAGAGGTAAATGAGGTTGACGAATCTGATAAGGTGGCAACTAACCAAACAAGGAATAAATAGAAAGCACAAAGACTGGTCCATTAGAGTAGTACTGATGCAGTAGGTTAAAATACCCCTAACCCCCAGCATATCCACATCAAATCTCTGGACCCAGAGAGTGTTGCCTTATTTGGAAAAGGGAGTCTTTGCAGATATGGTTCACTTAAGGATCCTGAGATAAAGAAATAAGCATGGATTATCTAGGAGGGCCCTAAATGCAGTAAGGCAGGTCTACACAAATAAATCCTACAAAAATAACCCTTATAGTCTGTTCATTGCCCCATATAGTTACTTTCACACAATTTACTGCTTCGTGATGTCAAACCCCTCTTTTCTGTCTCTTGCCACTTCACAAATTTATTGCCCTTTGTTGAAATGGTATATAACCCCCAGGTTGAATCCTCTCTTTGGATCTTCACCTTTTTTTAATGAAGTTTTCCATGCATGTAAAATTAAAAATTTAACATTAAATAGGATATGCTTTTTCTTCTGTGAATCTGTCTTTTGTTCGTTTAATTCACAGATCCCAGCTGCTAAATATGAGGGTAGAAAAAAATTTTTTTCTCTCTCCTGCACCAATAAGATCTACATATTGTTTTTCAGTGCTAACATGCTTTTTTTGTTTTAAATTTAATAATTGTTATGAGTTTAAAGAAAAATAAATAGCTCTTAGACTCTAATAATCTGTTACTAGTACTATGATGTATCTCAGGATTATAAAGTGTCTAAAGCCTGAAGCAAACAGAAACTTTAACCTGATTTTTTTTGGTGGCTGAGTTTGTGTTAATTAGGCACACAACTAAATCATAATTTAGCCATATTCCTTTCTCTAACATTTTTCTAACACCTTCTAGAACTTTTCTCAAATGAATTAGTGTGGTAGAGTGCTCCAGGCGCTCTGGCTTCATGACTCGCACCCTCACAACCTCATTATCTGGTTTTACCATCTCTGGGTGAACAGTTAAGTATGGCCTTCCGCTCACTCTCCATATCAGCTTTTGCCTCGAGCGTAGGCTTCCTTCTTCATTTCTGTCCCTTGGGCTCCTCCAACACCGGCTGGGGACCACTCTGCCTGGTATACCTGTGCAGACTGGAGTTAATAGCCCTGGGCGCCACCTTCAACGAAAGAGGAGTGGGCACTCATGGATGGACGCTGCTGCCTCCCGTCCTTTGGATGAACAATTTTGGGAGAGAAGTTGTCAAAGTTTTGCCTGCAGAAGTACCCTTAACACATTCATATTAGCTTTTACTACTTTCCTATCTCATTCCCCCTGTATCTACAACTCCTGCTCCCTAGGACAACCTCTCAAATAAACTACCTGTACAGAGTTTTTTCTCAGGGAAAGCCAAGATAAATCATGCTGTGAAAAGTGTACAAGACTCTTATTTAGTAAGCCTAGGTCTCAGTTGCTCTCTGTCACCGTCAGAGGCAGGTTGCTTAATTGCACTGATCCTCGTTAACACTTCTGTGAAATAAAGGCATTAGGCTGATCTCGTGGGTTCTCATTCTATCACATATTCACTTATTTGTTCATTTTTCATTCACGCATGCTTTCATTCACAGTTCCTTCATTCACTCATTTTTTATTCATTTATTTATACATCAACTTTTACTGTAATTCACTCATTTTTATTTATTTATCTATTTGTTTTTTATTCACTTACTTTATTCTTATATATATTTTCTTTATTCATTTACTCATTCATCTATTGATTTTAAAGCAGTCACTAATTCTTTTATTTATTCATTTTTCATCAACTCATTCATTTTTTGTCCATTCAATTTTTTCATTTATTTAGTGTTTCATGCTTTGATTTTTTATTCTTTAATTTTATCTTACACTTCTTCTTTCACTCTTCTTACCCTTCTTTATTTTTTCCTTCTTTATCTCTTTCTTCCTCTCTTTCTTTTCTTTCCTCAACAACAGGTTACTGTTGAAATCACATTACTTGGCAAGTAATCATTTCTGTGAATCAGAGATACATTAAGGAGATCTGTGAGGGTAAACAAACAAACAAACAAACAAACCACTGTGGGCCCCACACATTATAAATGGGGAAGTATATATATTCCAAATTCAGGTACCATCATGTATTTTTAATAGAAGTCCATTCTGTTTGATCATTTGTTGTAGTTTATAAAGGAAATAAGAGGTCTTATTTTAGTCACTAAGGAAATAAAATTATTTCTGGTGGTTCCTAGCAATATGAAAGTCATTCAACAGCTTTATGGGAGACTATACTCATATCATCTGAATGTTTATCTATTCAAAAACCAGATGAGTACGTAACTGAAAACACAGAATATAATTGACACATGCTTTCTCCTAGGAGAAAGTCTCCTTATTGAAGTATTTATTATACTTCATGCAAAAAGTATGAATTCTTCAATATTTTTCTGAGAATACATTTATAATTAAAAATATGTCGATATATATATATATGTAAAACATGGTGCTGAAAATAATTTTTTTCAAAGCAAGCATTACAATCAAAATATTCACATCATAAAGGTTACTAAGTTATTGATTGGTAAATTAGCATTTGAAGATTTGAAATAATGTTCCAACATGTAATCTCTATGCATTTACATTCCCATAGGTACGATCTACAAATTTTAAAGAATGAGGTACTATGCATGTGTGTGATTTCCTTAGCTTTTAAAATTTAATTGTAAAAATCTTATTTATTATCAGTATTTTATAATATAGCCAGATGCAAAAAATTACATAGAATGTAAATGTACCTCTTACTCAATTATTACAGAATCAATATTCTTGTAATCATCACCCAGTTCAAAAAAGAGACCACTGATAATGAGGGGGACCAGAGTTTGCTGCCCACTCCAAAGTATGCCTTTGGAATGTTGATTTTAAGCTGATTATTTTTAAGAAACAAAAAACTCAGAAAGATTCTTTGACCTTCCCCCTTTATTTGCCTAAAGAAGTTCAGATAGAAAAACCTGCTTTAGGAAGGGAACCTTAGCATATTCACCTTAGCATGTATGAATTAAGTATGGCAGACAGGGAGAGGTCTAGCAAAGTCTGTGTTCTGTTGTTTCTGGGCTGCCCAGGGAGAATTTGCTTACCACATCTTTGCCCTTTCTTA
>NW_011889075.1:836555-856050 GCF_000151845.1 Pteropus vampyrus | reverse complement strand
GGATCAGTGGAACAGAATACAAAATCCAGACAGATCCATATACAGCTGGAAACTTGCTGTATAGCAAAGGTGACACCACAGAGTTGTGGAGAAAAGACTGTCTTAATAAATAGCTCCGGGACAAATGAATAGCCATATTGAAAAAAATCTGTCCAAGTGGATTCTCAACCTAAATGTAAAAGCCAAGAGTAGAGCTTTTAGAAGATAATAAAAGAGGATATATTCATGACCTTAAAGTATGGAATATTTTAAAACAGGACAGAAAAAGCACTAACTAAAATGGAAAAGGTTAACAAATTATTCATCAAAGGGCACCTTTAAAAGTGTGAAAAGCAAGTCACAAAATAGGAAAAAAATTGTAACCATTTTTATTGTAAATCTTTTTAAAAATCATGACTGATTTTTCCTTTTTTTTTTTTTAGAAGTAAATGCTCTGAATAAAATATTTTAGCCCTCTGTAAGAGGAACTTACATTGGGTAATTCACTTATTTCTCAGAGGCAGAAAAGTATCCCTAAGTATTTTCTGCAAGTGCTTTCCTCCTTGGAAGATTCTAGAAGATTCAAGTCATACCTCAATTCATATCTCCTTCCTTTCTCGAATTGATCTTTTTCAACCTTTCCTACAGAGTAGCGCTTGTAGAGAACTTGCAAGTCATTTGGCAGTGGTAAACCTCCTTAGAGAGGCACTGACATGCGCACAGCCTTTGGATTTCAACAAAGAACCTGCCAGATTTTTCTTGCTTTCCCCTCTTATCAAGGATTGCGAGGTTGGGGTTGGTTTGTCAGAAGAGAGGAAATTTACTGACTGTTCCTTTGATTATGTGATTTTTTTTTTTTTTTTAATGAAAGCTAGCACACCTGAAAGCTCATTGGACACCTAGGTCCCTGTGCTCACAGACAGGTTGGGAGAGGACGCCCTGGCTGTAATTTTCTTTTTATAAAATGAGGCGGCAAAGCCACCATCTTTTCTTTCTGCACATCTGCACATGATAAATTATTTCTATTCCCTTTAATCCATTTTTTATTATTCTTCAAAAAATATCTCATGCTTTTTATCCCTGGTGTTGTCGAAAATAAATCCTTGCCAAGACTCATCTCTATTGTCAGGAGGCCAGCATCACGCAGGACGGCCGTTTCCTCGAGTTAATGAATTAGTAAATTAGCAAGTGGTGAGCTGAAATTAGATAATTGCCTTAACTTAAAAATCTATGTATTCAGGAAGCCCATTAACTGGAAAAAATATTTATTGTCACCGACAGGTCTTCAAGCACTTGGTGTCCCTGGGCTTTAGTGCTGACCTCTCCGGGAGAGGGAGAGGGGTTTCCAGCGTCTGGTTTTCTGCCTTGCCAGCCATGAGTGTATCAGCAACAGGCCCATTTAGGCTCTTCGTGTAACCTTCCACCTGGAGCTAATACATTCTTATTTCATTTACATGCCGGTGGTTATTACAGCAAGGACTGCAGTAATTCCCTGCTCTCCTGCAGCCAGCTTTTTACTCTCTAGTACCCTGGGGAATTAAATGGATGCTTGTAATTTTTCCCCATTATGGAGAATGTTCTCAAATTGCTTTACAAATAAATAATAATATTGAATACTGATACAAAACCCTTCTCCAGGCACTCTCCAAGCTTTAATTAATTAAACTTCATAACTTTCTGTCACCTTGGTAAATGCACCACCTCATTTTAGAACGGCAAGACTGGTAACTGGTAAATACTGAAAACTCGAGGAAAGATCATTTGGATAGAAGGAAATTAACAATGAGGCATATTTTCAAAATGGTGAGGGAGTGAAAATGGTCAGCTATGTAAGAGATCGGGCTATGACTCCCTGGGAGGAATAAAATGGTTCTCTGAGGACCACTGCTGACATGGTGTAAGACACCTGATTTGGCAAAGTAGTTGGCAATCCCTGTATACTGAGATGTGAGAAGTACCACAAGGCCACCCACATTTCCAGTGAGGTGAACGACAGTGGTTTCTGCATACGGGACATTTTCTCTGGAAAATTATTCTATCCTTATATCTACAATAACGTTCTTTGGGAGCCATAAAGTAGTTCTACTCTAACATTAGGTACAAATAAACCTCCTTAAGAACTTGCTAGAATTTCAGATTCCAGGACCCTATCTCTAGGATTCTATTTGAGACAGTCTAGGTTTGAGCCTAGGAGTTTGCTTTTTTAAAAGAAAATAACACCCAGGTGAGTCTAATACAAATGATCCCAGAGATATTGCTAAAACTAAGCAAACGTGACTGCAGCTTGGGAAGTTTTGAAACAGGTATCTTTTGTCTTCTGCCTTCTGACAAAGAACTAGAGCAGCAGTCCCCAACCTTTCTGGCACCAGGAGCTGGTGCTCCTACGAGAATCTAATGCCCGATGATCTGAGGTGGAGCTGAGGCAGCAATGTTAGTGCTGGGGAGCAGCTGCAAATACAGATGAAGCTTCGCTCCCTTGCCTGCCGCTCACCTCTTGCTGTGTGGACCAGTTCCTAACAGATCATGGACTGTACCAGTCCACGTCCTGGGGTTTGGGGACCCATGAACTAGAGGATTAGTCCTATGGCACAGCCGATTTTGATTAGCACTACCTACCAACAAGCCTGCTCAGATGAATTAACTACAAAATGTTCTCTCAGGTCATCTCAGCAAATTGATATGCTAGATGACATTGTTCAGTACTTTGGAAAAAATCTGCCATGAACAGCAATTTCAGTTTAGCTAAAATAATGTTAGATAATCCTTTGTCTTTAATTCATCAAGCAGCAAGTTTTAGGTGTCAGACCTGATGAAAAGTCATCCGGCCAGTTGGTGATTGTCAGAGGCCTAGTGTGTTCTGAGACCTGTTCCAGATGCCATGCTTGGAGCTTATAGTCCAGCTTGTGCCACAGAAGATGCATATTTTCAAAAGACAAAAAGGATATTTAAAAAAGTGTAAATGCTGAAGAGCGCACATCCCACGAAATCTGGAGACATTGGTCTGAAACACTCTTTCCGACTCTTCCTTAGCAGAAGCTCTGTAGAAATCATAATAAAACTGTGAACTACTTATCTTTAGTATAGATACAGACTAAATGTTTCAAGTGTATTTAGAAATAAAAACATCCAAAGCGGTGCTAATGTGTAGTTGTATTATTAAATGTCTATGTCTGTGTTGGGGATAGGGGCTTCATGTGCTCTTTCTGTGTATGATGCATAAGCAAAGCTGTGCTTGATTCATGCTTGATCCAAGTTTTTTTCCCCCCTCTGTAAATTGGAATTGAATTATAAAACCTGCTTGTTTTGTCAGTTTAGATAACATTATTAGTGAGTATAAAAACAAACTAGTGAATATGAATGTATACACAGTACATACATTTGCTCTCACAGAGATATATGAGAATTGTTTATTCTTTAATGTACATATATTGACATTCTTTATTTCAACATTCAAAATATATTTTCTATATGACTTGTTACAGGGTAATGAACTTCTATTTTTTTTTTAAATCCATGCTGATTTGGTAAATTAGAGTAAACTAATTTGCGGAATTAAAATGTTAAGTGAATTATTTTGAAGCCTTTTTATTTTGAAAGCTTTATTCTAGCAATTCCTAGAAATATTCCAAATATATTCAGTAAACAAACTGTAGAATCACTTTCATAACTATCTCAGACTTATCTCTTGGGTCCTCCACATATCTTTCTAAATCTACATTAGTTTAAAAAATTTCTTCAAGAAAGGTAGGCTTGAATATGTCATAAGTAAAATAATCTGTAGCTATTGTAACAGGGAGGAACTGTCAGTAGGCAGGTATGACCTCCTTCTACCCATTCCCACCTCTCAATGCCATCACTTGGTGGATCTTCCTGTCTTCCACTTCTCCAGTCCTCCACTAATTCTGGACCCATTTACTTGGTTGGACAAATGCTTACCATTCCCCAAGCATACCAGGCTGTTTCTTTACACATCTGGGCCATGGTTCCCACCACTTACTTCACCTAAAATGTCTTTCTTCTTTCTCGGCCCCACATGTCTACTTGTCATTCAAATTCAGTGCAAAAGTCATAAACTTAATGAAGTATTTCCTGAAATTGACCTTCCAATGGTCTTCTGTCCCTTGGGTCCCACCGTGCCCAGGCTATCCCAGCCCCTACGATAGTGCAGGGATGTGTCGATCTTCTTTTTATCTTACTATATGATATGATAAGCTCCTTTAAAGCAAATATTCAATTGTATTTGTCTTTGTGTCACCAGCATCAAGAATTTTCTGGTGTTTGGTAGATGATGAATACATGATGAATAAGTCAAAAGCCAGGTATGGATAAGGAAGCCAAAGCCAACCATGGAAAGGAACTGCACCATGAAATTTAATAATTTCATGTTCTTTTTATAAAGAGATGCTGTGTGCCAAGTTATAAAGCTCTCCCTTCAAATATATTGTGAACTGGGTTAATTAAATTTTACAGTAAGCCCATATAAAAGGTAGGCAAGTTAAGGTAGGAAGGCAAAAAAATATCCGATTATTATCCACCTTTGTTTCAGACCATAAAACGTAGGTGACACACAGTGCTTCCTTGAGTTTTTCTAGATTTCAAATTTCTGTACTTTTGTGTCTTGCACATAGTAAATGGGTAGTATGTATTTGTTATACGACAGATAAATGAATGAATAATGAGAGAATAAATGCTCTGATGTTGTTGTGCACCTCCCAGGAAGAGATCGATTCCATTTTCCAAACAGGGCAATTATGGTAATAACATTTGAATTAGGATTTCTCATTTATTTTTATCTTTCATAGGATCCATTCATTGTATAATCTCCAGGTTTCTTAATAGATTGGTGAGGTTGATTATACGAGAACTTCTTCTATTGGATCACTCTGAATATATCTTCATGTTTACAGTTTTCCCCTGGTAATAGTGTAATGGTGGAAGCTATTTTTCCTCTTTACTTTTAATGTTTCCAGGCAGAAAGCAGAGATGTGCATTTAATAGTATATCATTTATTCCTGCATCTCAGGGGGAAGAGGATAGAAGGGGATGGTGATGTGTTTGTGAATGTAATATAGTGTGGATTAAGGTATGAGACGCTTTTTGATCATGGGTAGTCTCATTCCAGATGTTGCCAGCACCTGTTGAGGATGAACTGCATTAGAGAAATGTCTCCCCAATTCGCCCCATTTGGAGTTTCTCTTTGCATTACCATTCTAAACCCTATCTCTCAAGGGCTTCTCCTTTGGAGCTAAGCTTTGCTCTTTGTTGAAACTTGGCAAATAAAATCTCAGCTTGGGAACAGCCCTTCCTTCTGCTTCCTCATCTCCCCTGCCCTTTGTTTATTAATTTCTTCCCAGAACTACCCAACTGCATTTAACTGGGGACACATTTTCTTATACGAAAACTATAGCAATCAAATCTTGATCCTCCCTCCTTTATTTTCGGCTTCTTCTAATTAAAGAGATGTTTTAATTACTTCTCCCACTAACCCTTCAAAAATTTAAAATTCCAAATATTCTGGAATAAATTTTTCTTTGCAAGCTCAGAGTTAAAAGATGGTCAAATCCTAACCTTGGTGTCATGAAAAACTTGTTTTTGGTTTTTTGTTTTGTTTTGTTTTTTAGAGGAAGAAAATCTAGATTAAAGTTGTTAAGTAGCTTCCACGAATGCTCAGGCCCTGCTTCTAAGTGCAATTCTAACTGCCCAGAGTCTGCACATTATGCACGCAAGTGCAAGCAGTAGGCCAGGACCAGGTCTCTCCTTGTTGGACCTCCTGCAGCATTTCCTTTTGGGGAGACTGTTGCCATCTCTGTCACCTTTTGGCTTCCTTAAGCTCACAGTCTATGGCTGAAATTTTATCATCTTGAGGGTGTTTCAGAAGAATTAGTGTCTCCCAAACATACCTCATGCATCTATGCCCCAATGCGTCCTATCTCTCCCTTGTTTTAATTCTCCCTCCACTCCCAGCTGTGACTGCCACTCTTGGCCATCGTGAAATTTTTCATGAACTCAGGGCATCTGTAAGCATTGTGGGCTTAGTGCCATCTCAGACCCTAGTGCCTGGAGAAGATTATGCTACCTTTGCCTCCTTCTCCCCACCTCGCTCTTCTCTTGGCTGACATTCTTCACTCAATCTTCATCTATAGCATTGATAAGCTGTTGAAAATAGATTTAAAAAAAAAAAACATGATGATTAACTCATGGCCATACCCAAGAAGTTATCATCACTTGAAATCATAAATTCTAACATCCCACTTGCTAATCATGAACTTCAGTCTTTCTAACTCTCTCTCTCAACTATACCCTGGCCAAATACTTCCATCTCCCCAAGCTTTCCAGATCATTTATTGGCTTTCTCTAATCAGACACCAATTTTTATTTTCTCTATTCAACCTAGAATTCAGTATCTATCTCTTATACCACTTCTCACCACCATCCTCAGTTCTTTTGCCTTCATTATTTCTGCTGCCCCAGACTGAGTAAATGCAGAACCAACTCCCTTCCCTTCTACATCCAGGTCTATGTGGTTCCTTGGAGGAAACATACAGCAGTAAATCTATGTTTCTGCATTTCTATCTTCTCCTACCAGGTAATGCTTCTGCTTGATAGTGATTAGTTCTTTTTCTTATTCTTTATGAGGTGCCCTTAAGCACTACCTTCTATTTATACCCTTTTCATAATGCTTTCTTCCTCAATCTCAGGTGATAACTTTATTTCCACTTTCATAGAGGAAAATGACTAATAGCAACCAATCTACTTTGTTTCTTCCAGGAAAACATGTTTATTTGCATCCATGTAGACTCTTTCCTCCTTCCTTCCTACTTCCCTGGAAGAGGTATCCTGATCCCACTCCTTCAACATCCCAAGCACCTCACTCACTTCATCATCTAAATTCCAACGACTCCATTTCTCTTCTCTTTCTCCAATACCTATATTTGCTTTCTCTCTCCTTCCCTGCACAGCTACTGTTCTTGAAAGCAGTGTTTGTTTACTGGTTCTTCTGTGTCATTTTCCATTTACTATTCATCTCATGGCCCTCAGCCTTCTCCAGCACTCCATGTTTCCACTGAAAAATATTCTCAACAAAATCCCCAGTAGTATTTAAGTTGCTAAGTCCAGTAGTATAATTTTGGTTCTTATTTTCCTTAACCTTTCTGAGTCACTGCTGGATATCCTCTGTGTGCCCCTTCAAATCTATCCTATTTCTGTACCCTTCTCTATATTCTGGGAAGCTGCATTGTACCAGTTGCTTTAATAACCTCCTTTGTCTTCTGGATGCCAGTTGGATTTGGCCAATGGGAAACCCCAGCATTAAAAACCAAAGCTAAGATCATCCACACCCTTGTATTCCCAATTACTATGTATGGATGCAGAAGTTGAACTGTGAAGAAGGCTGATAGGAAAAAAATGGATTAGAAATATGTTGTTAGAAGACAGCTCTACGGATACCCTGGACCACCAGAAAGATGAACACATGGACCCAAGAGCAAATTAAGCCTGTATCATCATTGGAGAAAAAAATGACAAAACTGAAGTTGTCATGAGAAGTCAGAGTTCTTCGGAAAAGACAATAATGCTGGGAAAAATAGGAGACAACAGGAAAAGAGGAAAACCATATATGAGATGGATTGACTCTGTAAAAGAAGCCACAGGCGGGAATCTACAGGAACTGAGCAGGGCTGTTGAGGACAGGACACTGTGAACATCACTCATTCATAGGGTCCCCAGGAGTCGGAGCTGACTCAACAGCACGTAACACACACAAGCCCCAGCAAACAATAGGAGAGAGGGTGAAAAGTCAGGCTGGGAATACATTTCCTGCTCCTTCCCAGTGGGCATACCAAGGGTAGACTGCTATCCTTGACAGAAGTCATAGGCTTTCTTAAGGGACTCTTTCCACATAGCTCGCTCTCTGTCTCTCTGTCTCTCTTGGGTTCCAGTACTCACTTTCTCTTTTCAACTATCCAGACCTAGAAGTGCTGACTGTCCCTGTTCTTTGCTGTTATCTGCCACTGCGTATTCCATAATTACTTTTAGATTCCCTACACCTGCCCACATCTTTGTAAATAATCCCTTTAATCAATTTAACACTGTCAATTACCCAATCCCTTTTTGGTTTTCTGATGGTGTCTCTTGTTCTTCTAACCTGCTATTTCTACCAATCTGTCCCCTTTGGACAGCAGCTGAGTTTGATGCTTAAGGAAATGGGATCCAGAACCAGACTGGTGGTATGGCCATTTCACACATCAGCTGTGTAACCTTGAGGAACTTCCCAAACTAATCTGTCTCAGTATTCTCATCTATAAATGGTGGATAGAATGCTTTCCTACCTCATAGTTTTGTTATGAAGATGAAATGGATCAAAACATGTGAAACATTTAGAATAGTGCCTGGAGCATAGGAAACAAACCATAACTTCTGATTTTGTGTCTTTATTACTGATAACTATCCTCTCTCTTCTTCTCCTTTCCCTCTAATTGTTGGTGCTCCCCAGGGTATTCTCTGTCTCCACCTTTCTCTTTGCTCTTTTAAAATATCATCAAATTCATACATAACCCTCATATAGGCTCTATGTTGGGCAACTCACTGAGCTCCCCGAGCCTTGATTTCCTCCTCTAACAAGGGAATAATGTTAGAACCTAGTTGATAAAGGTTTTTTTGTATGAATTTGATGACCTATACAACAAACAAATAAACAAACAACAACAACAACAACAAAACCCTTATCTGATAGATACTAGGATCAATCCCAAATTATAGAAGAAGCAATGAGGAATAGGGGTACAGTTATTTCCCAAGGTCACAGAATGGGGCAACGCTGGCATTGGAATCCAGCCAGGCTGACTCCAGGCTCCTGTAGGCAGCAAGGAGTAACAGGTAGAGTCTCGTTCTCATGGACATAAAAAACACCTCAAGAAGTGGTAAATATTTGTGCTTTTGAAACTAGCCCTATAATTTCTAAAATGCTAATAAAAACATTTTCATTGTCCCAATTGATGAGTACCTAGGCAGCACCCAGGTGTGTCTGCTTGGTTCGCATAGATAAGATATCAAACTGGGCAGCACTTGACAGAGAGCAAGACAATTCCACCATTTTTCAAACCCAGTGAAATGAGAAAAAGAAACAAATAGGTTAAATATTCCTCAAGCAAATATCTTCCCTTTGGGCCTCTGGTTCACACTAACTTCAAAGGGAGGAGCTGCTCAACTGGAGTTAAGGGAAACCGAACCCAGAAAAGTGGGGCTTGAAGAACATCAATAAAAACAAGAAATGGAGTCTGGGAAATTGGCTTGAATAATCTGCAGTGTGCTTTTTAGCAATATACATGATTAAGTTTTCCATGTAAAGTGTGATTTTCTTTTATCTCACAAATGTCTTCTTAAACAATGTTTTTAATTAGAACCCTTGTTTTATTTTATTTCTTTATTAGGGAAGCTTCACACTTAGCCTGACATTAGAATGTTCTTAGAAATAAACAGTTTCCATAAAAGCAAAATTTCTTCATAAGATCATTACTATTATGTTGTGTGGGAAATGGAATAGCACCTCTGGGAATTGAATGCTGTCAAGAGTCTATTTCAGTAATATGTGATGCTCTCCAGTAAGATCAGCACTGTCTCCATTTGCTGCTATTTCGAAGGAAATGAGAGGGGAGACTCAAACCCTTGCCACTGATTAAAATTAAAGGCATTTTCTTGCACCAATAGATAATTCTTTTTTTTTTTAATGGAGCCTCCTCCCACCCCGCCCCCTCAACAGAATCCCCTGGTGCTTGTTGGTTAAACACTGTGGTAAAAATTTGCCATCGTGGCTGAGTGAGAGAAAGCACTGCAAAATGAAAATGTTCCCACTCTCTCAAATATGATTCTAGCTTTTCTTTTTATTTTTGCTTTCATTTGAGAATCTGGAAGAATGAGGAGAGAACCTGTCAAGATGAGCCGCCCTTTTCACTACACAGGATTTCAAATCTCTGTGGTGTTATTTAGAATTTCTTAGTTCATAGCTTTCTTGAAAACTGACCCTCAGAAAAGCCCAGGATGCTCAGCATGATGAGGGCTGGGGCCCATCCTGGGTTTCAGGCAGACCCATCCTTACTTCCCTCAATGACTCATGTGTAATATAACATCTGAGTGTGAATGCAAGCATTTTAATATGAAAAGAATTGATTTTTTTTTTCCTGTGGACATGGGATTCTAATGATTGGAAACAATATATTGATTTTTTTTTTAATTAAAGCCATCTTCCCACTCATAATGGAAGGTCTTGCCCTTTGTGAAATTTATATCCATAGTCCTTGGGTGATGTCTGCAATTACAACTCCCAATGGCTAGCACCACATTTGGAGAGGAGAAAGGACTAAAAGGAGAGAAATTATTCTCACTCTTTTCTTGGTAACAGGCTTTTAGCGTTGGTCAAAGGTGGCTGATGGAAGACTGGATGAATGTTGAAGTGTCTTGGCCCCATAGCACAGCCCGATGGACAAATTCCCCAGGGCTACAAGGCTGCTCCTAATTCATGATCTTAGAATTCTCTTTATCCTTGTCCTGTTCCTTGAAGCATCTGGAAGAATCCAATAAAAACACTTTACTTTGAAAAAATGGTTTAAATTTAGTCCCGTTTGGTCAAAGTGCTCCTTCCCATCACCATCATCATTCAGGGCTATCACGGGGATGTAGTCCTTGGATCCCACAGGCCAGAGTCTAGTCCCACTCAGGTCGCCTAAGGCAGAATAACAATAATAATAACAATAATAACAACAACAACAACAACAATAATAATGACAACAACAACGACAACAATGATAATGATGATGAATGGGTAAAGATTTATTTGGGATCTATATTAGCTCACTGCCACTCTCATCACCCAACTCCCTCATCTCATCATCATACATGCTCATGAATCAGGGTTACAGCTGTTTGAGACCTTCCAGGACGTTGGGATGATCTGAGTTAAGTCCTCTGTTTTATACCTGAAGGCAGTGAGGCCAGACAGTATAAATCATATGCCTAGGCTTGTCCTTGACAGAACCAGGACAAAGTGAGTTCTCTTATTCCCAGCCCAGTGGCCTCTTTCCTGGATCACATTCCTTTAAACCACAAATATGACAGAAAGTTTTCCCCTCCTTTTGTTGTGACTTCCATATTGGTCTATGTTAGGCTTTCATGTGGCTTCTAATGTTGGCCATGACTCCATACTTCATCTTTGGTTTAGCTACCCCTTCCCTCCCCATCTTTCTACCATCTGCAGATTCAGCACTCCGTATTTCTCCTTCCTCAGTGCCCCATCTGACCTTTCCCCTCCCCCAGACTCTTCCCCACTTTCTCTCTCTCTTTTGTTTTTCCTTTTTGCATTTATCCATAGTTAGCTATATGAAACATATGTGGAAAGGACATACTGAGTAAAGAGCCCCAGGTGCTAATCATGGCTGCCACATACTGACTTTATTACTCTTTTGAGTATTATATTTCTCATCAGCAAGAAGAAATCATATTTATCTCTTGTGTAAAGATCAACTAAAATAATGTTTATGAAAACATATGTAAACTAAGAAAAACCCTCAAACATTAGGAATTATGAATCTCCACCTTCTTCATGACCTTGCCAACAGATTTAAGAATAAAGATTAAAGATAATGTGTGAGTGGATCAGTATTTATTCCTCCTGAGTGACACATTTGCCCCATGGCAGTGTCTTCTGAAGGCAAAGTAACTGTCCAATTGGTGACTCAAATGGGGGTATGGCAGGCGCTGAATCAGGACTTCCAGGAGAATGTTTTCATGCTCCAGAAAGCCCCACCTATGAGCATTCTTACTCCATCATGCTCAAGGCAAGCATTAATCTTAAGAAAAAAAAAGGGTGAGAGGAAGACATTAGCTTGAAAATTCACATTCCAGAAAAAGAGAGGGCTTTCTTAAAGTAAAAGTACGATTACTGTAAAGAACAAAGGCAGAGCCATAATAGATCACGTGATCCCTTGGGTCTAGGACCAGGTAGGTCTCTTCTTCACTTCCAGGCTTAGCAACTACAGATGACTTAAATATAGTTGCTCAGACTTGTTTTTGTCTCAAACACAGATTCCACACTAGCCAACAACATGACTGGAGTATTAAGAAGTCCTTATGACACATCTGAGAATTAAATCACTTGCCAAATATTTATTTCTTAGTGTGGTTAGGTTTGTTATTTCACATCTTTACTCAGTTTGATATGAGAGATGGGTCAAGAGAGCTCTGGGTCTATTTAAAAACAACAACAACAACAGCAAAAAACAAAAACCAAAATCAAGGATAATCAAGTTGTTGACACCCTCTTATGTGAGGTAAGCTCCAAGTCTCTGTATGAAGGGAGAAAGAAGAAAATCAGTAAGCTAGGTAGCAGGCTGCCTTCTCTGCAACTTCTCAGCAACTCAGGCCAACTCTGGAAGTTTCTTGGAAATGAGCTTAGCTGTTCCTCAATGAGGGGGACTGTCAGGCAAACGGCTGAGCCAATAGTGTCTTCAAAGATTTGGTTTATTTATGGTGGTGACAAACATGACTTTAGAGACAACTAAGCAGATAACAGGCCAAGACACTTTTTAGCATGCAGACACAGCAAGTCCCTGTTGTCCACTGTTTATATTCTTCACCATAACTTCACTTTATGCTCACTGTACAAATTCTTGACCAAACCCCACCCCAATTTCTCTTTGTGAAAACATCAAAACTCTACTGTTTCTTCCTCTTTATTATTCTGAGTGTCTTGCTTACTGAAACAAATTTTTTTTTTGCTGACATAAATGGGTTTGCTTAAATTTACTTATTCAATAAATTCTATTTCTCCTAATAAAATATAAGAAACATAGGGTCGCATACATAACCTCTTCCAAGGCCCAGTTTCCATTCACATTATTTAACCTAGTAGTATTTTCTTTCTTTGGAAAATTCTTCTTCAGATTCATACCACCCATCTCATTCCCACTTATCATACACATTTCTTATTTCCTTATGAGAAGGCTTACTTCTGTGTTTCCTTTGTGTTCTTCCATCTCTCAACAAGTGCCGCATCACGTATGTCCAATTCACATTCTGACTTAGTGCTACACTGTCTGTGGCTTAACCCATGTTATCTAGTTGATCACTTAAAATTACCGGAGCAAAGGGGCCATCTGCCCATGCACGTCTAAGTTAATGAGATATATACAGGTTTTGCAGCAAAGAAAATAAGAATTTATTTTACAAAGTCATGAGTCCTAGAGACACAGGTGAGCTATCATTCTCAAAACCCTGGCTCCCCAGGTGTCTTGAGGGGATAGATTATATAGAGGGAAAATCCTTACTCGTGGAAAGTAGGAGTTGGAGTTGTGGGCACAACTGATTACACAGGGCTGGTGTAATTGATCATCATGTCGGGTTCTAGAATCAGTCATTGCATCATCCTTTCTGGTCCTGTGATTGGTGGGGCTGTTCTACCTCCATGGGTCTGTGGCTGAAACTCACCTGAAGCCGAGATGTTATTCTTAGTTTAACCGAAAAATATTGTCCTCATGATTATAGACATGAGGCTATATTCTTAAAACATTTGACACTGTTCAGAACCTTATGTCCTAAGGCTTAATGATTAAGGGAGTAGGCATACAGAGGTGGAAAAAGCAGATGAGTCACAATGCCATTATACTAGGCATGTCTCTTTAAATCAGAAAAAGAAGCTATCTTAAACGAAATCTGTGTGTGGTTACAATGCTAAGAAATCGTTTTTGGACTTTTGGACAAATATATGTGTTACTAAGAGGTGAAATGTATATGTTCCCTATGTTTCTTACCCACTGCAGATAATCTTGGGAACAGGGGTGGCCTAGGGAAAAAGGAGAAAGCTACCAACCTGGAAGGAACTTCACACAGGGGGGAAATTGTTCTCTTGCCTCCATGTTCCCCAATCATGTGGAAGATACACTAAAGCCATTGTAGGTGGGACATGTTACCAAGATAGCAGCAGCTTTTTTAAAAAAAGATTTTTACTAAAATATAGCTAACATACAATATTATGTTAGTTTCAGGTATACACCATAGTTAGTCAACATTTGTATACCTAAAGAAGTGATCACCATGATAAGTCCAGCAACCACCTGACACTGTACAACACTAGCACAATATTTTTGGCTATATTTCCTATGCTGTACAGCACAGTCTTCATAACTTACTTGTTTTATACCTGGAAATTTGAACCTCTTATTCCCCCTTCGTCTTCTCGATATTATTTTATGTTAGTTTTACGTGTATTGCCCATTAGTTAGACATTTATATAATTTATGAAGTGATCCCCCTGACTAGTCTAGTACTCACCCGGCACTGTACATGGTTATTACCATATCACTGACTATTTTCCTTATGCTATACTTTACATCCCCATGACCATTTTGTAACTACCAATTTGTACTTTTTAATCCCTTCACTTTTTCACCCCATGCCCCCAAACCCCTCCCATCTGACAACCATCAGCTTCTTCCCTACATCTATGAACCTCTTTCTGTTTTGTTTGTTTTGTTCTTTAAATTCCACATTTAAGTGAAATGATATAGGATTTGTCTTTGTCTGACTTATTTCACTTACATAATACTTTCCAGGTCTGTCCATGTTGTTCCAAATGGTAAGATTTCATTCTTTTTTATGGGCAAGTAATATCCCATTAGATATAGGTACCACTTCTTTATCCAATCGTCTATTGATGGTCACTTAGATTGCTTCCATATCTTGGCTATTGTAGATAACACTGCAAACATAAGGGTGCATATATCTTTACAAATTAGCGTTTTGGATTTCTTCAGATAAATACCCAGAAGTGAAATTGCTGGTCATAAAGTAGTTCTATTTTTAAGTTTTTGAGGAAGCTCGACACTGTTTTCCATAGTGTCTGTACCAATTTGCAATCCCACCAACAGTTCACGAGGGTTCCCTTTTTCCACATCCCCTCCAACACTTGTTGTCTGTTGATTTATTGATGATGGTCATTCTGACAGGTGTGAGGTGATATCTCATTGTGTTTTTAATTCACATTTCTCTGATGATTAGTGATGTTGAATATCTTTCCATATGATTATGTCTTCTTTGGAGAAATGTCTATTCAGGATCTCAGCCATTTTTAATTGGATTGTTAGGGTTTTTTTTCGGTGTTAATTTGCATGAGTTCTTTGTAAATTTTGGTTATTAACCCTTTACGGATGTATCGTAGCAAATATCTTCTCCCATTCAGTAGGCTTTCTTTCCATTTTGTTGATTGTTTCCTTGGCTGTGCAAAAACTTTTTAGTTTGATGTAGTCACATTTGTTTATTTTTTCTTGTTTCCCTTGATGAAGGTGACGTATAAGAAAAAATATTACTAAAAGCAATGTCAGAGAATTTGCTTCCTGTGTTCTTTCTAGGAGTTTTTTGGTTGCAGATCTTATATTTAAGTCTTTAATCCATTTTGAGTTTATTTTTGTATATGGTGTAAGAAGGTGGTCTAGTTTCATTTTTCCATATATATCTGTCCAGTTTTCCCAATACCATTTATTGAATAGACTGTCTTTACCCCACTGTATATTCTTTCTCCTCTGAGACAAATTAATTGACCATATAGGTGTGGGTTTATTTCTGGACTCTCTTTTCTGTTCCATTGATCTATGGGTCTGTTTTAATGCCAGATCATGCTGTTTTGATTACTATAATCTTAGTATAGTTTGAAATCAGGTAGTGTGATACCTCCAAACTTATTCTTCTTTGTCACGATTGCTGTGGCTATTTGGAGCATTTTATGGTTCCATATGAATTTTAGGATTATTTGTTTGAGTTCTGTGAGAAATGCCATTGGTATTTTGATAGGAATTGCATTGAAACTACAGATTGTTTTGGGTAGTATGGACATTTTAATAATGTTAATTCTTCCTATCCATAAGCATGGTATCTATTTATTTGTATCTTCTTTGATTTCTTTTTTCAATGTCTAAGTCAAAGTTTTTTATTTTTTTGGTTACATTTATTCCTAGGTATATTTTTGATGCAATTGTAAATGGACCGTTCTCTGATTTCTCTTTCTGATAACTCGTTATTGGTGTATAGAAATGCAACTGATTTCTGAATGTTAATTTTGTATCCTGCTACTTTACTGAATCCATTTATTGGTTCTAATGGTATTTTTTGTTTTGTTTGTGGAACCTTTAGGATTATCTCTATAAAGTATCATGTCATCTGCAAATAATGACAGTTTTACTTCTTCCTTTCCAATTTGGATGTCTTTTTATTTCTTTTTCTTGTCTGATTGCTGTGGCTAGGACTTTGATTGCTATGTTGACTAGAAATGGTGAAAGTGGCCATCCTTTACTTGTTCCTGATCATAAGGAAAAGGCTTTTAGCTTTTCCCCATTGAATATGATATTAGCTGTGGGTTTGTCATATATGGCCTTTATTATGTTGAGGTATGTTCCTCTATTCCTGTGTTGCTGAGAGTTTTTATCATAAATGGATGCTAGGTTTTGTTAAATGCTTTTTCTGTATCTGTCGATATCATCATATGCTCTTTGTCTTTCATTTTGTTTATGTGATATATCCCATTAATTGATTTGTGGATATTGAACCAAATTTACTTCCCAAGGATAAATCCCACTTGATCATGGTGTATAATTTTTTTTAATGTCTTGCTGCATTCAGTTTGCTAATATTTTGTTGGGAATTTTTGCATCTATGTACATCATGGATATAGGCCTATAATTTTCTTTTTTTGTAATGTCTTTGTTTGGCTTTGGAATCAGGGTAATGCTGGCCTTGTAAAATGAGTTTAAGAGTCTTCCATCCTCCTCGATTTTTTTGGAATATTTTGAGAAGAATAGTGTTAATTTTTCCTTGAATGTTTGATAAAATTTACCTGTGAAGCTATCTGGTCCAGGGCTTTTGTTTGTTGGGAGTTTTTTATTACTGATTTGTTTTTGTTAATAGTAATCAGTCTGTTCAGATTTTCTATTTCTTTTTGAGACAGTCTTGGAAGATTGTATGTTTCTAGAAATGTACTAGAAATTTCTTCCAGATTGTCAATTTTGGGGGCGTATAGTTGTTCATAGTATTTTCTTATATCGTTTGTATTTCTGTGGTGTCAATTGTCACATATCCTCTTTCATTTCTGATTTTTTTCATTTGGGCCCTTTCTCTTTTTGTCTTAGTAAGTATGGTTAAAAGTTTATCAATTTTATTTATCGTTTTAAAGAACCAGCTCTTGGTTTCATTGATCTTTTGTATTGTTTTTTTTTTTTTAGACTTTATTTTGTTTATTTCTGTTCCAATCTTTATCATTTCCTTCTCTCTGCTCACTTTGGGCTTTGTTTGCTGTTCTTTTTCTAGTTTCTTTAGGTATAGAGTTAGAGATTTTATTTGAGATTTTTCTTATTTCTTGAAGTAGGCCTATATTGCTATGAATTTCCCTCTTAGAACTACTTTCACTGTGTTTCATAGGTTTTGGATCATTGTGTTTTTGTTTTCATTTGTCTTAAGGTATCTTTTTATTTCTTCTTTGAACTCATTGTTAACCGATTTATCATTTAGGTGCATGTTATCAGCCCTCATGTGTTTGTGTTTTTTTTTTTTTTTTTTTTCTTGTAATTGAGTTCTCTTTTTATACCAGTGTGGTTGGCAAATATACTTGGTATGATTTCAATCTTCTTAAATCATTCAGATTTGTTTTGTGGCCTACAGCGAGGTCTATTTTGGAAAATATTTCAAGTGTATTTGAAAGGGATGTATATTCTGCCACCCTGGGGTGAAATGCTCTGAAATATTAATTAAATCCCTATGATCTAATGTGTCATTTAAAACCACTGTTTCCTTGTTGATTTTCTGTCTAGAAGATCTATCCCTTGATGTCAATGGGACATTAAAGTCCTCTAGTATGACCGTATTACTGTCAATCTCTACCTTTATGTCAGCCGATATTTGCTTTATGTATTTAGGTGCTCCTATGTTCAGTGCATAAATGTTTACAATAGTTATATCCTCTTGTTGGATTGATCCCGTTATCATTATGAAATGTACTTCTTTGTCTCTTATTATAGGCTTTGTTTAAAGTCTATTTTGTCTGATATAAGTATTACTACCCCAGCTCTTTTTCGTTTCCATTTGCATGAAATATCTTCTTCTATTCCTTTACCTTCAGTCTGTCTGTCTTTTAATCTCAAGTGGGCTTCTTGTTCATTCAGCTACTCTATGTCTTTTGATTCGAGCATTTAATCCATTTACATTTAAAGTGATTATTGAGAGGTACATAGTCATTGATATTTTATTATTCATATTTATGATATTTTTCACCTTCTTCTTAAAGAAGTCCCTTTAACATTTCCTGTAATATTGGCTTGGTGGTGATGAATTCCTTTAGCTTTTTCTTCTCTGAGTTTTTTATATCTTTCAATTTTAAATTATGGCCTCACTGGGTAGGGTAGTCTTGGTTGTAGTTCCTTGTTTTTCATCACTTGGAATATTTTCTGCCAATCTCTTCTGGTCTGCAAAGTTTCTGCCTAGAAATCTGCTGACAGTCTTATGCGAGTTTCCTTGTAGGTAATTAACTGTCTTTTTCTTGCTGCTTTTAAGGTTCTCTCTTTGACTTTAAACTTTGACATTTTAACTATGATGTGTCTTTGTGTGGGCCTCTTTGGGTTCATCTTGTTTAAGACTCTCTGCACTTCTTGAGCTTATATGTCTATTTCCTTTACCAAGTTAGAAAAGTTTTCAATAATTATTTTATCAAGTAGGTTCACAATCCCTTTCTCTCTCTCTTCTCCTTTTGGTATCTTTATGATGCAAATGTTTTTATGTTTGATGTTGTCTCAGAGGTCTCATAAACTATTCCTTTTTTTTTGTTAAATTCATTTTTCTTTTTGCTGTTCTGATTGGGTGTTTTCTACTACTGGGTGTCTTTTAAATCAGTATTACAGGAAAGTCAGTCTTCTGCTTCATCTAATCTGCTGTTGATTCTTTGTAGTATATTCTTAATTTCAGTTTTGTGTTCTTCTTTTCTGACTGGTTATTTTTTATGGTTTCTATGTCCTTTTCTATGCTTACTATCTCTTTGTTGAAATTCTCATGATGTTCCTTAAGCAGCTTTATAACCAGTGTTTTGAACTCTGCATTTGGTAGCTTGCTTGCCTCCATGTTGTTTAGTTCTTTTCCTGGAGTTCTTTCTCTTGTTCTTTCATTTGGCATACATTTTATTGTTTCTACATTTTGGGTGTCTCTTTGTTTGTTTCTATGTATTAGGTAGATCTACTATATTTTCTTATGTAGTAGTTGTCCTGTGGGGCACAGTGCAGCAATCTCCCTGGCTACCTGAGCTAGGTGCTCTAGGAGTATTTCTTGTGTGGGTTGTGTGTGCTCTCCTATTGTAGTTGAGCCTTGATTGCTCTTGGCACCTCAGTGGATGGTATTGACTCTCAGGCTTACTGGTTATGAAGATTAGCCACAACCACAACACTTGATCTGCTGTGTAGGTGCTGATCACATTGAGTGGGATTTATTCCAGCAGTCT
>NW_011889075.1:782148-836505 GCF_000151845.1 Pteropus vampyrus | reverse complement strand
TCATCTTGTTTAAGACTCTCTGCACTTCTTGAGCTTATATGTCTATTTCCTTTACCAAGTTAGAAAAGTTTTCAATAATTATTTTATCAAGTAGGTTCACAATCCCTTTCTCTCTCTCTTCTCCTTTTGGTATCTTTATGATGCAAATGTTTTTATGTTTGATGTTGTCTCAGAGGTCTCATAAACTATTCCTTTTTTTTTTTGTTAAATTCATTTTTCTTTTTGCTGTTCTGATTTGGTGTTTTCTACTACTGGGTGTCTTTTAAATCAGTATTACAGGAAAGTCAGTCTTCTGCTTCATCTAATCTGCTGTTGATTCTTTGTAGTATATTCTTAATTTCAGTTTTGTGTTCTTCTTTTCTGACTGGTTATTTTTTATGGTTTCTATGTCCTTTTCTATGCTTACTATCTCTTTGTTGAAATTCTCATGATGTTCCTTAAGCAGCTTTATAACCAGTATTTTGAACTCTGCATTTGGTAGCTTGCTTGCCTCCATGTTGTTTAGTTCTTTTCCTGGAGTTCTTTCTCTTGTTCTTTCATTTGGCATACATTTTATTGTTTCTACATTTTGGGTGTCTCTTTGTTTGTTTCTATGTATTAGGTAGATCTACTATATTTTCTTATGTAGTAGTTGTCCTGTGGGGCACAGTGCAGCAATCTCCCTGGCTACCTGAGCTAGGTGCTCTAGGAGTATTTCTTGTGTGGGTTGTGTGTGCTCTCCTATTGTAGTTGAGCCTTGATTGCTCTTGGCACCTCAGTGGATGGTATTGACTCTCAGGCTTACTGGTTATGAAGATTAGCCACAACCACAACACTTGATCTGCTGTGTAGGTGCTGATCACATTGAGTGGGATTTATTCCAGCAGTCTGTGGTGCCTGCTTAGACCACCCTTTGGATGTGCCACTTGTGGTGCTAATTAGTTGGTGTCTATGATGGTTTGAAGTCACCCACCAGGTAGGCTGGTTCTGAGGCCTCTTGGGTGAGGCTCCTGTGCAGGCCAAGGTCAATCTCTGCCTGTGATTGGTTCAAGGCCACCTGGTAGGATCTACAAAGCTGTTCGCATTTGGTTGCTGCCTGTGCTAGACCTGGAGGTGCATGGGAGAGGCCAACCTGTGAATTGAGGCTGGCATCACCAGTGCCTGGCTTGGGGAAGCTCAGCAAAAGGCCCAGGGAACCCCTAGGGCTGCCACTGCCTACCAGCTATCTATAAGGCTCAGCCACTGAAAAAGCCTCAGGTGTTAAGGGAGTTGAGTGCAGCAGGGTATCAGGGAGTCACCAGCATGGGGTGAGTGGTGTTGAATGGTGTTTAATGTAGATTAATATCTGGTGTCAGTGCTGAGCCTAGGGCTGCTCTGCAAAAAACTCAGAACCCACCAACGCCAGATGCTGCCTGCCTGCCCAGGTCAGATGTATCCCAGAGAGTTGTCCAAGAAAAACATTGTGCATGCCAACAACATCTGCCTGCCAGCTGTGAAAAGTCTCTGGTGTTGCCCAAGTTGGGTGGGGGAGGGCCCCAAGGAATCACCAAGGTGGCGTGAGCAAGGCTCACCAGGCCAGTGAAAATTTAGATTTGGCTCCATGAGGGGAGGACTCAATACAGTGACAATGTCAACTGTCCCTGGACCAGCACTCTGAAGCCACACAACTCAATCTCTCCCTGTATATCTCTGGCACCTCCCGAGTCTTCATTCCTCTGCTGGAGCACAAGGTGAGTGCCTGAGAGTGAGTGGGTCTGTGCACAAGCCCTTTATGAGGACACCTGGGTTTTCTGCAGCCTTCTGTTTCACCCAGATAGATGGAATCCTGGCTGATTTTAACAGCCAGATGTTGTGGGGGCTGCTCTTCCTGGCATTGGTGCTTCAATCTGGGGAGCCTGGTGTGAGGCTGGAGACCCTCGCTTTTCAGGGAGGAACCTCTGCAGCAGAGATATCTCTCCTAATTCTCAATCATTACATGTGGGTATGGGACCAACCTGTTTCATGTCTC
This sequence comes from Pteropus vampyrus, assembly GCF_000151845.1. Taxonomy (NCBI): domain Eukaryota; kingdom Metazoa; phylum Chordata; class Mammalia; order Chiroptera; family Pteropodidae; genus Pteropus; species Pteropus vampyrus. Next base: position 834,518 of record NW_011889075.1, on the reverse strand, counting down.
CATCCCTTCTACCAGTCTTAATGTGGCTTCTTCATAATATCCTTAGTTATAGGACCTCTGTTCACCTAGTCTTTGGATTATTCTCCAGGTTCATTGTTCTTTAATTCAATTATAATTTTAATGGTCACGTGAAGAGCAAAGTACAGTGTCACCTACCCTGCCATCTTAACTGGAACTCCTAGCAGCTTTGTTTTTAAATACAATTTTATAGTGAAAGTTGATATACTTCAGAATGTAGTGAATTTAAAATTTTCAAAAGAGTGTCTTTAGATTATTCTGAGTTTTAAATTGATAAGCAAATCTTACATGTAGAAATTTGAAGTTCCCTTGAACCACTGCCAGATCAGACACAAGATAGAGAGTGGTAATGGATTCTCAGGAAGCAGTGGCTAATGTTTCCTCCAAGCGTTAAAAAGACAACTCACGTTATCATCCTCTTTCAATGCACCATGATGCATTGGGTCCCACTGATCCATACATGGCTTTCCATATACACAAGTTCTGATATAATAAATGCAGGCAAATGTGGGGAAACTGAACACTTATTCCAGAATTGAGAGTGACATTTTTACTTGGTCACCATTTTAAAAATTATATACAATGAGAAATTTATGTTGATTTTATATCCTCATAAATAAATGTGTTCTTGCAAAGAAGCAATTATATATAGTTTTTAAGTGTTAAAACTGAAGTGTGATTTGAGTACTATAGAAACTCAGTAGAGGGAGAAGGTTGGTAATCCTATGAGGGGAGACTGTTTTTTTATCTTCTGACTGTGGTGACCTCTACAAAAAGTTAATCACTTCTAAAGAGTAACAAAGGCCATCCGTTAGTGTCTACTGTTTTCCTGCTAAAAGCAGGTAGGGACTAAGTGATCTTTTCATGTTTAATTCAAGCCTCTAGCAGCAAGTATTCTCTGCTTATCTGAAAATGGTATATGGTTATGGTTTAAAAGAGCTAGACAGGTGGGCGACTTCACTCAGGATTGACAGATGTGCCAGGCTAAAAGAAAACAACTCGGAGCAGAATGTTTTGAAAGGGAAATCCCTTTGATTGGATTTTCGAATTACTGAAGTAACATCATTAAATTCATGACTCTCTTACTAATAGAATCCTGAGTTTATAAATTGAAAATAGAATTACTAGAAGTCAGGTTCTCATAACCTGTGATTGTGAGAAAAAGTTGTTTCTGTGTGAACGTCTAGAAGAGATGAGCAAAAAGTGGTAGTTTATGGAGGGATATGACTCTGTCTTGGGAGAGTTTCCTGAGGCTTACAGAGCAAATGGAGGTACATCGCGTAATTTCTGCCAAGATTGTTTCCTCAGGTGGAACCTAGTATTGGGAGGAGGTTTCAAAGAATAATGCATTGACATTCCAAAGACCTAGATTCTAGTCTTTGTATGATATATTAGGATTTCAGTTACCTAGCCTGAAAAGTGACAAACTTTGGAATTGTACTGGACTAGGTCAGTACAATTACAAAGGGCAGACTTTTCTATCAGTAATAAGAATGAAAGAGGCGTTCTTTGGAGCTTGCTAAATCTTTCTAAACTTACAAATCTAAAATGCTGCAATCAAAAGCATTTTGAGTAGCAAAGAACCATTTGCTTAAAAATAGTGAAGGAAGTTAGTTACTGCACCATTGATAGAGAATGATACCTATAAAAAGTAACAAATAATCTGAGGTTTTATTTCTGCATTGAACATGTTTGTATTATAGTCATTCTAAAATTAGGTTTCTTTCAAAAGGTGATTTTCCACAGAAGGCATCTTATTTGAATGTAAAGATGGCACTGGATAACAATTTAGTGATCAGAATTTGGCAGTGGTTTCTTTTCAGCTTCTGGTGGGCTAATGTTCAAGTGAGAGCCACCCCATCTGCTGTGCTGAGTTGCAGGAAACGGGCAAGAAACTAAGAAAAACCTCCTCAACATAGGCAAATCCACTCCAGGCTCACCTACTCTCTACATCAATAGAGAAAATAACTACAGGATCTCAGAAATAAGAAGAATGGCAACTCCCTCGCATATATGTGCCATTTTAACTGGCATCTCTTCTGCAAAGAGGTTCCAGGAATCTTAGAGAGCAATGGATTTGGAAACTATATTTTCCCATTCTTCGTTTCAGTGTGATCAGCAAATCCAAATGTGTAAAAATGACATGTGTTTTGAAGACTGCAGTACGGATGCAACTGGTGTGGTCCAGGCTACTGTTGTTCTCAGCTTAGAAGAATATACATTTCTGCCTGGGAGACCTACAATCGAAACTGATAAGAGAATACTGGACATATGGAAGAAAATAGTCTTCAAAGCAATTCTAGGATCCTTCCATTTAAGCTGGGATTAATGAATTAGGTGTAAAATGAATCAGCAATGAATCAGCAATACTGTTCTTTCTTGCCTTTGGTACCACAGTCATAAGACAGCCTTGTTGCTATTATTTTTGCAATTCTTTTCTGCACTTGACATTTCTGTTTTCCAAGTTTTTGAGCATTTATGTTAACTTCCAGTACTTCCTTCAAGGCTGGACTATAATATTTTTGAGGAAGATTGCTGTCTTACCTTTCTCTCACTCCTTAAAGCATGCAAGATGGTGCTAGCAGGCACACTCAATACGTGCTTAATGAGACTACTAATCACCAACTCTGGCTTACCCTATCATCTTTCTCTAGACCAGGAGTTCCGAGATGTTTTTATGTGAGCTCTTCACTTACATCATCCTAAATGAAGTTTCCCTTAAGCTTCAGTGAAGTGATAAAAATGAAGGCAATGAGATAACTTTTTATAAAACCAAATTTGTTCCATCTAAGAGGATTAATATATTCTAAAATTATGGTTTGCTCCTATTTTGGTATGTAAATGTCCTTTCTTTTATAAAAATAATGATGATGATAGATCATCATTATTAAAATTACATTTAATATGCTTACTCAACAAAATTAAAATCCTAGCAATCCTTTGTTTTACATCTCATTTTTCTTGTTCTTTCTTAAATGTTATTAGTCCACAAAACTCAAACATTTGGGAAACCTTGCTTTAGAGAGCAGGACTTTTGATTTGTTTGCTTAATTATGTAATATGTAGTTTGGGTTAATTTTCCTAGTAATGATTCTTTTCACTACCGCCAGATTTCCTCCTTCTAAGCATTATTTGAGTTTAATGAGCAGAAATTTAGAGGTATGCACACCTTTGGCTAGACCCCTTTGAAAATGAGTCAGGCTGCGCTGTGCAATTTGCTTGAGCCAATGGGACGGCAGCAAATCTGACCCAAGGAGACATTCGAAAAATGCTTGCACATTGAGCTTGCCCTTTAGCTACTATTGGAACCCTGCCTCTGCCATGCTAAGAAGCTTAGGCTAGCCTGATGAATAGCGAGGAGCATGTGGCCCACTTGCCCCTGTTTCCGCAGTCAACAACCAGCCAACAACCATGTGAGTGAGGCCACTGGGATCAGCCAGCCTCCTGAGGGCTTACCAAGTGAGCATAGACGCATGAGTGAGCCTAGCAGAGACCATCAGAGCTCACATAAAAACTGCTCAGCAGAATAGTGAGCTAAATAAATGGTTGTTGCTTTAAGCCACTATGTTCTGAGGTGGTTTGCTATGTGGCAATAGATAACTGATACAGTGACAGTGCCAAGTATTCAAAAAGTTGTAAAGAATATCTGAGACACATAATATCTTGAATGGATAAGGACACATAAGAATATGACAAAATTTACTGGGTAAAATTGAATTTGAACTCTCAGACCTGTCTGCTCTAATGATTGACATATCTCTCTCCAGAGCAGAAACCTAGTACAATGCTTGGTTTGTAGGAGCCACTTACCAACATCGTTTGAATAAATCCAATGCCTGTGATCAGGGCCAGCTTAGTGACAGGAATGACCCATTGAATACGTTTGAAGGTTGTAGGAAAGGCTTCCTCTCTCTACACATCTCCTTGGTTAATACTTGAAATTTCAACATCAGCAATTTGTTCTCTGTGCTGAAGTTGTGCTCCCTGTGAGGCCTTTAAAAAATGCAAACATTTCTGACTTGGTTAGTATGCTGTCATCCTTTTCCTGTGAATGGATATCTCAGTCACCAGGGGTCAAAGTTGGGGTGAGAGTAAACAGCAAAAAAGAGAAGTAATGTTGAAAGGGTTGTGACAAGACCCCAGTGACCAAACGGGGTACAGAATGTGCCGAGTCAGCTCTGCTGTTGGGGAAGAGCACCAGCTGAGCTGAATTGCCCACTCCAAGGAAAGGAGGAATAGAATCTGCCTGGCTTCAGACTCTTGCCCTGGGGACAGGGATGGTAGATTGTGGGGAAAGATTCATCGCCTCACAATATTAGCATTTCCCTTGGAAGGCCTCATCTGCTTCTTTGTACTCCCAAAGCAGCATTTTTCTGAAACATTTTCAGGGTGAACATCAGCGCTCTATTTTTGGCTACGCTTTCCATTGTCACACTCTGGGTATCTATCTCTACTTTTTTTTAAAGATTCTTTGGATGCGAATTGGTTTTGCCAACATGCAGAACCGCAATGATGAAAGCCACAGAGGGGACAGGCCGGTGGGATGCATGGCTCGCTGCTGCCAGATTCCTTCTTTCTGAACATTATCTGAGTTTAATGAGTTGAAACTCACAAGTATAATTAGCATGAGGCTTAAGATACTACTCTCTATATGTAATTGAATTTAATTTACAGCTTGAACAATTGCATTTATATGTTCAACCAAATGTTTGTCTTTGTTGGTTCTAAAAGTCTCCATACATATTTATGTAGAAAACCTTACTAAGGTCAAGGATCATTTGTAAAAAGCTAAGGTGTTAGGGCATCTCTTTGCTTGAATTGGAAAGTGAGTTTATAAAATGCAATCCTTGGAAACAACCTAAGACTTTAAGCTTTCTGATATGAGACACTTATCAGCTTTCTAAATGTATAGCCTTAAGCCTTCAAAGAATGCTGCTCTGTTGTTAATACAGCAACCTGAAGCCTCCTGGGGTGAAAAGTACTTAGCATAATTAAACTGCTGACTGTTCTTGAAGAGGAAAAGTGGGTTTTGTTTTAAGATTACAAGTGGCATTTCCAAGTGACTTTGAGTTGGGGCCATCTTGATAGTATAGGATATCTAGCATTCTGCCATCCTCGAATTGCAGGCATAGCAAACTAAAAGTGCTTGTAGGAAACAGTGTAATTTCATACGCTCATTCCCTAGAGTACTCCCAGTCATAGATGAGAGTATCTCTTCTCTCCTTCTCCCACTCCCTTCTTTATTAAGCTAAGGAAGAGCAGGAGCAAGACAATATTTGCAAAGCTGAGCTCCTCCTTCCCAGGCATTTGTAACAAAGACTCTGAAGACCTGTGATCTCATCCTCAAGTCTCCCAGGTGAACTTAGAGGAACTTCAAGGGTTGACCCTGCGCATTTGTTGTCTTCTGACTAAAGCTGAAACTTCTGTGCTGTTTGGCTTTCTTTGTATCACTGTTTCTCAAACTAGAATAATGTATAGGTTGACCCTCTTTCCAGAAAAATAATCTATAGATTCCAGTGTCAAATTTTAATGTTATCCTAATTTGTAAAAACATTAAAATACTTACAGCTTCAAATACATGAGACAAATCTGCAAATAAAATAGAAACAAACCTATGAAACCAATGACATTCAAATTAACGTGTTAATTTAAACAGATGCCTGATCTTGTTTTGCAGAAGCCATATCACCTGCTTATAAATATGTAGCAGAACACTGCTGTCATGTTCTGCTCAGCTTGCTATTTAGGCTACCTGGTGGATCACGTGATGACTCAGTCTTTGCCTCACTTTTCTGTGTCAGAATGAAAGTGAATTGTTATTTTTATAGCACACGGAGCCATTGGTCTTTTACGATGTGAATGTCCATTTATGTATGAAGTCTGCCTCTGTTCTTCCTGCACTAGTCCATGTCAATCAAGATCATGATGCTTTAGTGGAGAGTGAGAATAGTAGATGGGAGAAGCTGTTGGTTGCTCAGGCAAGGGGCCCACTCCCCTAGAAAGAAGTCCTTCCTGCGTGAACGAACTCCAGGCTGTAAGATCTGGAGCCTCCTTGAAATCTTCAGAGCAGTGAGGGGATTTGGGGAATGATGGTAGACATGCTTCCTCTTAGTCAGGTGAGCTGTCACAGGGACACATTTGCAAACAACCATTGCCTCAGGAGAGGCCCATCTATTCCCCTTGACAGCATAGGGCAGACAACAGCATCAGAAATAGCTTCTCTTTGCTGTAAATGACACATTATTTACCCCCTGAGGATTCCTGTTGTGTCTGGCCCTCTTAAAACATAGTGTTCAAAGACCCTCTCTCCACAGAACTTAATCTTGGAAGACAGAGTACTCATCTTCCAGAGGCCCATTGTTGCTTCCAAAACTATGATGCTGCTTATCCCTCCTGCTCCTGGAAAGTACATGTCTCATCTATGGCAACATTCATTTGCTCTCTGTTGCTGTCACTTACTCCATTTCTGATTAGAATCTCTCAGTCATACACTTGAGAATCTGGTTCTTAGTCTTCATCAACACCTCTAATCCTGTCAGGTTTTTTTTTTTTTTTTTATGATTTCATTTATGCTGCTAATTTAGCAACCAAACCTTGAAATTCTTAGACTCCTTAATCATCAATGGCCTTTTACCACCCTTTAATTTCAGCCATCTACTCAGGTGACTGCTATGTGTACCTCGCTATCACTCAGAACTCTTTCATCTCTGAATGTTTAACTTTCCATATCTTCCTGTCTGATCATAAACCTCTACCTTTACTCTGATCCTTCACCTCATCTAAACGTCTGTGATAACTTTAATTTTTGTCCATTCTATCACTTAACTTTACATTCTTTTAACCTAGACATTTTGGACCATCGCTTCTACCACTTATTAGCTAAAATTCTCAGTTCCTTTGATCTATTTTTCTTCTGTTACACATTCTCAATTAAACTTCAACTCCAAATCAACTTACCTGTTTGATTTCCATGTTTCCTTATATCACAAACTTCTCAGATGGGTAATGTTTATTCATTAACCTCAATTAGGTTCAAAGCTGCCCAGTATTCTTAATATATTTCTCTTTCCTATATCCCACAAAATAAAACTTTATCTCTTCTTAAACCTTCTACCTTTGCATGTCTTCTCATACTTTCAACAGAGAACTAAGCTACTATTTCATTAAGAAAATGGAATCCATTCTATTGAAATTTCCTTCATTTTCTGCCACCTTACCTAAAACATATCCATGTGGGTATACATTTTTTTACTTCTTGCTTCCTTATTTAATAAAAGAGAAGAATTAACCACCTCCTCATTATTCCCACTGAGCTAATCCCAGCCTAAATCTAATTTCTCCACCTCTGCTATGGATCAAATCCCTCCTTGCCTCTTTAGAGACTTTGTTATTCATCAGTTACCCTTTTTGTCTCCTGCAGATTCAGTCTTTCAATTGGCATCTTTCCATTAGCATGTCAACACACTCAAGTTTATCCTGTATTTAAATAAAACTCTTACTAAATCTCCTTCCCCCTTTTACCTATCATCTTATCTTCTCTCCACAACTAGATCCATAGAAAGACTTGTCCACTCACATAGATTTCCCCAAATTAATCACCTCCCATTCACTCCTTAATCCATGGCCTTCTGGCTGCTATACCCATCTTTGCACCAAAATATCTCTTACACTTTGTCTTCCTGTCCCTAAATCCAAAGCAGGCTTTTATTCCTTATCTGATGATGCTGTTTGTGACACTATAAACTACTGTAGACCACTCTCACCTATTCAACGCTCGCCCTTAGCTTCTGTGGCACTGCACTCTCCTGGCTTTCTTCCTACCCCTCCAGCTGTTGTTTTTTGATATAATCTTCATTTCTGTTTCTTTAACTTTAGAAGTTCTTGGGATTTTCTCTTGGGCCCTCTTCTCTTCTAATTTAATATATTCTTACTGGGTAGTCTCAACAACTGCCATGGTTTTGAGTTGTTGAAGAGCTATAGAGACAGCAAAGATAGATTTGGATTCCAGAAAGGAAGATGCTATTCAGAGATGAGTGACGATCCCCAGTAGTCTCTTCTCTGGGAACATTTTCAGATTCTGGGCCCAGACAGCAGGTTACACTTGGGGTGACCCACTCAGAGGCACTCTCCTAAAGGAAAGAGAAACTAGTGAGGCTAGTGATGTCTGTGAAAAGCCAAAATGATATATTAAAAACTTAGAGAATCTAAAAATGTGGCTTATATTTCTCACAGGACATTTACTTAGTTCTGGGACAGCATGTATGTAGTGAATTAAAGATGGTCACAATTTCTAAACACTTCTTCAATTAAGATTTGGGATCTGTGTTCAATGCCCTTCAGTCTGAGCAGGCTAAGTAACTGCTTTGAGAAATAAAATACTACAGTAGTGACACTGTAAGAAATTCTAAGGCCAGGCTTAAGGAGATTTGCAACTTCCATTTCCTGCCTCTTAGAACCTAGTCTTGATTCTGTGGGAATATCCAAAGAGCTACATGGAAAAGCCCACGTGGAAAGGAATCTCAGCAAATAATTCTGGCTAAACTTTTAGCCAGCAGACAGCACCAACTTGGCAGATGCGTGAGTAAGCCATCATGAAACTGGATCCTTCGAAACGCAGTTGAGGCACTCCAGGTGATGCCTCATGGAACAAAGATGAGGCATCTCTATCAAGCCCTACACAGAATGTAGATTCACAATCAAAATAAATGTTGCTGTTTTAAGCAACCAACTTTTGGGATAATTTTTAGGTGGCAGCAGATTACTGGAATAGCATAGAAGGCTTGAAAGCAAAGACTCGAAATCTCTTATAATCTTAGGAGGCTTAGGGGAGAAAGTTCCCCTAGAGGGAGATGGCCTGCCCCAAATATCCAGGTTGTCTCCTCCTCAAGTAATTTACTAATGTACTAGATTTCAGGGCCTCTGGGGTGAGTTGGAGGGGAAGTAGTATATTGAAGAGGGAACCAAGAGACAAAAGAGCTAAGTTCAAAACTTTTGAAATGTAGAACTGAGTTCCTTGCAGCCTTTCAGAGATGAGGAGACAGAAACCTGTCAGGCTCTTAATCAAAAAACTTAAAAGGGCTACTCTCCTCTCCTTCCTCAAAAAATGTTGAATAAAAGATGAAGTTAGTCATACTAAAACTACTAACCATCCCTGTGTGAGTTCAGTGTATGACTGGATTGAGGTGATTATTCCATTAGTTTATCTACCTAACAGAAAAACAGGAGGAAATACTTATTTGTGAAAGACGTCATTTGGAGATTTCATGAATTTTTTATGGATACTACCCAGCATATTATCAAACTTACTAGACTACTGAAGATACAAGAATGTGTGACCTATACTCAGGAGAAAATAAGAGGCAATAGGAGACCCACAGAAAACCAGGCAGGGACATAGAAATTATGATTGATATGTTAAAGAAAATATAAAAACAGATGTATGAAAAGGATGAAAATGAAGAGGATTGTAACCCATAAGGAATAATCAAATGAATGGTCTAGAAATGTAAAATATAGTATTCAAAATTAAGATCTCTTTGTATAGGTTTAAAATAAGACCAGAAATAGCAAAAATAAAATTAATGAACTCAAAGATAGACCAATAAAAATAAAGTGAAGCACAGAGTCTGAGATGGGGAGAGAAAATGGAGGAAACATAATGCATAAGGTCTAACATATTGTTAAGTGGAATTCCAGAAGGAGATAGAGAACAGGGTCAAAGAAATATTTGAAATTATAATTGCTGAGGTTTTTAAAAATGATTGGAGGTACAAACCAAGAGATTCACAAAACTCAGCCTAGCTACTTCACAGTCAAACTTGTAAAAACCAAAAACTAAGAAAAAAAAATCTTGAGAGTAGCCAGAGACAAAATACATTACATTTAAATAAAGGACAATAAAATTGATGGCTGACATTTCAATGGAATCATGGCAGCCAGAAGACAATGGAATGACACCTTTAAAATGTTAAAGTTTTTTTTAAAAAAGCTAAAATTCTATGAGAAAATGGCACTAAAATCAAGATCAACATTGAAGGGAAAAACAGAGCCATTTTCAGGAAAGCAAAGCAAAAGTTGTGAAAAATTTTCTCCAGATAACTTGAACTATAAGAAATATAAAGGAAAGTTCTTCATGCTGAAGAAAAATGATTCCAGAAGGAAGGACAGAACAGGAGGAAGAATAAAGAACACTAAAATATGTAAATAAATGGTAAATATAAAATAATTTTGATAGTTTATAGCAAAATTAAGAATAACATCTGTAAGTTAATGACATGAAGTAGAGTACACTATACAATGATACGGAGGTAAACAGAGATAAACTGTTGTAAAGTTCTTGCATTATTTGGAAAGTAATAAAAATACTCAGTTAAGGTGGCCAATTACACAATGATGTAAAACTAAACCACTAATAAAGGAGAAAACATTAAATATATATTTGATTAATCTAAAAAGATGAAAAAGGGAACAACAAAGGAATAAAAAACTAGAAGGTAAAAATTGTGGAAAAATAGAAGTGAATAACCCCAGAACATTCATATTCGAGCTTTTAAATCAAACAATTTACTTCCATCATTGAACACCTGTCAGAGTGAACATGAAAGCTAGTCATCTGAATTTACTGCATGGAGACCAGTAAATGCAATAAGCACTTGCTTCTGCAGTTCTTAAAATATACATGTTAAATGAATGAATAAACGTGAATGGTGAGTACCTGGAAACTGAGAAAGATAAAAGGGAGTTCAGATAGTACACTTAGCACTTAAGTTGAGATGTGCCTGTGGCACTTAGCCACTGAAGGCCTGGCAGGGACCCGCTCTCTCAGGTTCCACATGCACTTTAATGGAGTATTTAGTACTTCAGTCCAGAGCAAGTGAGTTCATTACCTGTCACCTAGGCACCAAGGCAGAATGGAAGAGACCTTTCCATTTGGCCTGCCTTCCAATCACACACCTTTCAGGCAGCCACTTTCCCCACTCAATAACAAGGCGAATGTAAATTGGAGGAGGGCTGGTACAGATGACAATGTTGCCCCTTTCTATACATTTGGAACAGGTTCAGTCAAACATAAAAACTAACCTGGAAGGGAAAATTAAAGGGAGAAGAGTTAAGGAAGAGTAAAGCAAATGCCAATCAAAGAGAAAGTTCTGGGGGAATGTGAGAAAGGTCCATCTGCCATGTCTGATTAATGTCAGAGAATAGCTTTAAGATCTCATTGTACATGGGTTTCTGCTTTTTCAAATTTGTTCTTTTTGTTGTTGTTGTTATTGTTTTGTTTTGTTATTAGCAGAGGAAGCATTTCTTTGTCCCAGATTTAAGGAAATGAAGCTGATTATTTGAAGATAGAACAGTGTTTTCAAGGATTTTGTTGTTTTGTAAATATATGTACTCATTGTAGGTAACTACAACCTTCCCCGCTTCCTGCCCAATTCCACTAAATCTTTCTAGAAGGTCGTGCTGCTCTGGGTAGCTGTTTCACACATTTTATGTGTTAGGTTGTTTTTTAGGTTTCTTGACTAGTATTCTTATAATAGAAATATTAATTTCCTTTTTCTCTCCCTTAGTACAGTCAAGGCTTTTTTCAGCTATATAAAGGACAGCCAAAAGAAACGTTTTTGTGCTTGTGCTTGAGGCCTTATGTTACAGAAGGAAGACATGACACCCAGGGAAGATGAAATTTTAGGAGACAGTAAGGCCTTCTTGATGAGCCACTTCCCACACTTCCCTACCTCATGATTCTCCCTCCGTGTGTCTCTGTTTTCATATGTTTAGAGGTGACATATATTATGGCTAGAAGCATAGGCCTTTTAAAATTTAAGTTTTTGTTAGCCATCAGGAGAAACAAATTGGGGAGAACATGATATAAAAATAGCAAATGAGAAGACAAGCAAGGATTTTCATAGTTACGGTTCTTACAGGGTCTTGCATGGTTTCTGTTTTTCTTTTGCTGTTCGCTTGTGTTTCTGAGAATAGACCATCCTGAATCTTTCCCTTTTTTCAACTTAAAGGAGAGAATTATGCACATTCTATCCTCCCTGGCTGTCAAAGTGCCTTTGAGCAATTGTCTTTTTTTGTGCAGTGGGTCTTCATTAATATACACAGAATGCTCCTCTTTGGGATTTCTTCACACTAATTTAGTCATTATCGTCCATTAACACCTTCATTTAAATAAGTTTATCAAATTTGTTTTAGTCTCCTAACTGGCTGGAACTCAGAATTGGTCATCTTTTGTAGAAAAAGAGTAAGAAGTGGAAGAGAAGACATAAGATGACATTTCTCAAACCTAGAGAAAGACCTAAGATTTTCAAGTGACTGTGTGTGGAATAACACTAAGCCACTGAGTGTGGAAGCTAGTCTTTGTAATTTTCTTTCAATCCTTTTAATTAATCAAAGAGAAATTCTCATTTTAGTTCTGGAGAATCATTACCACCTCTGTAACCCATGTTAATTTCCCATTTGAACATAGAAAGATGTCAATATTATCAATGTTCTTTTATTTTTCATATTCATTATTGTTACCATGTATTGGTGGCCAGTGGTACTAGCTTTTCACTTACTTATTTAATCAGAGTAGGATATCTACTTTGTGCCATGTGTACCATATTAAAGAATTTGATTTTTTTTCCTGAAAGTTTTAGGAAACTGCCGTGGGATTTAAAATAGAGGAATAATGTGACTAGATGTCCTCAGAAAAATGACTCTAGGTGCTTCTCTTTGAACTTTCCATTATTAAAAATCTCAGTCTATCAAAGTGCTAGGAAGCTAGTCAAATATGAGTGGCAGGGGAAACAAAAGAATGGAGGCCCAGTCCAGAGACCAACCAAAGAATACCCCATTGGTAGAGAATCTCTCCTGCATCCTGGGAGACAAAGAACGGGAGAGCCATAACCTATAGCTGGTTTAATCTGGCCACAGGAGTTTGCACAGAAGGTACTACCCTAACATGCCCACAATCTTAGCCTCATTATAACATCATTATTGTACCATGTGTATGCCCGGAAGTTCATGAATCTAATTGTAATAGACTGAATTCTGGGTAAATACATGTGCACCAGGCTGAGTTATATAGCAACCAAGCATCAATCAAAATGACTTCACATGCTAATCACCTAGGAACACCCTTGTAACCACCCACCATGGCCCAAATATAATACAGACCTTCCCACTTCTGCATTGTTATGGATCTCTTGGCTGAAAATCTTCTCCGCCCTTAAAACCTACTCTGTCTTTTATTTCTTTTATCTTGCCACATCCCAAATTCCATAGGGCTGCAGCCTTCCTTACTGTGGCCTGTCTCCTTCTAAAATACGCCTTTAATAAATCTTTTTAAAAATCTCACTGACCTGTGATTCTTTGCTGCATCTGCGGGGAAGAACTGAGGAAAAATGCTAATTGCACTTCTGCATCGTTACCCCCACCCCATGCCACTGAGCAACAGCGGAGTTCAAATCGCTCCCAAACCGTAACGAAAGTGTTCTGAAATTGGTAAGAACCAACACAAAACAAAACAAAAAATCTCTTTTCTCCATCCTCTGCCACTCCCCAATAAAACACAGTTTTGTCTTCTACTTTCTGCTCTTAAAGTGTGTGCCAAGAAAGACTGTCCAAACTTAATGTAAAATCATAATTGCTTAGATGCGACTTCAAGCCACCTCAGCACTCACTATTTTCGTCCTTTACCCTTTGCAAAGTCGACTCAGATTCTTTGTCTTATTGGCTGTGTGGCACGATGCTCTGAGACACCTGGGGCAGCTCTAACTCTTCTTGTTCTATAAATGAGGAAAAAGATGGCATCAGGGTGATGGAGCCCATATTTAATTTGGTTGCTCCTGCCACTACATGATGGGGCCGTTAAAGATAAACAAACTGTTGTTCACCCGGGACTCTAAGCTTTGTAACTCCTTTCTTCACGGTGGGTCTTCCACCGTGTGACGTGACTGGGATCTCACATCTTATGGGGTTCCCTCGATTGGTTTCTCTTAATGACTGTACTTTACTCTTCTACTCCCCGTCCACATTAAAGAAGACTAGTTAAAAGACAACTTCCATTTCATTTTTACACTTCCAGTGGTTTTTCCTACCCCTTTCCAGTAGAGTTCAGTGGAAATGTTAAAAATTGGTTATAAATAGATCTGCCTTGGTCAGAGAGTGATTTCCACTCAGCATCTTCAGATGTTATTGCAGATCTGGCATTGCAGAGTGGATGCTCTTCGTTGATTTTCTCTGCCTGTACTTCCGCTCCTCTGAGAAGCAGATAATAACTGTACTAAATGCCTTGAGCAAAACTTAATTTATTCCATGGATTCACATTTGTAAAACAAGCATTGGTGGGGAGAGCTGTTTGAAATGAAATAAGACTTGAAGCTTACACAGTTAAGAAAGGAAGACAAGGAAGTAGGCTTACATCTCTTTCCCAGTTTGAAGGAATTAAGATAGTTTTAATTACCTCACCTGGCTTTTGTTATTTCATTTATTCTCATTCCCTATTGTTTCCTTTAGATAGCTAATATGATAGCATGAGGTCTGGTGGTATCATCTGGATGTTTTCCTTTAGGAAAGTTGAAGAGCCTCAGGTTGAAAAGTAAAAATCCCAGTTCAAAATGTTCATAAATGTGTGATGACAAGAGCAGAGGCTTAAGTTACTATGCTCGGTCATGTACAAATGCCAATAACTGAAGACACAGAACTGAATATCTTACAGTTTTTTGAATAAAATAAATGGTTTTCTACTGTGATCTGATGTGAAAAAAAAAGATGTAGTTATTGAAAGAATTGGTGAGATATCTCAGAATGTAATCTCAGGTCCATCCTGCAGTGCGGACCAGCCACTTACACACAAAAGTGAGCTGTGAGGGGGCATAAAGTTACTTTTGTTGACTGAAATATATACATGTACCAGCACAAAGAACTAATTCTAAGATGATGGCTGGCATCAGTTTAATATTTATTGTTTTCTCTCAAGAACTCTGTTTGACTTGACCAGAAGCAGGGAAAGGAATTTTCCATAGGTCTTTCTTTCTCTCAGTTGCCAAATACTTGAAAATTCTCCTGAAGTAAAGACCCATATGGCAGCCTTGAGCATGGACTTAAAGAAGAACAGAGTGAATAATACATTGAAAAAGGGTAGCGAATCCAGAGAACTAGAAATCATTATTCTAAACCCTGTGGGCAGAGGCTAACGTGACACAAGGGAAATGGAGACACTTTGTGTGTGCCTGTGGGCTGGGACAGAAGGGCAAGGGGAGCAGCCCTTCCCCAGCCTCTGGGGAAAGAGAGCAGGGCTAGCAAGCCAGGCAGACCACCTGAAGGGAGGAGGCCCAGGGTGGAGTCTCTTGGCTGTTGCTTTTGTTCAGGATAAGCACAGAGAGAAAAGGTAATGGGCAGGAAGTGAAAGGTGCATAAGCCCCTGATAGGAGTGGTCTAGGGAGGTGGTGGTTAGCCCTTACTCTGATCCCAACTCCAGATCCAAAAGCAGCAGGTAAACAGGATGACTTGGGGGGATGGTGGAGGGGGGCGGGGGGTCATATGACTTGTGTCTGAAACACATTTCCAGAGACCTGGGCATACAGAGTGTCCTGGCTGACTAGTCGAGTGATTGTGGTTGAAAATACGACGTCTCCACCACAGCTGTCCCAGGGCTCTCCACACCATGAGGTAGCCTCAGAGGGATGCAGAAAATCTCTTCCCCCTTTGGAAACATCAAAGGAAAATCAAAGAAATTACTTTCATCCTGATCCTTATAATGGAATTCCCCACTGATCAGGATAAGCAAGGGACAAACACATTAGTGTCTACATAAAATGGCTTTTGGGAAAGTAAGATCTGATCCACTGAGCTGAATGATCATTATGGGCTGTAATCAGTAAAACCAAATTTCACAGCAAATGGGACACTTGGTATTCCCACCCAGCTCAGGAGAGCTGTGTTGTGGACATGATGTGGAAGGAAGAAAAGAATTCAATCTTGCAAAAATGCTTCATCTTTTTCTGTGCAGACTCATGGACAGTTTGATTTTGTTTTCCTAGGCACTGTTTGTACTGGTGGTCCTGCTAGTGAAGATGAGCTAACTGAGCCAGTTTTTGGAAACTTGGCTATAGCTTTTGGCTTTCAGCTAAAGCCAGGGCTGTGCGGATTTGACTGCCTGTTGAGATCAGGTCTGCATTTGTCCCTGTTATCAAGGTGAACACAGGTAAGCATTGCGCATCAATAAAACGCTGATCAAGGGAGCAGTCATGATCTGATTACCCTCCAGAGTCAATTTAAGCCAAAATGGTGCTACTAAATCCCAATGCTAAACATCTAAATAACTTCATGGGCTCTACCCAGAAGAAAGAAATCAGGGCTGTTTAGCAAACTGTTGGAGGCAAAAAGAACTTGTCTTTTTGAGAACAGGCTAGAGAATTTAAAGACTCTCAATGTGGGCTTTTAAAAGACATATCATTATTTCTCTCTAAATTTTGCACAAACTAAATTTTTTTCAAATGGAGCAAAGCAACCTCCCCATTTTTCAGTAGAATTCCCTTGCCTTTGATTTCTAAATGTTGGCATCTGGGATGAAAGTTAGAGCATCTGTAGTACACTGGCCAGCAGGGCGAGAATGTCTGACGCCTGCTCTGGCTGAGCTGTAATGAGGAAGCAAACCACAATAAACATTTTGGATGAATAGTGTGTCCCACCTCTGAGTGTGCCTCTCAGGGAAGATGCTCCCACAACAGTCCACAGAGGGCATCGGCCCACCTTTGATGGCCATAGTCTTTAGAAAGTTTTTCTTTCTGTTAAGCCCTCAGAGGCTTCACTATGACTCCCAACTCTTCACAAAGGAGAGAGAAATTTTAAAATGTTTTTGCCTTGGAGCAGAAAGCACTCAGATATAAATACCATATTTACCAAATACAGATAAAAGGTTCATATGTATTCTTCAATAGCGATAGGAACAAATGTGTCCCATATATGCATGCTCATATGAACATAGCTTGAGTCAATCTCAGCATATTAATTTGAACCATATGAAACTGTTAATTTTGTAAGTCACAAATGATTGATAACTGGCAACTTTACATGATTCAACCTATAACATAATGGTTAAGAACGTAGACTTTGGAGCTGGCTCTGCCACTTACTAGCTGTGATCTTTGGCAAATTACTACCTACTCTAGGCCTTTCTTTCCTCATCTCAATAGTATCGCTCTCATAACTATAATTTCATTCTCGCAACATTTGTGAAAAATGAATGAATTAATACATATAAAGCACTTAAAAGAATTCTTGGCATATAAAGATCATTATTTATTCCCTTTTCATAGGATTTTGCTGGCCTCAATTACATATGTTAACCTCAATTACAGAGAGCCTATGTAGGGTGGGTTAGATGGCTGCAAGAGGGACATTTGCCCAGCGCTTCATGTTTAAAAAGAGTTTTAGTGTAAATTTTTGACATTACCCCAAAATGAAGGTAAACATGCAGTCACATACACACTGAAAAAAATTATGAATTATTGTAATTCATAATAAGTTATTAATCATTAACATTTAAGTTAATCACAATATTTAGAGAGTTTTTTGGCAATCTATTTTTTTAATATACTTGAACCTCATAAAAACATACAATTGGCTCAAGCTTCTTAATCCCCAAGAGGCTGCAGGAAAAGTAACAGCTAAAAGCCACTAGCTCTTGTATATTTTGCATGTGGAAGTACAGAAAAGAATACTGCTTAAAGGATAAGGTTAGCAGAGTCCTCTCTTGTTAGAGCCTTTGACAAACAGGTTACTTCTACCTCCAGCTCAATGACATGTTCAAGCGTTGGCCAAGAGGAGGCTGGTCATTAGCACCACTGAGTAGCTTGTATCATTTCCCATACCAAGAAATGCAACTCATCGCCAGTGTTTGTTAAATGCCATATTGAGAAAAACAACCTTTTAGGAAAAAATGATTGAAGATCACACAGTAATTCACATCTCAGATATTCTAAAATCTTACCGTAGATTAAGACAACTCAATAAAGAACTGTTAATTTATACAGTATTTTAATAACTGGCCCCAAAACTTGCTTCACCGAATCGCTTGTGTAATAGAAACAGTCCAGTGGAAGTCTCGATAGTCATAATAGTTTGCTATAATAATATTGTTCTAGTGACAAATGATGTCCACTTTATGCACAGAGGAAAATTTTTATTTGGTCTTGGAATCAAGAACAGTAAATTTTGTAAGTGATTAGATTTTCATTTTCAAGGTGGCAATAACAAACCTTAGAACCAAATGCATGGTCCATTCAATAAAAGTCAGTTTTTCCTAATCTTATTCCAGGTTCCATTTTATTACATTGCCATTATTTTATTTTCTCTAAATTTTAAAAATCAGCCACATTGAGGTATGATTTCTATACAAAAAATTCACCAGTTTTAAGAGCAAAATTCCATGAGCTTTGACAAATGTGTAGAGTGCGTAATTACTACCACCCATGCTAATGGTTACTAGAACATTTCCATAACCCCAGAAATCTTCTCTAGTACCTATTTTCCATCAATCTTGATTCTCCATCTTTAGGCCTTAGAAACCGCTGATCTGCTACTACAGTTTTGCTTTTTCTAGAATTTTATATAAATAGAATCACAGTCTTTTATATCTGGCCTCTTTCACTTAGCATAATCTTTTTGAGAATTATGTTGTTGGGTATATTAGCAGTTCATTCCTTTCTATTGCTAAACGCTAATTCCATTGTGTGAAGATACAGATGTGCTAAAATATAGATTGATTTCAATTTGGGACTATTATATAAAGCTATTATGAATATTAATTTATACGTCTTTGTGCAAACATATATTTTCCATTATATTGGATAAATACGTAGGAGTAAGACTATTGGCTCATATGTTTAACTGAATAAGAAACTGCCAATTTGTTTTCCGAGTTGGTTGTACCATTTTGCATTTCATCAGCAATCTATGAGCATTCTGGTGGTTCTGTATTCTTGGCAACACATGGTATTGTCAGTCTTTTTCATTTTAGATATTCTAATGCATATGTAGTTGTATATTATTGGGGTTTTAATTTGTATTTTTTAATGATTATTGATGTTAAGCATATTTTCATGTTGTCATCCATATATCTTCTTTGGTGAAGTGTCTGGTCAAAATTTTTGCTCTCATCTTTTAAATTGAGCTATCATTTTTTTATTAAATTTTAAGAGTTCTTTATATGTTTTGCATATATTCTGGATATATGCTTTGCAAATATCTTCTCTCAGTCTGTTTCTTGCCTTTTCACATCCTTAACAATGTATTTTCAAAAGCAAAGTTTTTAATTTTGATAAAGTCCAATTTATATAATTATTTTATGTTCATGATTTTTATATCCTAAGAAATCTTTGCCTAATCCATTGTAAAATTGTCTTATATTCTCTTCTAGAAATTTTATAGTTTTTGATTTTATATTTAGATCTATGACCCATTTTGAGTTAATTTTGGTATGTGGCGTGAAGTGAGGGTCCAAGTTCACTTTTTGCACATCAGTATTCAATTGTTCCAGCATCATTTATTGAAAGAAATATATTTTCCCCATTATCTTTGTACTTTAATAAAAACCAATAGACCATATATGTGTGCATTTATTTCTGGAGTCTATGCCATTTCAATGACTTATATGTACATGTGGTTGCTGTAGCCTTATACCAAGTATTGAAGTTAGATTGTGCATGTCCTCCAACTTTTTTTTTCAAATTACTTTAGGTATTCTAAGTCCTTTACATTTTTCCATGCACATTTTAAAGTCAGTTCATCGATTTGAACAACAACAAAAAGAAACAAATTCTTATGAGATTTTGATTGAAATCACATTGAATCTCTATGTCAGACATGAAAATATGCTTTATGGACCTCCTGCTACAGGAAAGTTAATTGACCCAGGGCCCCAGATGCTGTCTTCTGAAATCCATTGCTTCATTTGGGCCAAGATCACACCTCCCACAGGCTGCTCCCCAGTCAAGGACTGGAAATACTAAAGGAGATTCATTACTGGGCAGTCCCTCTTTGTTGAAACTTCTTTAGATTGAATGAGACCCAAGGACAGTCCACCCAACATTCTCTCTCTCTCTTTCACTTGGGTTCACACTACTTGCGTCATAGTCTGGCATCATTCTCAGCCTTTTCTCACTCTCCCCCTAATCTTTTCCTCTCAGGCATTTTCCTTAATAAAAGCCTTGCATATTTAACCCTGTCTTTATGGCTGTTCCTCAGAGGGCCTGGATTAACACAAGTGGTACCAAGAGTGGTCTGAGAAAGCAGGCAGCAAGATGAGGGCAAAGAATTAGTTCGCCTACTTCTTGGCAGGTAGAGAGCACATGTAAGGTCCTTGGTACAAGATGCAGTCCAATTGATAAATATTTCACTGGTGGTTGACCCTTGAATATGTTCCGGTAGAGGCAAATGCTGTGGTGGGTATAATTAAAAATACAAAGAGAATAGTGCCTGCAAAAAGAACCTGATTGGCTGGCCAACACTAGGTGTACTGACTCCCTGCTAAGGATAATAAGGGACTAATAGCTTAAAAGTCAAGTATGAGAACCATAGAGCCTCCTGTGGTAAAGGTGGTAGCATACAAAGGGGTCCTTATCACCTACAGCTGAAGGGCAGACACAATCTAAAGGCAAACTTAGAGCTAACTGTGAGAATGGCAGAGGTCCAGAGATATTCAAATACTCCTTCAAAGCAGAGAAAACTGGATGAATGTCCCTGATAATGCTGACTCTAAAGCACTCTCACCCCAACCCTCTGGGCACACACAGGGTCCCACCTCTTCCTAGCAAGGGCTAACACTTTGCCAGGCTGAAAGATGCTGCAGAATCCTCCTCTCCATAAGACAAGTGTTCCCCTTAAGTGCTGCCCTCATCATTGCTCCTGCTGCCAGACAGGTAATTAGGGTTATATCCCGGGACGATCTAGCTGTGGTCATTTTTTAATGATTTGACGAGACAAGAGAAAGTTTATACACTGAAAAAATCAAAACAACTTCCCCCAGTACTGACAAGAACCAGGGAAGAACTCCTAGGGTCAGATTTTGAGGATATTCAGTCAAGGATGCTAGAATGTATAAAGCTAGATAAGCAAGAATTCATTGATTTGGGGGCATTTTCTCAGAATGTGAGATTTATCACCCTGGCAAAGACCCAGGGGATGGGACAAACTCATGCTGGTATGGTTTTTAAAAGCCTGAACAAAATGGTGGATGACTCTTAGTAAAATAGAAATGCCTGAGCTTCCCTGACAGGTGATAGGGGAAAGAAAAAAAGCTTAAACAGGACTACGTTCCTATAAAACTTTATTCAGAAAAAAAGACAGTAGCCCAGAAGTGGATTTGACTATAGTTTGCAGACCATAGTCCTAGACAGCAGCCAACCAAAGTGCTGCTTGACATCTATAATTTCAAAAGAAAAAAAAAGTAAGAATGGAGGTTGGTTGAATCCACAGATGCGGACCACCACCCTGCAGTTTTTTTATTGCAAATCTCTACCATCTACCCACAGTATTAAAGAATTCTATTTGGCCAACCTCATTAGAAAAAAGTTTTGCTCTACTGACCTGGGATACAATGTGAGCTTACTCCAAGTGCTAAACATATCGATTCCAACTATGCATCAGGAACTGGGGAGTGATATGAGGCAGATCTGTGGATCCTGGGGATCCACCGTGAGCTGGAATTTAGCCAGGGCTTTTTATTATTACATGGCTCCCTCAGGTCCCCACTCTAATGGGGGGCTATGATGATGCTTTGAGTCTCTGGGTATCAATGTAAACTCAGACTTAGTTCTAGAAATTTCTGTTTTTCCCCCTTTCCAGTGTATAGTCAACTGAATAAATATCTGTAGTTCCCTATCATATCTTAATTCATCAGTCTGCAGAAACCAGACAGATCCTGGAGAATGACTTATACTACCAAAGACTTCACTGAGTAGCAGCCTCATTGCAGCTGCTATGCCAATTATGACATTACAGTCAACCCTTCAAATCTGTGGGTTCCGCAACTGTGGATTCAACCAACCTTGGATCAAAAATTAAAATAAAAATAATATAAAATAAAAATGAAATATAAAAAGATGTTACATTGTTACTGATGTGTACTGTGCAGTTACTGCCTATGATGGTTGCCTCTGTATTGAACATATATGGACATTTCTCTTGTCATTATTACCTAGACACTACAGTATAAAAACTATATATATAATATTTACATTGTATTAGAAATTATAAGTATTCTAGAGATAATTTAAAGTATACAGGAGGATGTGCACAGGTTATATGCAAATATTATGCCAATGGATATAAGGGACTTGAGCATCTGTGGATTTTGATATCCAGTGGATCTTGGAACCAGTCCCTATAGATACCGAGGAATGACTATACTGATAAAGCAGACAAATAAGGCCTCAAATATGTGAAATGCAGCCATTAGTTTAGAGATGTGTTCTTTTCATTACAATTAGGAAAAAGGATCAGAAACACTTCTTGTTCATGTGAGAAGGGCTATATTCAAGTACAGTGTTTCTTTAAGGCTATTTTAATCCTCCTGCTCTCAGTCATAATATAGTTCAAAGAAGTCTGGACCATCCTGGTGCTCCACAAATCACGCTGTCAAATCATCATCTTGCTGCTGGGGCAAGATGAGCAAGAGGCAGCAGTACACTGGAGAGCTGGATATGTCACATGTGCTCTAGAGAGTGGGAGAGAAATCCTCTAAAGATTCGTTGGACAATTCAGTGAAATTTTTAAGGATCCATTGCTAGGAGTATCATGGGATATCCCTTTCAAAGAAAAATGCAAATTACAACCACGTGAATCCTTCACCCCCCAAAAGAAGCACGTTGCCTCGTAGGATTTTTTGGGTTCTGGCCGCCACACATTTCACACCTGGGAAAACTGCTGCTGCCCACGAACTAGGTGACAAAGAGGGTTGCCAGCTTTGAATAGCAACCAGAACAGGAAAGAGCACTGCATCCGGGCCAGGCCATGATGCTCTCAGCTCTGCCACTGGCATCATCTGATCAAGCAGCTCCTATGTTTTAGTCAGTGGGGGAAAGATGATGCAATATGAAGCTTGTGACAAGCTCCGATAGGAGAATCATGACATAGGCTTCTATGAGTCTGGAGTCAAGCCAGGCCATCCTTATCAGAGAATGACACTCTTGGGACATCACTGAACCTTGATAGAGATGGAACGCTTAACAATGGAACTCTAAGTAGCCATGAATCCAGAACTTCCCATTATGAGCTGGGTTTATCCAAGTCTGAAGTCAATGGAAAATATCTTTCAAATGCCTCACACTAAATGCTAAGTGTTCTATCACATTGAACTCCCACTTCCAAAGCCTGTCTCACTACTACTGGCTTTGAATGTCCAACTTGTTACCAATAGACCCCCAGGCTTGAGCCCCTGACAAGGCAGAGAGAGACCAACAGGTCCTGTGGTGGAGAGTGGACTATAGGGCCAGAGGTTTGTCCTCAGAGGGGTAGATAGCTGCTCTAGGAATGGATTTGCCTCCCCTCCTGCAGAGCCTAAGGTGTTTAAACAGCTCTCGAAAACTCATGCTGGCTGCTGTGGACAACAGATATTGAGCAAGGTTGAATAAGGGGGCTGTGGCAGTAGCCCAGATAAGAGTTGATAAGAAATGATGGTTGTGTGGCACTAGAGATAGTGAGATGATAGGATTCAAGTTCAAATAAATAGTATTAAAATAAAAGCTAACTTTCTTCTAAGAAATCTCAGGACTATGTTTCTACATTTTAATAGCCAATATGTTCTCCCTGATTATCTTCTGACTCAATGAATCCTTTGACAAAATTGCAAACAATGTTTCAGGGTCCCACAGTCATAAAGAAAGCAGAGCAAATATCCAGTGGCTGTGAGCCCAGAAAGGGTGTTACTTTTGGCAAATTGAACCAGAGCAATTTCCAAAATAGTATTTATTCTTTTTAAAATTATGCACACGACAAATGTCTGGGTGAACTGACTTCTCTAACCCATGCACTAATGTGTAGGTAGGCTTATAATTTGGAGCACTCGCTCAGGAAATCCTGAAATTAAGGTTCTTTCAGAAGTGTTGACTCATTCCCTCAGCACTTTCTGAATATATCTATTTAACACACCAATTAGTAATTTTAAATTGCCTCCTAAATTCTGCAGGTGATTTTCTGATGAAAAGTTGCTTTGCTAATTCTAGTGGGTGTTGTTTAGAATTTGGTTTAGCACTGAAAATAGCTTTGACTTTGTTTTTGATAAAAATGGAAACTATTAGAAAAGGTCCAACCAACTGAATATTTTCCAAATATACCACTGTGAATCCAGCACAGTCTACTAGTCTGTGAGATTTACATTCAAATATGGCATTCATGCATGTACACATTTCACATTTGTAGAAAGCAAGTCCTTGGCACAGGGTAGTCTGTGAAAAGACCCTTGCTTTTAATCATCTAAATACAAGTCCTAAGAAACATACATAAGATGTACTATGTAATACATAGTGTGTACAATATAGCATGTATGTATTTATTTCACCATTTAGTATTTTCCCAGATTAATTTTCTGCCATGAATGCCTACTACTCAATGTCAAACATCAATTTTAATTTAAAACTAATGATTTCAAACCTTCAACAAAAGAACCTTCTCACTAAGGGCTATTTAAGTGACAGATTTTTAAGTAATTTCTTACATTGGATGCATGCAGAAAACTTCCATTCTGAAGCAGAATTTTCTACTAAGTTGAGAAAAGGAGAACAAAGGTAAAAATAACAATTTAGCTTCTCTCCCCATCATTTGTGTGTTACCATGGTTTGGGAGTTTAGGGTAAACATTTACTCTTAGGTGGGGAGAGTGGGCAGGGGTTAGGGAAGAGATGGTGATAGGCCAATCACCACTGTTGGCAAAAGGCCTTTTCTAAAGTTTGCTTTCTAACAGAGCTTTAGCCTCCCTGGCTTGGCCAATGGGATGTTTACTCTTCAATGGCTATAACTTAAACTTGCTTAAAAACAAAGTATTTATAGTCCTAAATCTATTGAATCCAGCTATTCACTATGCACACATGTTTGTTTACAGTTATTCAGTGTTGAGGCAATAAAGTAGCATGGTTGCTCAAATCTCATGGAAAAACTAGTCTTATTGTGTTAGAGAAATGAAGCAGTAGATGGAAGTGGCCACGTTACAGACTCTCGAGGGACTGAGTGTCCTTTCATACATGTATGAATTTATCCAGCTTGCAAATTGCACTGTTTCTCCACCATAATTCTTCCATTT
The DNA here is from genome assembly GCF_000151845.1 of Pteropus vampyrus. Classification (NCBI taxonomy): domain Eukaryota; kingdom Metazoa; phylum Chordata; class Mammalia; order Chiroptera; family Pteropodidae; genus Pteropus; species Pteropus vampyrus. The sequence continues at coordinate 809,219 of NW_011889075.1, read as the reverse complement.
GTAAGTTATGAAGGAGTAGCTTAAGATTCAACTTTGGGGTAAGGCTATATAAAGTTTAAGGTCTATTCCAAATCCTAGGTCTTATGAAGCCATAAAAATGCTGCGTATGGCCAAATTTTTGTTGCACTCTTCGCTGCCATATCTTTTTATGCCACTTTTTTTTTCAAAGAAAAAAAAATTATCAAAGACTAACATGCTTTCATTTTCTCTATCAACATTTATTACATGAGAGGACCATATTTTCCACACTTGAAGGATTAAGACACGTGTTCTGAATGGTGGTATGAACAAGATAGTGTATTTGAAATTTCAACATATAGATCTCTCAACTCTCTCCCTCTTTCCTAATTCTCTCTTTTTCTGGCTTTTCTTGTCTTTTCCTCTATCTATCCCTATTTTCATACTCCTCCAGTTTCTTCTGGTCTCCCAATCAAACACACTCACATACACCCCACCCCACAATCCATCTATTCTCTTTCCTTTGGCATTTTGCTTATCCCTCTACCCTTCCTTTGCTTCATTTCTCCTCTTTCCATTCGTCACTTTAAGGCTGAGGTATTTGAGCAAGGCTCTGTGGATTCATTAAGGATGGGAGGGACAGATTGTTTTTTGGTGTCCTCCAAACTGGAGAACATTTCTAAAGCTCCCTTTGGGGAAGAAAGGAAACAGAGAAGTCAACAATGTTAGTAAATTTCTAGTTTTCAGGAACTAAATTAAAAACAAATTCTTGATATTTTAAGACCTTAGAGACTAGGACTCAGGATATAGCACCAACAGACAAAGAATTTCAAATTTCAATAGATTTATTTATTAGGAAGTTTTATTCACAGTTGCCATTCTGAATAGCATTGCAGGAAAAAAGTTTGTTATTGTTTTTTAAGTAAAACATTTATGGAAATATAATACAATACACATACAGAAGAGTGCATGAATCATAAGGGTATAGCATCCTGAATTTTCTCAAAGTTAATGATTCTTATCACCAGATCAAGAGCATAGGACATTATCAGGCCCTAGACTCCCCAACTTGCCCCTTGCCAGTTATTAAGTCCCACTAAAAGGAACAACTCTCTGAAATCCTCTTGCCATTGATTAGTTTGACCAGTTTCTGAATTTTAGATTAATAATATTGCTCAATATATATGTTTTTCTGACCCACTCCTTTTACCTAACATTATTTCGTGAGATCCATTCATATTGTTAAGGTATAGCAGTAGTTTGTCCCCTTCTCAAAGCTTTGTTGTAGTCAATTGTATAAATACATCACAACTTATTTATCCATTCTATTGTTGATAGATATTTGGGCGGTTTCCAGGTTTTTGGTTATTATAAATAAAGTTGCTTTGAGTGTTCTTATACATGTCTTTTGGTGCAAACATATATGCAATTTTGTTAGGCATTTATCTAGAAATGGAAATGCTAAGTCATATTCTAATATGTGTAGTTTAGTTTTAATAAATACTGCCAAACAGTTTTTTAAGGTGGTTGTACAGATTTACAACCCTACCAGAAGTACAGAGAATTTCAATTGTTCCTCATCCTTGCCAATACTTGTATTGTCTTTTTGTCATTAGCTATTCTGTTGGGTGTACAGAAAGATTTCATCTTGGTTTTAATTTTTATTTCCCTCATGACTAATGAGCACGTTTTCTTATGCTTATTGAAAATTTAGATTTCTTTTTTGTAAAGTATTTGCTCAATCTTTGATCGTTTCTCTATCATGCTGTTTATCTTTTCTCATTGATTTGTTAGAGTGTGGTAGCCAGCCTCTAAAATTTCCTACAGTGATTCTCAGCTCCTGTATACATGCCCTAGTGTATCTCTTTCTTGAGTGTAGACTGAATCTACTGACTCACTTCTAACGAATATCTAATGAATAGAATATGGCAAATGTAATGAGATGTCACCTCTGACATTAGGTTTATAAAAAGACAGTGACTTTTGTCTTGCTCATTCTCACCATCCCCCTCCCACATCCCACCCCAAACTTTGCTTAGGGGAAGCCAGCTGCTATGTTGTAAGCTGCCCTACAGGAAGGCCCACTGATGAGTCCAGGCAGTAGCCAGTGAGCACAGTGCTTCTGGAAACAGATTCTCTCCTAGTCAGGCCTTGAGATGACTATAACCCCATCTGACAACTCCACCGCAGTCTCATGGGAGACTCTGAGCCAGAGGTGCTCAGCTAAACCATGCATGGATTCCTGACCCACAGAAACTGAGATAATAAATGTTTGTTGTTTTAAGTCACTAAGTTTTGAGGTAATTTGTTTTGTAGCAATAGATAAATAATAAAAAGAGTTCTTCATATATCCTAGATGAGTCTTTTTCCACTTACATGTACTCTAAGCATCTTCTCCCTTTCATGGTTTTTTTGCTCATTGATTCTTTTGATAAGCATAAGTTCTTAATCTTTCATGTATTGCAATTATTATATTATTTGATGATGAGTGCTGATGTGTTCTATTTAAGAAATTTTAGGAAAGTTTTGCTTACCTAAAAGTCATGGATATCATTTTCAGTTCCTGCATTATCAAAAGAAAAAAAAAAACCTCATTCATCCAAATAGAATATGTTTCCAAATAATAACATTATAATACATAACATTTATTGAACAATTCTTAAGGGAAAATGCTGGATGTTCTTGCTGTGTAATATGATTCAAACTCAAAAGGTGCTATGTAGCAGAGTATGAGATCTGTAAGAGCCTTTCAAAGTCTTCACATTAATTATTTATTTACTGATTACTTTCTTGACACAGGCTTGTCGTTTGGGGGTTCTGGCTTGTCTATAATATTTTCTGTCTTAATGAGGTGGGGTGAGGGAGCCAGTTTGTTTGAAATTAATTGATTTGGCTCCTAAAACAGTTGATGTTGCTTTCTGTTCCTTTCTATTCCTTTCTGTTTCTGTGCAGTAATTTCGAAGTCGTTTCAAAGTTGCAAGTAATAGAAAGCACACTGCGCTTCAGATGTTCTGTCTTCCTGTCCACGGGTGAACATTGTTTAGTCATGTGAACTTGGAAAACTCATTTCACCTCTTTGAGTATGTTTCAGTGTTTCTGAAGTGGACAGTTTACTTTCCTGAGCAACATTCTGCCTATTTAGCATTGTTCTGGTTTTCTCTGGGGAGTGACCTCTTCACCATTGGGCACAGCTTTGGTGTCACAGATCAGTAGAACTGCCCTCTGGTGAGAAAAACAGCTGTGTCCCTGGGGACTCCTCCCAACTCTTTCTCCCCACCATGGCATAGCCAAGGAACAGGCACATACCCTAGCCTCATCTAATCAGCACTGTGGCGATGCAGTGGGGTAAGTCAAAATTGGACATCAGCTTGTTTTTGTTCATTCATCAAGTGGAATTGACTGATATCCAAGGTGTCCTGTTTCCACCTCCGCCATGTAGTACCTTGCAAGGATTGAATTATATTAGGTAGCTAAAGCAACTAGCACAGTGCCTTTCCCTTAGTAATTGTTCAATAAATGTTATATATCATATTGTGGTTATTAGGAAACATATTCTATTCTGGTTAATGAGTTTTTCTTTTTGAAAATACAACAATAAAATGAATTGTGTAGTTCAAGTTTAGTCTTCATAATATTTGTATTTGGCAAACCAGGTCAGCTCCTCTAAGTAACCAAGTGTACAGAATGTGGAAAAATAGCATAACTAAAAACAGCTGCTAAGAAACTGACTTTGAGGGCACTTATGTGCACATGCACTGTTTTTCTTATAGACTATAGTATCTAGTGCCTGTTAACTTGATAGATATATGTTTAATTATTGAATGGTCTTATTCTGAATATGCTGTTGGATCTTAGGTGTTAATCTTTTTAACTGAAATCTTTATATTCTTTGAATGGAGCAAAATTTGATATGACAGGGTCAGGATGATTACACACCTATTTATATGTTTGTTTATATACAAATACTTTTGTGTCCAAATTCTCTTAGAGTAATTGTCTTTACCTTCACCTTTCTTTTCCAAAAGTATTTAAGGGGGGTGGAGTCAGTGAAGAAGCTAGAAGACCCTAGAGAGAGGATGAAGAGGAGAAATGGGGCCAAGACGAGAAGAAAGCCCCTGATCCTTGTAGCTCACAGGGCCTATGACAGCCCCACAACCTCCTGTCTATGTCCTGCCCCCTCAAGTGACACCTCCTAAGGCCAGGGCTACTCATACAGTGCATCAGATCATTTAAGCCTGCTGGTTGGCCAGGGCTGGCTGACACCCTCTGGAGGAGCAGGAGGGACAACCTACAGGCAGAGCAGAGGAAGAGCTGTAGCCACACAGCAGGCCATTGGTGTGTGTGTATTTCGGGGGGGGGGGGGGGGCGGGGGGCGGGGCGGTTGGGGAAAGGCGGACAGTCTGGGTACCCTCCAAGCTCATGCTGCATAGAGACTGCTTATGAATTAAAGCCTGTTCCCAAATATTAAGAAAATAAAACACCAAAAAGAACAGCCCAAAAATCAGTCTTTTCCTGGATCAATAACTCTATCACTTACTCTTTCATATGAGGCATGACGATCAAATCATAAGCCGCACTTCATATCCCTACGCAAAACACCTCATCTGTGAGCGGCAATACCAAGTTCGTTTTGAGACTCCAGGCTTGGGTTTTGGCCCAGGGGAAGGAAATTCCAAGCTTTTTCTTGCAGTGAGGCAGCTCGGCTTCCGCGGCACAGTGCCCGTTTGCGGGCATCTCAGGCAAGGAGGGGAACAGCGGTCCCAGGTGGCTCAGTGGTTTCCCAATTGTCCACCACCACAGGCCCCCCCACTGCTCCCTCCGGAGCTGTGGCTCCCCTAGACCTCACTTCTGGGACTCTCTCTATAGCTATTTCTATCTAGACTTGGACATATCTCTTTTTCCCTTAGCAGCAAAAGTTCATACAAATTCTCTAGAAAGCAATAAAGGACAAAGTTGGGAATTTTCCTAAGGAAACAGATGAAGACTCTAAAGTACATAAAACAAAGATTTTCCAAAAAATGACTGCTAACTCGTAGAAATTAATGTTTTCTGTCTCAGGTTAATTACAGTATGATGGCACATTAGTTCAGCGGGAATATCCTCCAACGCCTCCCTACCTCACCTCCCCCTTCTTGAGCTTGAATATTCAACTCAGGTATCAAAAGGCCGAGCCTCACGTGGATGGGATTGTTCCGGTGAACTTTCGTTTCCTCCTAGCACTTTCTTCCAGTCTCCTTTCCTGAGTCAAGTCCAGAAAATCCCTTTTTTTGATTGTAAGCCATCTGCCTGGACCCTGAAGGACTTAAACACCTATGTCTACTCTTGGCTGACCTAACTCTTACTGCCCTGGTTAATTAGTCTAAATCAGAATCTCTTGGAGGGCTTGTTAAAAAACACAGATGCCTGAGCTCCAGCCCTAGAGTTTCTGATTCAGTAAATCTGAATGGGGGCCAAAAGTCTGCATTTCTAGCAAGTTCCCAGAAGACGCTGAAGCTGCTGGTTAGAGACTACATTGTACAATCAGCTGATCTCTAGCCTCACCAGTCAAAACACAGAGCAATAACCTGAGAGATTTTTAGGTATGCAGAACGTGGGATTCCACCCTGGACAAACAGAATCAGAATCTGTATTTCAACAAGGTTTCTGAGTGCTTTGTACAGGTCAAAAGTATGTACTACTCTTGGTCTTTACTAAATGGTGGCACTTATGCCTGCAGTGTGTCAGGGATGCACAAATGGCAATTTAAAACATTATTTTTGTATTAAAATAAACATGGGTATGACATGGGGTGGAATGCACAGTTCATAAAGTTTCTTTAAATGAAAACAAGAAACTGGGAAGAAACTTCTGCTTTATAGCAGATAATTTCAATCTGGAGCCTCGACAATCCTGGGCATGTGCAGTTACCATTCTCCCTTATGAATAATCACATTAGAAGGTTTGAGAAGCTGAACTTTTTTTTTTTAAAACCTGTTTCTGAAAGTTAGCATCTGGGCCTGATTCTACTAATCATGATGTGGCTTTTTTTTTTTTTTTTTTTTTGATGTGACTTTAACAGTGGCTGCAGCTTCATTGAGGGACAGCACGTGAAATGTTCTTGTCATAACTAACAGAAGATTTCTCTTTTAGTTGTAAGTTTTGTAGTCTTATTGGACTATTCTCTATTCCTTATTTTTAGCCCAAGTTTCCAGTTCTTGTGTCTTCAGTAAGTACTGATGAGTTCTTTTCCTCGCCCCCTTCCTTATCCCCCTCATCCCAGAGCACTGACTTTTTTCAAAATTCTGTTTTACTCAGAATTACAATATTAAGCATTCTATGCATGCAGTAATAATAATAGACAACACTGTGAGAAAGACTGCCCTCAGTTCTCTCACTCTGACATATTGCCCTAGAGAATTTGGCTGACTCTGCTTTGTTGAACATCTAAGAGATATAATAACTAGAAATGAAGCTCTAGAAATGAAACTGGAAGTCAGAGTTTTATCAGTTCCTTAGAAGACCATAAAAAGACGCAGAGAAAAAATTGGAATTATATATGGGAGAAAGGGGTAAATGCATAGGAACACGTGAAAAGTCACATTTAAACTTTGATAGTGAAATCATACCCAATAAAATCTCTTGCCAACAACCACTGTTGCTTTTGAATTTCTGACTCCTCAAGATGGGAGACTGCAGAAAGACTCCAATAGTTATTTTAGTATTCCAGTACACAAATAACAGCCTTTTTTTAAAAATCATGATTATTAGAGATTCTTTTATAGATTGAGAATCCTATTTAGAACTGTATGGGAACTTCCTTCTAAGCATAGCTGATATTAGTGATGAAGAAGGGGTCACAGGATGAAAGAATCACAGGCAACTATGGCTGAAAATTCTGTACTCGTTTATTTTATTTGGTCTTGATATGAAACAGCTCAAGTGGTAAAAGCTCTTCTCAGCCATTGAGGAATCGTAGCTGTGGATAAGTAGCTGTGAATTTGAGAAGGAAATATTTTGTAAAGAATGAAGTTTCATAGGATGCCCTGGATTGTGGCCATCTTAGGGCTCACTCAGAAATGTGGGCTCCACGGAAGGCACTTATGTGGCAATGTGCCAATCTAAGCCACATTGCACGAGAAGGGCTAGAATGCCAGAATTTCCTCCCCTTGTTACTGTACCTGCCTTTCTCTGTTTACGTTATGCCCCTAAAAGCTTCCAGCCCTTTCATTCTGATGCATAGGAATTATATTGAAATTTTATGGTGGTTTACAAAGTAATTCACATTTTTTAAGTTGTTGAAGAAACACATGCTGGTCATTTATAAGAAACAGAGTGGAAATATATACTGATGGAATTTACTCTAGAGCTAAGGAAATGGATGTATATTGCCCTGAAAAGGGCTATGGTTTTCCAAGTTTTGGGTTTTTCACCCTGAGAGTAACATTGGCCTGATTTCAGAACTCAGGAAATGCTCAGAAAACATGATGCTTGTTTTGCAGCAAAGAGCAGATTGGTTAGTTACAGCATTTTCTTTTGCATCTTTGCTACACACTTTTGAAACTGCATTACTGATGCCTCTCCTCAAAGCAGAGTGTAATTCCACTACAAAAATCATACCCAGGCCTAATAATAGATGCATGAAATCTGACATCCTTGGGATTTTCACATGATCATCAGAAGGCAAAGTATAGATGACAAGGGAAGTTTAGTGTTATGAATTTGGGGTCTAATTTTGATGTCCTCTGTATTATAATAAATGTGATAACTTCATTAATATTTTGTTTAGTAACAAAGAAGCAGAGAAAAGCTCTTAGAAGGAAAACTGTTCATTCTGAATAATGAGCTAGCACTCAAAGGAAGCAACGTTGCTTCTTCTCTGCTCACACATGCTCTGGAAGGGACCAAGAAACCTGCAGTGGATGGAGCTGCTAAACATCCCCTGGGTACAGAGATTACCTGAGGCCCTGGGGTCCCCCGGGAAGGTCAGGGAAACCCTCCTCTCCCGGAAGGGAGGTTTTATAAACTGCTATCAGAAGGCATTTGCTACCATCTCTTTATTAAAATAATGGTGTCAGAGTCCCCAAGTTTCTTGTGGCAAATGGAGAGGTTACACTCTGGGGTCCTCCTCGAGGAGGAAACTGGGAGCAAAGTAAACACCGGCTTCACTCTGCCTGCTGCTTGGGTGGTTTGCAAGGCCTTTCCTCTCCGGAAGTCTTGGGATCAAATGTGCTGAGCACAAACAAAAGGGTGGCCCAGCTTCCTGGCCCTTTTCAGTTCTGTGTCTTTCTTTTCTTGAATACAGAGATTGGGGACGTTTTGTGAGTAAGCTTAGGTGAAAGACCCTGACAGATTCCTTGTCAAACTCCCAGGAAACAACAAGTCACACTGATCTCATAAAAAATAAAACAAAGTAACAAAATAATATTAAATTGTATAAAACCTGGCAGGATGTATCTTAAAGACACTAACAACAATAGTATTTGAGTAAGAAAATAGATGAAAAAAAGGCTTCATGTGAAACACAGACCACAGCTCAACTCTTTTGATGTAATTAAAAACCTTTCAGTCTGGCTTTGCGGCTTTGGCTTTTCCATGTTTTCCGTAGAGTCCTTCCACCAGAATGCTAGAGTTCTGGGAATCCTGCAGCGGGTCCGATGTGCTGAGTGATAGGGAGCTGGCTAATGTGGTTCCTGGAAGAAGCAATGCCTTTCTCTCCGTGCTGCTTCTATTCTGACACACCTCAAACCACTCAACAGACTCCTTATAGATCTGGGTTAAAAGCCATTTCCCAGCTCCTGAAGTGCAGCTATCATTCTTGGGACCGTTTGTTTCTGAGACTTTATGAGATGATACATGACCACATTCTATTTGATAGAGACCTTAGATTTTGCTCAAGAATACTTTTTCATTAAAAATCATTTGGAACAATGTTTAAAAACAATTGAAAAATAATGTAATCAAGTCATTTTAACACGGTTGCTACCCTTTTTGCTTATACATGGTCATGTTTTACATAGTGGCAATCATAGTATCTTTTTTAACTCTGCTTTTTTTAAATAACACTTCATCACATTTTTCACATTGCCACATATTTTCTTATCTATTTCTCTCAGTGACTGGGTGTTAATTCATTGTGTGATGTGCCCACATTTTCCTATTGTTGAACATTCGGATTGTGTCCTTTTTTACCCTTCTGTTGATAATGTTATAGAGAATACTCTGCCATCATAGAGGTTTTGCTTCTACCGAATTATTTTCTTAGGATGAAGTCTTAGGAATAAAATTTCTAGGCCAAATTTATGACCGTCTTTGTTGCTCTGTCTATGCTGTGTTATATTGCATTCCCAAAATAGTTTATATCAATTTACAATGCCAATAGTAATATAACAGTAAATGTATAAAATAATATTTTAAGTAAATTCTTGTCAGAATGTTTTTTGCTAATTCAGATGAAAATAGTTCCTCAGGTTTGCTTTAGTATGTACTACTTTAGTTATCGTTGTGAAAATGTAAATTATTTCCATGTGTTTGTTTGTTATTTGTATTTCCTCTTGTAGCAATTATCAGAGTGACATATTTTGTAATTTCTGCTATGCACTGAATCCATCAGTTTTATAATGGGGTCTAGAGAACCTGCACAACTGATTAGGTCTTCATAATCTACCTGTTTCTTCCATTACCTTGAGGAATGGCTTCATAATGATATTTTTGACTTCATATATTATTAAACAAATATTTGGGCCAGTTGTTGGTGGGGTCCATCCTACTGTGAAGAAAGTTGTCAGTAGAAATAGCCTCAAGCCAGTTTTTCTAAGCGGAATAAAAACATTTTACCGGAGAAGCAAAATTAGAAGTATTCAGCTATTTAAGGGGCATAACTATAGCAGCAGAGCTCATCTTTCCCAGCACAGGACATACCCTTATTCATAGTCCTCTGTGTTATGGTGGTAGTCTGAGCAGCCAGTGCTCCCCGACCAAAAACACCTGTCATTACTCCCCGACCAAAAACACCTGTCATTACTCCCAAGTTTAACTGATATCCAGAGTACCCAGCCCAATTCTCAGAGTAGAGTAGGTTTAATAATTATTTGTTGAATGAATGAATGAATGAATAAATAAATAAATAAATAAATGAAATAGTGTTATTACAAAATTACTTTGACTCCAACTGGGACACATGAAGAAGATATCAATTGTTTGTTGAGTCTATAACTAACCTCACCTTTCTTTGGAGCAGGGAGCCCAGCCACTAGATGGTAGAGAGAAAAACTTGAGTTCAGTTTAAATCTTGGAGAGAAACAGTAAAGAACACTTTCTTTTGAGGTTTAACTCAGTCTTTTTGGTAGAATTAGTCAGTCTTTCGGATTGTTCTCTTGTCTCCTGGCTGGTTTCTGAGATGTTATTCACGGCACAGGGAGTGGCTGGCTGGACTGTGTCACTGAAGGGACGAAGCCTCTGACCTGGGACTTGGGTGTTGATTCTGCTCTGGCAAGCAGTTCAGATCCATATTCCAGTAATGCTCTTTGTCACTATGGCTAATGAACTTGCGGCCTATTCCTGCTTAGCTTGGTTGGGGCTCTGGGAATTTGGCCTTTTCCCAGAAATTGATGGTGCTGTAGATACTGCTGAGTGTCTGACATATCTTCCGTCTGTCCTCTGGCCCAGCCTGCCTGTCTCCCAGCTCCCTCAGCAGGCCACCAGCTCTCAATTCAGTAGGAAGCTGAGGCTTGGAGCACCACTTCTCTGAACCATGATGCTTCCTCTTCTTACCTGGGCCCAGGCTGTCTTATGTTGAAGGAATACACAGAAAAGCAAAAGAGGAAAGTAAGCTAACATTTTCCAAAATACTACCTTTGTTACACAAAAGAGCGAAGGTTGGGAGGAGATCACAAAGCACTATATCCCATCATCCTTGACATGAAAAAATTTAGGGGAGTAGTTTGGAAGTACATCATTAATTCTTAATCCAGTGACCTGTGCAACCTCTAAAATTGAGACTGAATCATTCTTGCTTTGTTCTTGGTAATTCGCTGCTTATCTCTATGGAAAAATGAGTGAAGGAGTGGGAAGAGAAAGGCCGAGAGTCTGGTGCTAATAAAGTCCTTTCCTAGGGAAGGTTCAGGGGTGATCAGGAATGGATGCTGTCTTTCACACTGAATTCCTGGACATCACTTGTCTCACATAGGGCTGAACAAAGATGCCAGGGAGAGAGGCGTGGCGGAGCCTGTACTTGGGCTTCTTTCTCACTGATTTCTTTCTCACTGATTTCCTTTCCTTATTTCAATCCAACCTCCCACCCAGAGAAGAAAGACAGCTTGAAGAAAGCTACACAATTCTTTTTTACTCCATTCTATCCTACTATAGATGAGAACAAACCAATTTCCATCATCTAAACAGGGGATCTTCAATAACACGAGCTACCTTAAAAAACGAGTACAGTGTTTAATTTCATAAGATGTTTGACTTCAAAATGTCATTAAATGTATGTTTATTTTTAGTGTCACTTTAAAAAAAAAAAAGCTTTTGTAATTATCTTTTGAAGTTAAGCTACTATTAAACTTAGTCTGAGTTTCCTGTGCCTGTGTCAGTAGGGCAGCAGGCAAGCATAGGTAGTGAACCAGAAAGTAGAAAAAGAAACTGTCCAGGATCTGCCATATTCTGGGGGTAAATCCTCCCATAGAGGGTCAAGAGTTGAACGTTTCACTGGGAGCTGCTGACAAAGACAACCAAATGCTGTTTGATGCCGAGAGAGTCACATACCCTTTGGGCTTTAGAAATAGCCTCTGGCTTGAGAGTGAAACTAAGGTTCAGGGAAATGCTCCTGAACACACTTCCACCAAGTGGAATGCGAGCCATTAGGGAGCACTATATGGTTGTCTAAGGGGCGAATACCATCCAGGATGGCCCTGTGAAGGCTGACTGTCCAGGCTCACTCAAGGGAAGAGGTGACTGTGCCTGCTACCTGCTCCTGACAGACCTAAGAGAAGAGCTTTCTGGAGTCTGAGATGGGAGGGTGAAGGGTGCAGAGGCTGCCCTTCACTTCCTGTGAACAACACTTCTTATTACATAATCCGCCCCCCCGCCCCTGCAAACCCACACAGTAGGCAAAACATGTGCTAAAGAGGTTTTCCTTCCCCAAAATATAATTTTTGCACACCATGATTAGCGGAACCTTCTTCTGTACACCAAGAGTCTATGGCCAGTCTTGATTACTCAGCAGTAGGAGGTCAGGGATGGGGTACTGGGTTTCCTATCCCATCCTCTCCTTCTTCTCTCATCAAGCGATAATCACAATGATTCTCAAATTCTAAGTTCACTACAGGCTGATTTGCACTGCTTGCCACTTCTCCAACCAATTTAGCAGCAAGGCACTCTTGGGACCTAATTTCTGGTTTGAATTGTGTTTCTCCACAACCTAGAATACATGAAGACTCAGCTGGTGGGAATGCATAGTTATTTGTTGTGTGGCCGGGTAAATCTCAAGTGAAGGATGAATGTAGTGATGGCAGATGTGAACGTTGGAGTATGGTGACATCTATGACCCTCTTCATCTGCCTTCCTCTGAAGTACCCACCAGCCCTTCTAGGTAACCAATGAACAGTGTGGCAATGCCAGGACAAGCAGCAGGAAGAGAGTTGTAGAATGCCGTGACGGATATTCCTCTGGGAGGATGTGGGAGGAAGCTGAGACCCAGAGCGTTGATTGTCTTTTGCAGACTCAGTGGGTCAGTGGCTCAATGCCCACTGCCATTCTCATGGTCTGAATTCTTCTGGAGCATGTGTGATAGGCACCAGGTTGCCCTTTCAAGGAACTCTAACCTGGGGTCAATGTCCGATTTCATGAACTTATTTTCAGGATTCATCTCCAAGCCCTGCTATTTTCTATTTAATTTTTAAATTAAATTTTTCTCCCATTTTGGACTTCTCTCCCCTTTCTCAGGTTCTCTACCTTGAGTCTTTGGTATTATGTCAACTACCGACTACCCAAACTGTTTATGCATGTTTCCTAAAAGTACCTTAACTAGCAAGAGAATCATTACTTTTTTTCCCCTGGCAAACTCTGTTCTTTCAGTATTTACTTGCCACAACTCCAAGTGCCCTCTTAGGAATTGTTTTACCTGGAATGACCGTTGCCGGGAATTGGGTTCCTCTGCTTTGAATCTTTCCTGAATTTTTCTTTTTACACTGACACCTGCCTCCCCTGTGGCCCATCCCTTCAACTTCTGGCCATCTGGTTCAATGCAATGAAGTGAAATATTTATAGACAATAAATACTATAATACATCTGCTTTAATTGGTGATATGATGCCTTAACCCCAGGAAGTGATAGCCTTGGGTCCAGAGACCTGTATTTTCATCACAGCATTGCCACTAACACGATGTGTGACTTAGAAGAAGTACTTTCACACCTGTGGATATCCTCTCTCTTATCCTCCAAATGAAAGAGAAAATGCAAGATACAGTGCTGTCTTTGGCAACAGACAGACCTCAGTTTTGATCCTAGCAGTGCGACTTTAGGCGGATTGTAATCCCATCTCTGAGCTGCAGCTTCTTCATCGTAAAATAGAGATAATTGTAGTATTCATCTCATGGGGCTTTACAAACTATGACTGATATATAATAAGTATTCAGTAAATGGTAGCTGTAATTATTAAATTAATAAGATAGTGTGATGAGCTCAACTGAATTCAAAGTTCTTTTCTATCTTTATCTATTTATTAAGAGAAAAAAATAGAGGAAACAAGGGGAAATATTTATGTTATGGCCACACCCTTATTTTCTCTTCCATTTTTCTCAAAAGATCCAGAAGCAGCCTAATTTAACTTCAGATTGGATGATTCAGCCAGTCCCCTTCCCACTCCAGCTCCAATCAAGAATGATTCTGGGAAGGAGGTAGACTGTACATTTTAAGTATAATTCTTCAGCTTCATTTCCCAAATGAGCTCTGTCAGGATTCAGAATCTACTTCTCTAATAATGACTTTCCCCGGTGAAAAAGACTTATTAATCTGTAGACAGCCAAATGTAAAACTATGCTTGTAAAAGAAACGCCAGCTAAATCATCATCCTTCAACTTTGTGGCAAATAGGAAGCTTTTAACCTCAGAACACTTAAGAATTTGGGTTTTAAGAAGCCATAACCCAAAGGTAATATGTGAATCTTTTGCAAAGAAACTTCCTGCCATGCTCTTTTGCTGTGGTTTTCTTCCCAGCCACCTAAACCTTGTGAAAGTAAAAATAATGATCAATCATGCAAAGTGGGACTTGTCTAAAATAACTGAAATGCAATAGAAGATGAGTGCTAGGAATGCATAGCAGCAGATTCTGGTTATCAAGCCAGGAGATTACTCATTAATAGCTGGCACTGGTTGATAAAGGGTCATACCCCGAGACTCTGCACTGTGTCCTGACAGCATGGGGTCCACTTGTGTCCTTCAACAGTCATATCAACTTGAGTAGCCTGATTGTCAGTGTGAGCCATAAGTTCCAGCCAGAAAAAAACAGTGTGCCCAGTTCTGCACTCGTGGGCCCAAAGAAATTGGGGTCATGAGCATTATAAAAAGTTAACTCATTCTTTGGTGATTATTTTAATCTTTTTCCTTAAACAAGAATTTTATAAAAAATTCACATGTACCCTCCCCAAATCCCTTTTCAAATAGTCTTTCAAGATTGTTGTTTAAGGGATGATGCTTTTGTAATGTAAAGATGAGATGAAGAAGAAATACCATTGAGGGTTGGTGATTAATTTTAAACACTTCGATTCAGGCAAGCATAGTCATCTGAATGGGCAGTGGTGAGTCATGGTGTTATTGCAAGCCAGGAGTGTGCTCAGCTCTACATTCGCTACTCTCTAGGCTGCTTTGATTAATCTATCACACTTAGCAACTTATTCTAAAAATATTTATTAGCCTCGTGCGCGGTGTCTGAAATAAAAAGGTCATGGTCCTTAACTCCAAGAAGCTCACGGTCTCCTGAGGAGATAGGAAATGAGTGATTTCACTGCTGTGGTAGGGTGACCCATGGGTGCATTGGAGCCCCCAGGAAGAGTACCCAGCATGGAGAACACCGAGGTCTTCTGGAATTAGTAACATCTGAGGACAAAGAGAAGAATGACTCCAGAGGGAAGGGGGCTGGCAGTCATGAAAGAGTGGAATTCTAGATTGGAAATTTAATCTAACACTCAAGAAAGTAAATCTATTTAATTTCAGAAACGTATTCTCTGTTGTGTAGTCAGAGACGAAAGAGAGGTTGTTTGTGCCGGCTGACTAACTCTGAGTGAGTCTCAGTGCCGAGCTTTCCAAGGAGAAGAGATTGTGTTATTGTCGGCTCTCTAGCCTGATGGAGGACGTGGGTTTCTATACTCTGTCACAGGCCACAGACACACCTGACAACTAAATCCTCGCTGTGGAAGGCAGTGAACGTGACAGGAGGGCAGTAGTGAGGCCAAATTGGAGTAGGAGGTATAAAGCTGGCTACGTTCACAGCCTCTCTAGGAGAGAGATGATACAGGCAGGTCATTGAGCAATGAGCAAACACAGTCATTTTGTCCCAATGCTCCTTCCTCCAGCCCCAACACAGCTCCTCAGTTTACCCAACTGCTTTGGGAAGCCAAAATGTTGAGGCTGTCAGAGCCTCAGAGGAATCCGAGAGAAGTATTCAGGCCACTGATAGGAGATTTCAGCCATCCTTGTCTCCGTTCCTCCTCCTGAAAGAACCTGACACATGGACACTCGTCATCATTCCTTACAGTTATGCCATCAATAGCATGTAGTACTGTGAGATCCTCTCCACCCACATTGATACGCTATAGTTCATATTACCCACTCACTAGGTTGTTGTGAGGATTGTATGAAAGCGCTTCCTTTATAATATACTGTAAAGTACCATATCAACACTGATCACTTGTGTTATTTTATTATCACTAATCCACACTGAAAATCCCGTGAGGCAGGTGAGGCATGTGTTATTAACGTGAATTTTCCAGTTGAAGGAACACAGAGGACAGGGAAGAAAATGTACAGACTATGAAAAGCTAAAGATGGTTATCTTTATGGAAGAAAGAAAATAAGACAGTTGGATTAGAAAATGTTTGTAAAACGTTTTCTAATCCAACTATTTCAAGTTTAAATAATACGGTTTGATTTAACTTTATTTTTTCTAAGGTTCTAAGATTTTTTTCTGAGAGAATTGTCAGAAAGAGATGTTTTTTCCTTTATCCTTCATCTTATAAATAGTAATTTTGGTATGGCTATCACTGAAAACAAAGCAGCATTAAAGCAAACTGCCGATTTTTTTTTTTCCAGTGAAAAACAACTTTAAGGAAAATGAAGAGTGTGTATTTGGGAGCAGCTGGTAGGCAAGCATATAGGAGACTTTCCCGAGCAAAATGTCTGCTTACCTTTCCCTGGCGGGGAGACCAGTTTCTGAACACAGGAGCAGCTTTGTTCCTGTCTGCTCTCAAGTGGCTCTGCTCTAATCCAACATCGATCCCCTCTGTGAAGTGTCTTTGTCATTTGCAGCTTTAAACGCTGCAGTGGCTGATGGATGATGGAGAGGGGCTGGAGTGTATGGGCAGCCAGGAGTGCTTC
The DNA here is from genome assembly GCF_000151845.1 of Pteropus vampyrus. Taxonomy (NCBI): domain Eukaryota; kingdom Metazoa; phylum Chordata; class Mammalia; order Chiroptera; family Pteropodidae; genus Pteropus; species Pteropus vampyrus. The sequence continues at coordinate 792,696 of NW_011889075.1, read as the reverse complement.
TATGGCTAGAATTCTCTGCTGCAGAGGGCCTTATCTTGATGAAAGGAGCCAGGGCCAGACACCATGAATTGTTTTGTCCTTTGCATTAGCTACAAGACATTGGAGCATTTAGAGCCTGCTGGCCTGTCAGCTAGCCAGAGTCACTGGGCTTTCTTAGGTGGGATCCAGGGAAAAAGGATGGAGAATAGATGAATTTTCACTAGGCTCATCTGAGCCAAAAGAGGGACGGTCACGTTGAAAGCAACCCTCATTTGAAAAGAACACTTCTGCAAGTTTCAGGTGAGACCCATGCTAAAGAAGCAGGACTTGATTTCAGTGATAATGACCCAGGTCTGGGATGATCTCAGTTCACACCTTTGTCCTGGAATACTTGTGAATAGTGTTCTCTCTCACTCTCCAAAGTGTCACTCTAATTTTAGATATGACACTGTACCTTAAGATGTTGCAATGTCCTGACAAAGATTGTGCAATAATAGAATCTGTGCCATGCATAACTCCAAATGCTTTCATCTTACTTTAATCTTTAAATCAGTCCTACCTTGCAGAATTTTTCTTCCTATTATACAAATGAAGGCACTGAGAATTAGAGTGAGTACATCACTTGCCTAGAGTCACCCAATAGGGAAGTGGCAAAGTTAGAACTCAAACCTAACTCTATCTCACTTTGTGTGCAGGTTCTCGCCACTGTGCAACTGTCACAGCTGTCCTCAAGATAAGATCTTGGTGTTGCAGTGAGTTCCCACCACAGAGCCTAAATGGCTGGCTGTGTCTGTGGTCTGTTCCTGGGTCTTTATAGCGTTCTACGTGGATGGGAGAATCTGAGGTCCATTTTCATTCTTAGCTTGTTGGCTGACTTTTCCAGGAAAGAACAGTTTTTCAGGGTTTCCACGCCTGTGATGATGGTTAAGGTCTTCCCACCTAGTTTGGAAAGAGGTTACAGTGACCAGACATAACTTGTCTTTATTGGTATGTCAATGTTATGCCAGGCTGGACCACAAAATGCAAACCCCTCTAACTTTGAGTGGTAAAGGACTGTTAAGTGACACCTTAGATTTAAATATTTACATTTCCCACAGTGCCACAGAGCCGTGCCTTCTCAGAGTAGGTACCCAATGTGTGTAACAATATATGAGTTTTTAATAATTGCAAAGAATTATAAAAACTTACTCCTTAGGTTGCCCATTTGTTGTGACTTTTAAGCAACTGCAATGTAAACAGGTCTTTAACTGCATCAGAGAACTGAGCTGGGAGAAGATAGCTTTGGTGCAAAAAAGTTTTTGGATTAAGTGTTGACCTTTGAATCTAACTTCAGTGAGGACATTTATTACCATTAGGGATTGGCTTGGGGGAAACTTTTATTTTCACTCTCATCAGAAAGACCCTTGCTTAGAGAATCTCTAGGTATGCCCCATTGGTCCTCAGTGATGTCTCAGCATTTTGTACTTGGGGTTTTAAGCCAAGTCTGCACTTGCCACATTTTCTTCCTGAAATTTAAATGAACACTCAGAGAGGAGCATCACTGAAATGGTAAACCCAGAGTGGATTTGTGGTCAACATACCTCTTTTACCATTCGAAATCATTCTGAAATTTAACTACACAGTTTAACTACAGTGACATGGCTCGTCATTTCCGAAGTCTCCACCGTGGAAGTGGACTTCCCTCAGAGCTTACAGTGAAGTCAGAGCCGAAATAGTGAGGGTTTCTCAGAGGGAACTACTGTGGCCTCCAAAATGGTGACAAGAGCCATCAAACACTTGAGGGACTCACGCCTTCTCATCTGGAGAGTGAAGTGGGGTTGGGACTGGGGCAGAAGAGCCAAGAATGGAAGTTCAGTGAGAACAAAGGCACACTTTTTAAATATATGTAGCTGTTTAAGAAAAGTGGGATATTTGTCTATATGAATATACAAAGAGTTTTGTTTTAGCTTTGTTTTTTTTTTTAACATTACCTAAAAGAAATTTTATACCAACAATTTGTGTAAGAATACATTTACGAACATAATTAAAACACCATTTTAATGGTGGAAATGGTTCAAATGATAATTCTGTCTAAAAAAGAAAAAAAACTTTCTTCTCTTGGTATCAAGATGGTGGATTAATTTACCTGGTGAAACTAAAAGTCTAGTCTGATTCTTCTTAAGTTATGTCAAGGGCCCGATTCTTCAATTCTTTTTTCCCATCTTCCAAAAGGGCGGGCATTTTTCTTTAATACTTTATTTTTTCACCTACCATCAGTAATATTGATTGTATTCAAAATCTCCTAAGGTGTCTCTATAAAATTTATATTCCGCAGGTTGAATTTTTGTTTCTTTCCCACCCATGAGTCCCTAAAATTAGGACATGTGCCATGTGGCCCTCACAGGCATCACTTTTATTTCTGACTCAAGCTAGATCTTTTGGAAGGTTGATTGTGGGACAATCAGATTCCATACAACGAGAAACAAAAGGGAAACACATTCATTCCTTCTCCTAAGGCTCATGGAGAAGGTCCTTGGACTGCGATTCTTTATCCAGTCTCTGCCTTTTTCTGTCAAGATTACTAAATTTAAAGGGCTTGTCTTAAACAACAACAAAAACCCCTACCTACATTAGCAATTAACATTAACTCCCTTTTACAATCATTCCATTTTTCCTCCTGCTGTTCTAAGAAAATCTGAATTAAAAAGCCTGATGCTGCTCAAGGGCAATTAATAGCACTGAGATGACAAAAGATCTTAGAACAGCTGACAAAATGGCCCTGGGAGGGAACTGGGCCCTAGCTCAAAGTCACGGTGGGAAGCGTGTGCCCTGTGCAGTATGTGCTTTATGCATGGAAAATGAAAAGATTTGCATCACCCAGGATAATGCAATTAAAAAGTACACCACCAGATCCCACCCCATGCCAGCTTGTTCGAAATTGGGCCTAAGACCCAGGGGCCGAATAGAAATTTGAAGCTTAAACATCTTGATCAGCAGGAAGGGAGTTGCGGGGGCAGGGAGAGGATGGTGTTGATCCACTTCCTTGTGCAGACAGGTACCTATTATCAGAACGGAGGGATATATGTTCATTGCCTGTAGTAAAAAATGATTAGAGGACCTAAGATGGGTGGATACAGAAAGACACGACTAATGTCAGAGGAGAAGCTAATTAAAAGCAGGATCTCAGGTCTTTTTTCTTTCCACTCAATGTTTCTGCCCTATGCTGTACACACACACAATTTAACATGCATGGAGAAAGGAGAGCGACCATCTCTAATCGCCCGAAAATGACATAGTGTTTGTTGTCTCGAGTGCTCTTTGCCCAGGTGGAAATGGTTTTCCTGGTCAGCATGTTCACACAGACTCTGCTGCAGTCCACTGTACAGCTGAGAGTTTTTTTCTAATCTTACTGAGATGAGCACAGTTCAGGCTGCTGATTACTGAAGCAACAGAGTAATCGTTCTAGACGATTGCCATGACCCTGGATTGGCAAGAGCACCAAGGAGAGAGAATGGCTTCTCTCAATAACCAGAACCCCATGTGATGAAACAGGGAAGGAGTAGGCATGGCCAGTTTCTGTCACATGATTTTAAGTGCCCCCCACACCAGCAATCTTAAAGCTGTAAGGGTTGCTCACTCTGCAATATTTACACTTCTTATTCTGACTCCTGATGTTTCCTGGCCCCAAGGTTACTCCTAACAGCACACACATTCCACCAGCAAGTCAGGCTAAAGAAGTGAGCCTAAATCGGCAGGCATCGTGCCATAGCTGGCTGCGAAAGATTTACATTGGCTTATTCCCATGAAGACTTCAGTGCAAAGGGACAATTTCACGGCACTCTTCTGTCTAATTGCAAATTTTCTCTACAAAATATGTGATTGAAAGAGTAGAGGACAGAAGAAGCTGGGGAAAATATATTCTTACTCACACCCCACTAAGGCAGCCAGAGAGCTTTTGGCTACCATAATAATGACAATTAAAATTTACTGAGGGCTGCCTCTGTGCCAGGTACAGTGCTACGCCTTCACGTCCATGCTCTTATTCAACATTTATAAGCCTATAAGGTAGGTCCTTTTATAGTGTCCATTTTAAAAATGAGAAAGCTGAGGATTAAAGAGATTAAAGACATATAGCTAGAAAATGTCAGGGCCGGAATTCAAACTGGGCAGTCTGGCTTCAGATTTGACCTAAGGTCCTAACCGAGCCCCCCAAGCTGAGTGTTCAATGTGCACAGAGAGAATCAAAGATTTTTAATTATAGGTTTATTTCTAGGTAACAAAACTAGATGAAAAAACGCAACTTCTAAAATTTGTTATAACTGTATCATCTAGCTGAACCAAATAATGTGTCCTTTTAACTGCTCTCCCTTTATGTCTACACCTCCTTTTATCTTATCTTACACAGGTAACAGCTACGGGCCTCTGGGTTGACAATGGTTTATATTTAGAGTTTCTTGGGAAAAACAGAGTTATAGCCCGAAACCCAGAGCACAGGGAGATAATTGTTTTCAGGATGCACAGCTCAAAGTGTGCTTGGGAAAGTGGGGAGGGCAAGGAGGGAATGGAAGAAGGAGAGTAGAGAGAAGTGTTATTTAAAAGGTGCAATTCCTTTGGGAAGACTTTATGTATCTGTATGAATGGTAGTCAGGTATAGAAAGAGGGACCACTCTAAAAGCTAAATCCTCATTCTCTTCAGAATGAATGGTCTTCATGTCTATATTCTATTGGCAATTAATAATGCACCACCACATAACATCTCTTTACTGTCTTGTATTACCATCTTTAACTTTTATTGTTTAACTCCTCATGTATTATTGACTTGTCTTTCTAGCTATATAGAAAGCTCTTTGAGAGAGGAAAATGAAGTTTTATTTATTTTACTTTTAACCCCTGTACACCTAACAGAAAGCTTAGCCCATATCTATCCGTTGATAAATATGCTTGTGCTCATTCTTTCTTCTAGCTTGAAGTAACAAAAGAAATTTAATCTAAGACATACCAGAGGGGCTTACAAGAGAATACTAAAAAGAGCTTTTTCACTACAACTCCAGCCACTTCATCCATGCATCCATCCATGTATTGATCCATTTATTCAATGTTCCTAGAATTGTGCCAGGAAGAGTACAAAGAAGAATAACTATGTAATCATGTCCTTTGGGACCTCACAGCACCATAGGAAGGAGGAGAGTCATGCCTGCTAGCATTCAAAGGGAAAATGGAAATGCTTAAGGGTCTCAAGATGACAGTAACCATTTTCCCACACACTTCTCTATTAACTCATTCATTTATCCAATAAATGTTTACTGAATGTATCAGGGATATATGTGTGAATAAGATCGATAAAGACCTTGTACTCATTAAACTTGTCACCTAGTGGGTGAGACAGACATTTATAAAACAATGTCTATGATTATTTAAGTATAAGTGGAATGAAGAAGTATATAAAGTAGTGGGGATGGGAGAAACTAACCTAGATTTGGCTAAGAGTGGTGGTCAGCCAGCAAAGCATTTCCCATATAAGTTTTTTTTTTAAGCTGAGATTCAAAGGCTAGGGAGGGGTTAGCTGAGGGAGGAGGAAGAAGATGGTAGAGAATTCCAGGTATAGCAGTTGAGTGGCCTTGAGGTGGAAAGAGTTTGGCATAAAAGAGGAGCTGAAATAACTCTAGTGAGTAGAACATAGGGGTGGGATTTTGGTGGTGCCAGATGAGGCTACCAAGCAAAGCAGAGCTGCATCTTGCAAGAGGTCATGGGTGTGGGTTTGAGTTGTTTTTGTCTTGGTTTCACCATCTAGCATCTACCCCTCTTTTAATTTAATGTGCATAACATCTGTGATATTCACAGCTATAGTTTCCTGTTACAGAGGAGGAAAGAGGGAGATCCTTCTCCCATCTTCTGGCATCCAAGGCATAGTCATGAGTCCTATGTTCATCTAATCACTCACCCTGGATCACCCTAGGTCTCTAGAGACTAGAGAATGTAAAGTCAGAGGAAGAATAAGAATTCATTCATGGCAGTGGCATTCTGTGGCATCTAACAGTGGCAGCAGCACTATAGGGTACTTAGTCCTTTCAGACCATTCCTTCAATCTGGCCTCCAGAGCTCACTCTGTTCACATTTCCCAAGCCACCCAGGGATTCTGTGAGCCTGATATCATCTTCCAAAAAGCTCCCTCTGTCTGGCTAAGTTCTTCAGAACTAATTCCATTTGCTTGCAACCCAGAACCTTGACTGATAAACAGTGACAAAGAGGTGGATTAACTTAAAGACAACAGAAACTTTCAAGGGTTCTATCTAAGATGTAACAAAAATGAATTTGAATTTGAACATCAGTAAAAGTCCTTTATAGCTTTCAAACTACTTTCACAACTCATTCGGTTTTTATAAGCAACCAGAGAGGCAGGTAGTATCATCTCTCCTTTTTGTACAAACAAGAGACTATTGTTGGGAAAATTCAAGTGATTTTTTTCCCCCAATATGAAACAGCTAATTCCTGGCAGAACATGTACCAGAGACCAAGTCTTCTGATTTCTTGTACATTGCTTCTTCTATCACCTCACGCAGTGAGTACCCTGGGACTTAAGAAGCAAGAGAGCAGATTTCATGGCTTCTGTCTCAGAAGTAGCAAATTGTTTTAGCTCTATACATGAACTCTCCTACAGAAATTCTTGTTAACTCTGTACTCATACACACCACCATTTATATTAGATGGTAGAGCCACATGAGAAAGAAAGTGTCATCACCAGAACACAGTCTGCCTGTAGATCCTTCCACAGCACAAAGCCGCCATTGAGAACTTATAGGTTGACATATTTGTGTAGCTACAGAGACATGCACTCTTGTTAGAGAAAAATTTAAATCTTAGAATTGTAAGATGCCAAATGACAGCAAAGATGGTATGTTGGTAAAATGATCGAGCATAGTATCATGTAGCCTGCTGGGAAGCAGCAATGGTTGAGAGTCAAACCATAAGATTCGACTTGAGATTCAGAGACAACGCTTATCTTGTAAGAATTAAACTTAGTAGCCCATGGAAAGTTCTTAGCACAAAGCTCAATTTAGGGCAGATGCTCTATTAGATGTTCGTTGCTTTATTTTGTTTCCAGAGACGTTAAAGGGCAAACAGGTATTTATCCCCTAGATTTTCAGAGAAAATCTTAGCACAGAGGATCACAGTTTGAACTCAAGTCTATCAGTCAGGGGCTATGAAGAAAGGCCAGAGAGGCACCCAGAAGGACAGAGAGGAGGCAGCAGCCATCTCTTCCCTCCTGGCTGGGATTTTCTTTCTAATTTACCTGGAACTTAGATGACCTATTCAACCTTCAGGGGTGTTAGAAGAAAGAAATAGGCACGTCGCTTGAAATAAAACACACAGAAATTATTTTATTCTATTATTTTTCCATTTTTATCTAAAAAGATTTTTTTTTCTTTTTCAGGGAAAGATACAAAAGAATTTTTTAATAAAGAGTATTTTCTTTTCTATGAAAACCAAATATTTTTCTAAAAGCAAATTTTATTTTCCCAAATATTTGACAAGAGCAAGCTGCACAATTCTGAAGGAGTTTAGTCAGCTGTGCAGATTGACTTTTGAAGTGTAAAATAAACCTTTACTTAGCAGATGTCAGGACTGTGACTTTGAGAGATAATGACAGTTTTTATAGTAGGTTGGTGACAGAATTTCTAAGGAGAATGAATAAAGTTTTGGTGCCAAGTCTGGGGAAAAAATGACAACACGATTATTAACAATTGACTGAATTGGGGAAAGCAAAAATAAATGTTTTAATTTGTTTGATTAGGCAATGTAAATTGTTCCATAAATATCAGGAAAATACATTTAACAAAAGGATAGGCTGTACCTTCAGGTAAGAATTAGAGCAACTGCCTCCAAAATTGCCATGAATGAAGTTGATTTAAAATCATTCAGGGGCTTCAGACAAGGGATCAAATAGCAGAGATGACTTGAATAACAATGTTCAGACCTCTAGCCCCTCTAGCAGCAAATAGAAAAGAGTCTGCAATGCTGACAAACACATTCCAACTGGATGATACAGGGTCAGCAGCCACTGAAATGTATAGTAGAATTGAAATTTTAGGCAAAGTCAAACACCCTGGGTCCTATTCCAGTATTTCACAATCTTCCCCCTCAATCTAACTGCCTGTAACTAAGCAACTTCTGGATGCAAGTCCTACCCGCTCCCAAAGCCTTCCAGAACTCCTCTCTTCCCCAGGCAGCTCTCCCTCCCCTGAATGTAGAAGTCTTTGGTGTAGTCTGCATTGCAGCATTTAACATTGGCCCACCATAGTCTTATTGAACCAGAATCCCCAAATTTTGAATCCCACTCTAGGAAACTTTCACCGCACTTCGTGGTGCCTCTTGGGAGATGATACACAGGGGATATCAGCTCACATAGGGATCTATCTCATTTCTGGAGAGATGAGGTTGGGGAATAAAATAGATAACTTCAGAATATTTTAGCTGTATGCCAAAGCCAGAATCAACTTCCCCTCCTTGCTACCTTCTACTCAGAGTCTGCTCGACTCTGCTTGATCTTCCTGACCTTTCATTCTTGTGCCAAAGGAATGAAAAGAAATGCATTAAAGGAGAAAATTTTGATGAGATCCATGAAAGAACAGAGTTTCAATGACTTGGCTCCTTTCACAAACGTTTGTCCTCAGGACAAAGCACCCTCCTTGGACTTCAGAGAGTACAGGTACATTAGATTTGGTTCCCAAGGCACCATATATGCTAGTTTTGCATCTTCAGTTGGTCTTTCAGAGAAGGTACACAGTCTATATTTCATTTTCTCCCCCTTAAGTTATGAAAACTTTGAAGGGTTTACCTATCGGAAATAAATTTTGAAACAAAGTTTCAAAGACACAAAGACAACAAGTGGTGTTTAATGTATAAAAAATTGATAAAACAAATTTTTGGAAAGTTTTTGTTGATTGTAGAGACATAATTTACTTATAATCATTAAGATGAAATTATTAGAGAACTGGGTAATAAATGCTGAAAAGTCATAAAATCTCAATATAAACCATTGTATTTAGAAAACTTCAAACATATGTTTATCTCTGAATTGCAAACAGCATTTCTGCCAGCCAGGCTTCCTATATGATATATCACAATAACACAAAATTTTAGATTTATCTATTATTATTATTTATTTTCATATTTTATAAGAGACATGATCTTTGTATCATAAGGGTATGGACATATTATTTAGAAAATATCAGTGTGGCCGAGGCCCATCAGACTAACACTTCAAATTTGGGTGCAAATAAATTTACAGATTTGTTGTCAGCAGGGGTGTAGGAAATTAAAGGATATCATGGCTTTTATTTTGGTAGTGAGTTCTTCTTTCAACTAAGGTTATTTGAGAAATAATTTGTATATAATTATTAATGCACACATTGTAGGTATTCAATGTCATATATAAAATCGTTATTCACTGTGAAACCATGTGGTCCTGGGCTTTTTTTTGTTGGGAAGTTTCTGATTACTGATTCAATCTCTTTATTCATTATCAGTCTGTTCAGATTTTCTATTTCTTCATGAATCATTCTTGGTAGGCTGCATGTTTCTAGAAATTTATCCATTTCATCTGGTTATACAATTTGCTGGAGTATAATTGTTCATACTAGAACTTTAGTGTAGGATTTTGTGAGACTAGGTTTGAAGTTCATTGTTGTTTTGGTTATCTTCAGTACACCATAGCCTCAAAACCCTTTAGCAATGCCTTGTGTTTAGAGTAGGGGCTAATTCGCCCCTCAATTTTTCTCTCAATGTCTATTCCCCACTTGATTTTGAGTTTTCCTGCTGTACCGTTCCCCAGAGAGACACCATACAATACAATCATAATATTATTGACTATATGCCCTATGCTGTACATCACAACCTCATGACTTGTTTTATACCTGAAAATTTGAATCACTTATTTCCCTTTAATATTTTCCCCCTTTAAAAAATGTTTCAATTACAGTTGACATTCAACATTATATTATATTAGTTTCAGGTATACAGCATAGTGGTTAGACATTTAAATAATGATATAACATATAATTTATGAAATGATCCCCCTGAATAGTCTAGTACCCACCTGGCACTATATATAGTTATTACCATATCACTGACTATATTCCCTATGCTGTACTTTACATCCCCGTGACAATTTTGTGACTACCAATTTGTACTTCTTAAAACCTTCACTTTTTTCACCCTGCCCTACAATTCCCCTCTCATCTGGCAACCATCAGCTTGTTCCCTGCACCTATGAGTCTGTTTCTGTTTTACTTATTTATTTTGTTTTCTAGATTCCACATATAAATGAGATCATATGGTATTTGTCCTTCTCTGGCTGACTTATCTCACTTAGCATAATACCTTCCAGACATATCCATGTCATCCCCAATAGTAAGATTCCATTCTTTTTTATGGATGAGTAATATTCCTTTGTATATAAGTACCACCTTTTCTTTATTCAATTGTCTATTGATGGGCACTTAGGTTGCTTCCATATCTTGACTATTATAAATAATACTGCAATGAACATAGTGGTACACATAATTTTTCAAATTATTGTTTTGAATTTCT